>NC_079343.1:19074113-19403363 GCF_029582105.1 Oenanthe melanoleuca | reverse complement strand
TCAAATAATGCCTGCTGTAAGTCAGATTCTCTTGTGTTAGTCATTTCTCTTGTGAGTATCATGAACAAGGATATGCTACCTGCCAGTCACACACACACTTCACACCTGCTGTCAAAGTACACTGAAAGCTTGCTTTGTTTGATTAGAAAATCCCCAACCATTCTTAGCAAGTGAGAGAATCTCACTTTATAATTAGTGTCATCCACACTGTGCTCTAATACTTATGATTACCAGTTTAATGACAGAGTGATGCTACATATACCATGGTCATTTAGCCACAGGTAAGAGTGTGGCATTGTACTCTGGTACAGATGCTGGGCACCCAAAAAGAGTAAAATTGGAAAAGGGACAACTGAAAAGAAAAAGAAAAGAAATATGAAAATTATAAATGGTAGACTGGCATAGCCAAAGAACACCTTCTTTGAGTAGGGGTCAAAAACAGGAATAAAGTTCACAGGGAAAAAAAATCCCCAATGTATTATATTTAATTTTATTATATTTATATTAAAATATTAAAAATTAATGTATTTAAAATGCCTTAGAAATTCTGTGACTTGGTGCCCCAAGCTGAAGTTCTGCAGGTCTTTAACAACTTGGTAGTCCAGTCACTGCACATACAGGAACAAGCAGTGTAAGCTTTGGTGAGCTGTGCATGTGACTACACAGAAGTGGGATTCTGACTTAAACAAATGTATAACAGCCTTAAAGAAATTTGACAGCTACACCACAAACCTTCTGAGAGCACAGCTATCGATTGCACCTTCTGTTCAGTTTGTGGAAGACACAGTTAAGAGAAAATACAGCCAGATTTCTGCAGAAAGAGTCTGTTAAACAGCAACATTTCTTTATGCACCATATACCAGCTGCTTTGGATCATCCTATAAGATAAAGCTTCCAATACAATTCTCTGTCATGAGGCATTTTAACATCAGAGTGGAACGTGAAGAAAGTAGTATGGTAAAACACTTGACAGAAGAAACTACAAAAGCTTCAGGGTTTCTCTGGCTTGTAGAAAGGGAACAGTTTATGAACACAGGCAAAATAAAAGGCTGTATACTCCAACTGGGAGTGCATTTCTCAAACACAAATAATTCTGCCTCCCTCCTGATTTCAAATACAGACATTCTGCAGAAGGGATAAAAACTGCAGTGCAAGTTTGTTTCACTTGAGCCCATTAGAACTTATTAATTTTCCCCTGGGAATGACCTTCCATACCTCACCACAAGGCTGAGCAGTTCAAGATGCAGAGCAATAAGATGCTGTAAAATGAACTCACCAGGTAAATCAAACAGAACTTTGATTTCACTCTCCATGATGTCCAAGCTGGGACACATCTAGTTCTCCTTTAGCTCTGAGAGGGAAGCCCAACTGTGGGAAGAAATAGTTTTTGAGTTGTTTAAGTATAAAAATATATACAGCATACTTTAAAATAATTATGAAATTTCATCTTGATATGCTGTATTGTTTCACCTAATGATAAAAATCAAATTATTCCACCCCTAGGCTCAGTCTTATCCAGTTGCTGGTATATTACATGTACCAATAATGTAAATTCCTCCATCCCACCTCCACTCTCACCAGCCTTTCCCACTAATTTTCCCTTCTCTTTAATAAAGATGAAATCTCTTGGGCAAGCACAGGCTTACTTAAAATCTTCAGATCTCCCTTTCAGGATTTTCTTTAAAGGGCTTTTGCAGGAGAAGAATTAGGTACTTTATTGTTGCATCTGGTGTTGCTTGGAGTGCTAGCAAGAAAGAGGCAGGAAGGGCTTTTGCAGGGGTTTTACAGAGATCTTTATTTCAGCCATGCATGCTCACCCTTCATGGTTCAGAGAATGAAGGCCAGGTCTAGGTTAGGTAAGGGTCTAGGTTTAATACATGGGATGAGCAGGGCGGGGAGAGCACCAGAGACCAATTACTAGGGGACATGGGGGTGGCACAAGGGTGGGTTTAGGGCAAAGGGCCAACAAGGAATCAGGGTGGGAGTGACCAGAGGCTGAGGGACAGGGAGAGGGGCACAGGGCTGACCTAGGGAATGGAACAGGACCTTGCTTCTGCTATCGAGAGAAGGCAGCTGAGAGAGGCCTCTCATTTTCCCTAATTGGGAATGCCCGTTGGTCTCCACACTTTATCAACCCATTCCCAGCCCAGTTTGCACATTTCACTATGTTTGTCCTTTCCCTCTAAAAATGAGAAATTTCACTACAGAAAGAACATGTGAGTATAATTTGCAAAAGTCCCTTTGCCAGTGGAGCTATCAGTTCCTCTAAATAGACTGGGGAGAGAGAGGAAGGAAATAAAATTCTCTTTCAGACAGTTTTCTCCTGAAGGTCACCAAGAACTGGATCTAGCAAAAGGCTCTTTCAAGATGGAAGAATTAAACCTCATGCAAAAACCCTTATTTGTTCAGATGATATGAAAAATTAAATCCTAGTCATACCCTAGTAAAGTCATTGCCCTCTTTTTTTTTGTTCTGGTGGTTTTGGGGTTTTATTGAACAGCCTTTTTTGATAGAAAAGGACAAAGAAGAAACCATGTTAAAACCAAATCATCGTCTATATACTAGACCATTGCTTTTACTGAAGGGACTTCTTTTTTTTCCCCAGTAAATCATCTAGTTGTTTTCTACTTGCTGGCTCTGCTTGCCATATTTGAACATGTCTTACAGTCTGTCAGGGGCCTTTTGCCCTCCAAGAATGGATTCAATTCATTTATCAAATATAAAAGTTTCCTTTTACTTCCACCTCAGGAAGCACTCGTACAACAGTACAAGTACCTTAACCAAAACCTTTCTTCCTTCCCTTTTAAAGCAGGATATTTCCTTGTAGCATCACTAGAATGAGAGGGAAGGAAAGAGGCAGAAGACACCTGCAAACTTTACCTTAGGAAGTACAAAATCAGGCACTTGAAGTTTTAGTGAGAAAAATATTCAAGCACAAAGTGAAATTAGGACACATTCAAAGTGAACTCATTCTCACAGAAAAACATACACCAAGGAAGGAAAATTCTGTCTCCCAGTGCAAGAGCCAGCAAAATGACAAGTTTTTTAGCCAATGGTCAGACGTGACATTAAACTGCTTGTGTGAGGGTTTGGCACTGGGTCCTCGGGGAGTCCCTGAGGTCAGTGACAAGCTCTACAAGCACAGGGGACGGCAGAAAAGCTTTCACTAAGTGTCAGTCAGGCAGCAAGACTTGAGCTGTGACATTTGCAGCAGCACCTCAGGGCTAAAGGCTGGCGTGGTCTCCCTGCTGAGTTACTCCGTTTCCAAAACCGCACCTTCAAACCAGAGCCAGGGACAGACAGACGGACACTCGACGGCTGCGCTGCGTGCGACACCGTGCTGTGAGCAGATGACACGATGTTATTAATGACGTTCAAAGCCGAGCGCCGTGCGGCAGCAGCCGCTCGTTCCGCAGCAATCTGCAGCAATCGAGCGGGGCCGAGCGGGGCCGGCCCGCGCTGACAGCGCCGCGGGGAGGCCCCATTAGCGCGGGGGGAGGAGGAGAGGGCTCAGCCACGGGAATGGGGAAAGGCGGGGGAAATGGGACAATCACAGAATTGTCAAGGCTGGAAGGGACCTCTGGAGATGATCCAGCGCAGCCCCTCCAACAGGGCAGGGTCACCTGGAGCAGGTGAGACCCTGAGCTCCCAGGGCAGCTGTCCCAGCGCTCTGCACCCTCAGTGCGTCTGAGCTTTTCCTCGTGCTCAGGTCAAACTCCTTGTGTTTTAGTTTATGGCCACTGCTCCTCATCCTGTTGCTGGGAAACACCGAAAAGAGTCTGGCACCATTCTCCTGGCCGCCACCTTGGAGGTATTTATATTAATGAATGAGATCCCCTGTTAGTCTCCCCTTCTCCAGACCGACCAGGCCCAGCTCCCGCAGTCTGTCCTCACCAGAGGTGCTACAGACCCCACACCGCCTTTGTGCCTCCGCTGGAGCCTCTCTAGTAGCTCCTTTGTGCTTCTCGTATCGAGAAACCCAGAACTGGACACAGTTACCTCAGGAGGGACTGAAAAACTACTTTATTTTTAAATAAAAGAGAAAAAGCGATTCTGGCGTGAGAGAAGTCTCTAGATTAGGGTCGAAATCGCTTGATTACATTAATAGTAAGGTCTGTAGTACCACTTTTACAACGCCGTAAGTCTGAGCTCCGGGCACCCCGTCCCCATCCCGCCTCCGCGCCCTGTCCCCGCCCCTCAGGCCTTGTCCCCGCCCCTCAGGCCCTGTCCCCGCCCCTCATGCCTTGTCCCCGCCCCTCGCGTCCTGTCCCCGCCCCTCAGGCCCTGTCCCCGCCCCTGTCCCTCAGGCCCCGCCCATTCCCGGGGCGGTTCCCGGCTTCGTTCCCGCCCCGCGCTTTACGGCAGCGGCCGCGCTTTGCGGCGGTGTAGGGCCGGGCCGGGCTGGGCCGTGCCGCGCTCGGGCAGACATGGTGAGTGAAGGTCTGCTGTGCCCAGCCCGGCGCTCCCGAGGGCCCGCGGGCTGGGCCCGGCCTTGGTCAGAGACCGCTGGCTCCGCTCTCGGCCCCGCAGCCCCCGTGGTGAGCGCGCCGGGCCGGGTTCCCCTCGTTCCCCGCAGCCCGGGGGTGCCCGCCCCGCTGCCCTCGCCGTGCCCCGGTGAGCGTGGCTGCCGGCGGGGCTCCCGCCCTTCCCCGTCGATAAACAAACCCTGTGTGTGTTCGTTCCCGTGCAGGCCAGCACCATGGTGGCGGTCGGCCTGGCCATAGCGGCAGCCGGATTCGCAGGTGTGTGGGGGACGGGCGGACACTGAACACCCAGCTGTACCTGCACACCCCGTTGTGCTTACCGTGCTTCAGGGCTGAGCTCAAGGTAGTTTAATAGCTGGTACAGGACGCTCTGTTGAGAGAGCCTGTATTAATGGCTGTAATTAAACAGAAGTTCTTGCTGTTTTATGTCCCAAAAAAGTTTATTCCACGTTAATCCACAAGTTACCAGTTGCACTGAATTGCTAATTCTTCATGGAACTATATTTAACCTAGTTGATGCTGGTCTCTTTAAGGTCGCTATGCAGTAAAAACTTTGAAACATATGGAGCCACAGGTAAAACAAGCCCTTCAAAACCTACCAAAACCTGTAAGTTTTTGTTTAACAATAGCATCTTTTTATTTATTTAAAACTTTTCTTGGTGAAATAACTACGGGCTGTTGTCTCTGTATAGCATTGCTGTATTTTGTCAGTAACAACAATTAATTGCAGCAATTCTGGTGTTGATTGGCTAACAGAGAATTTAAGAATTTAAGTAAATTAAGTAATTACGTAAATTATGATGCTCTGCTTCAACTGAATTTCCTGTTACAAGTGAGAAGTTTTGCTCTTTTTACAGACTAAAATCTCAGTAGCTGCTGAAGTAATAATGAGTCATTTTGACTGATACTTAAAATTAGTGTGTTTTAAACTAATAACTTTTCTCTTTCAGGCCTTCAGTGGTTATTACAGAGGTGGATTTGAACCCAAAATGACTAAACGAGAAGCAGCTTTAATACTAGGAGTGAGGTAAAGGAAATTTATCAGAAATGGAAGATGAACAGCTGGCAGTGTGTCTCCTCACAGCTGGCCTTGTTTGGAAAGGTTGTTATCCAATGCCCAGCATCCCCTGAGTGTCAGTGCCAAGTCAGGAAATAGGAAGTGGCTGTTCAGGACTTTCTGTGCTTTTTGGGAGTTCTTTGCTTACTTTAGCTCGGTTGAAGCAATTTCTGTGTGGGCATCCAGACACCTGCAGTTCCCTTGCACATTCCAAGGCCACACGTGGTCCAAATAAGCCATTTCAGGAAGCCTTGGGGTTCACTGGGTGTGAGGAACAGCTTCTGCTGTTATCTTGTGGTTCCTGTCAGTGCTGAGGAGTTTCAGGTGGATGCAGTGTGAAGATGCTGCAAACCCACCTCTTGTATCTGGAATAAATTCACTTCTAGAATATTGTGGATCTAACTATGCCTGCAATCACTGCCAAAGCACTTAAGGCCAAATACACTAATCTATCAAATAAGAACTTTCAACTGTGAAGGTTAATGGAGTTCTGTGGGGTTTTTTACTTTTTTTTTTTTTTCCCCTTAATAAATCAAGCAATTTTTTTTTTTTTTTTTCTTTTTTTTTTTGTCTTCTAGCCTTCAGGCAGTTTTCCCAAAAAAAATGTTACAATGTAGTTCTATTTCCTTTTAACTGTGTGGATGAGCCCTACCCCATTAGACTGCTGTAGCATGCCTTTTTCAGCATGCAGTGTTTAGGAAAAGCCCTAGAAAAAGCCTCTCTAGGATTTAGACACTACGTATCAATGGTAGGAAAAGAGAAACATACATGTTAGCTAGAGAATTTATGGGTAAGACAGAGTGCTTACTTGTTCTCAGACACCTTTTGATGATCTGGGGAATTTAATGAGGATCCCTTAAGCGACCTTTCCTCTCTCTTTCAAAGCCCTACAGCCAACAGAAATAAAATTAGAGAAGCTCATAGACGGATCATGCTTCTGAATCATCCAGATAAAGGTAAGGAAATGAAGTCGTGTTGATTAGTTAATACATGTTTTTAACACAGATTAATAGAATTGTGTAGGGAGGAAATGAGTGATACATAAGCACCTCAACTGTTTAAAAACCTACAGAAAACAGTGAAAGCAAATCTTAGGGTGCTTTAATCCACGTGGGTTTCTACAGCATATTTTTGTGTGTTTTTAAAGCAAGCAGACAGATTCAGCAGGTCACTTTGTTAGCTGCTCTATCTTCTGTGAATACCAGGTTAGAATATTTGTTAAAATGACTTAAAATTACTTTGCTTTTAGATGAAAACCCAGAGTACCCTGGTATGTTTTATATACCACTTGCAAGTCTGAGTTCATGTGAATTCCTCAGGAGTTTACCATAAATGGCAAGTACTGAGCCTTCTACAGCTGCTGGAGGCATTAAATTATGAAATATTCCTGTTAGTGGTACTCTGAAGGCTCAGAATCTAGTTATGCTCCAAGTTAGTAACTCAGGGAATCTGTACCTATTCTAAATTCTGTTCAGTGAGTCAGAATCATGTGTTGGTGTTTGACATTTAACTTCTTAATCATTGCTTAAAAGGTAAAATGGTTTCCTTTAAAGTGACTGTTGCTTTCCTTATTTCTATGCACCAAAATCCAAAATAATCCACAGGGATCTGCCTTCCACAGACAATATCAGTGGAAGTTACCTTCAAAATTAACCTTATATATATGCAGGAGCTAAAAATAGATTTGTGTTGTACATGACCTAAACACATAAAATGAATCTTCGGGTAAAACATTATAGTGCAATTAATGGTATATATGGTACCAACAGAGTCATTGTACCTCATGGCTGTACAGTGTTGGTGCATTTCACTGTGGATTCTGCCTCGGTCTCCCGAAGTAGTTTTTTGCCACGTTTAAAAACTGAACTGGTTCCTTGGTACAGCAGCACTTTGTGGTGTTGGGCAGGGTTATCTGCAGACCTGTTAGTTCTGTGCCTCTGTTCACCACAGACTGTGCTAAGTCAGTGGTCACCAATTCATTTATGACTGATAAAACTGGATGAAAAAAAACTCCAGTAAAATAAAAGCAGCCTAACAGGAATGAGTACTCTGACACTGAGCTCCTGCAGGGACTGTGAGTAAACTCAGGTGACTTCAGTAATAGTCAGTTTGTTCTTCAACTGGAAGAACCTTTTAAGACCACTCTCTCTTTTTTTCCTGTCTCTTGTGGCATTATTATCAACGCAAAAGACAAATGTTTTTTTTTTTTATCTGATTTGAGGTTCTCTTTCTTCTAGGTGGATCTCCCTATGTAGCAGCCAAAATTAATGAAGCTAAGGATCTACTAGAAGACCAAGCTAAAAAATGAATGAAGAAGAAAATCACTCATTCAGAGGGTTTGTCCTTGCAAATGATTATTTTTGATAAATGGCTTAAGAAAAGTTCTAATGTTCTTTGACTTCATTTATATTAAGCTGGAAATACAAATCCAGGGAGGTACTTCCCTCCCCACTTGGTCAATTTGTTTTGGGTATAGGGAGTGAAGCTTAAAGATGTTTTTCATAGCTGTTCTTTATTAAACAGCAAAATCTGCCACTCAAATATTTTGTGCTTGAGAGCAGTACCTTGGTGTGGCCAGTGTGTGTTACCAAGCACAGGCAGACTCCCATGCTGTTTCCTAATTTCTGTTGAGCTGGCCCTGTTTAAAGTTCACGCTGCTGCTCTTCCATCTGCTAAAATTAGCACACTGAACCTGTTTGGGAAGGGGGTGGAACAACCAAGAGGATTTATTGGATGGGAGGAACTGGGAGAAATGTGTGGTTGTCTCTGCCTGGAGAAATAAAGTACAGGAAACAATGCACTCCCTTGTCCTTGCCTGGCAAAAAACAAGGTTGGTTAAGTGTTACTGATGGATCTGGAACATCCCAGATTTTTTTAGTATCTTTTAGTTTTGACAGGTTTTAATAGCATTCAATAAATTCCATATTTGTAATGGAAGTCCTGTAGTTCTATACATTACTGTACACTACAAAACCAGAGCTCACACAGGTTTGCATTTATGGTGATTAGGAGACAGGAACTCTTTACCTCAGTCACTGATACCTGAGCTGCATTTGTGCTCTGTGGAGCCTCACACCCATCAGCTGGGGCCAGGGAGCTCTGTCATACTCCAAGAATCTTCCTTGTTTCTGCCAGCTGGTCATAAACACTGGGGTTGAAAGCTTCCACTCCCAGAACCTGGATCTGGGAGTGCTGCTGGAAGCATCTCATCCTGTGAGTGCTCCTGTGGGCAAGTTCTGGGCTGTTAAGGATTGCAACAGTAGGGTATGTTAGAAAAGATCAAACTCCCCAGAAAGGCAGTAATTTTGTTCTGCTACAGAATTTCAAGTAGGGTGAAGGACAGTTGGAACACCACCGTACACATATCTGGAGTCAGCACATGCCAAGCCATATGCAGAATGTTTCTGTACTAGTATTTCCCAGCCAAGCACTACTGAATTATTAAATACAGCTTTTTTTAAATTTTCTCCACTCCTGTGCGTGCCCCATCACAATGTTTAACTGGGTATGTTCTCCTGGAGGGGAACGCTGTTGCTGAGTGTCCAATGCTGAAGTCCAATGACAAACTGCACACACAGGTCCCTGCTTGGACAGCTTGGCTGTAGCTCTCAGGTAGAGCAGCTGGTTTAGAACTCTTGGTTTTGTCCCTCTGACAAAATCAGGCAAGACAGTTTTTTTTATTCAAGTCAGTACAACTTCAATGCTGCCCTTTGCTCTGACTTCTTACACCTTCTTGCTACTCAGATGTTTTTCCACACCTGTTTTGTGCTTCCTTGCTCTGGTTCATGTACCTGGAAAGATGGGGGGTGCCATTCTTTAACTTGCCAGAACTACACCTGCATTAATTCCTGTATATGTCAGTCAGGTTATTCAATTCTCCAAGGTAAGGAGTCTGGCTTTAGACTCATTAATTCTGTTTGACATCATCACCTAAATGAAAGGAAAATCAGCATGTTAGCAACTCCTATGAAAAAGAGTTTGAAGTTTAAGTTGCCTCACAAGTAGGTTTCCATTGTTAGTTAACAGCTTGAAAACCTTAAAGTCAATAGTAATTTAAATTTCTGATAGAAACAGTCAACAGATGGAAGATCAAAGTTTATTTTCTTTTACTACCAGCATACAAAAAAAACATATTGCACATCAAACAACCAAAACAAAAATAAAAATACTCTACTAAGGACTAACATATGTAGTTTATACAGAATAAACTTTCTGGAAATTGATCTTTTCAGTAGTTCAGGTTATGTCTTAATGGACATGACTAATTCAGCTTAGTGTTAACTAAAGCTATGTTTGATTTTTAAATACTGTACAGTTTAATAAATAAACCAAACAAAGCCTCAATGTAGAACAGTCACTGCCAATGTCACCCAGTATCCCTGCAGATTATGAGAATTTAACAAATGCATTCCAGTGGTCTGCAGATTTTTCCTCTACATACAGCATTTAAAAAACATGTATTAAAACAGACCAGTTTCCAGACTAAACTAATGGAGAAATTACATTTCAGTGCAAAATATTTTAGACTGCATTTCTTTCTAGTATTCCTCAGGTGAAGAAGTGGTTGCATATTATTAAAAATGTAACAAAAGCAGCTAATGCTTTCATAAAGAGTATTATGTTAGGGATCCCCCTCACATCTTTGCCGTATTTTGAAAACAAAATAACATTTCCTATAGCCAGCAATTTTGTTTATTTAAATGTTACATATACTATCTCAAGGCACATCTGATGATATATTTATAACACAGTAGGTGTCAAAGTATGTTTAACATATGATTTCTCCAGGATCCCTCCCCTTTCTGTATTCCAAAATGGAGGAACTGAAAGTGCGGTGTCAAGACTGGCGATCCATATTCTATCTTTGGCAAGCTTATACAAGCACTATTTTAAATGTAATGTAAAAGAACTGTAAACTAGGAACTTCAGTTTATGAAACACCATTCAGCACTGCTTCTTCCTGATTATTCCCATCCTCCTGAACAGTGACTTTCTTTTCATCAGGGCTGTGCTGTAGTTTAGAAGGCTCATCCCCAGAGGTGGTGGCAGGACCATTCACTGCCTTTTCAGAAGGGCTGTTTTCGTCAATCGCATCTTTTGCCTGGCAGAAACAAGAACAGGGGAGTATTAAAAATTCCGTAACAATACAGAGTGTAATCTCACTTTCCCTCTGGCTCACACAGCAGCTTTGCAAGAGGGAACACCTCTTGTCTGTCTGTGCCTGTATCCCGTCACTTAGAGCATCTGATCACTTAAGCTGTCCTTTATGGGATACTTCTGTATCAGCCACTTTGAGGAAATCATGCCAACATAACCCCAGGACTGCACACCCCCAGCACACCCAGAATGCTTATTTATTTCTATTTGTCTAAAACCATGAAGGTGTTTTCTGAAAAACTGAGCTTTACACCCCTTTTGAAGTCTATAGCAAGATGACATTTTATTAATGGATCTTTCTAATGTGACTTGTGGCAATACATTGGCACTTTAGAAGTCAAGAATTTTTTTTATTCAGTTCTGATTATTTTTCAGGATTATGTAATGCCACTCTGATCCTTTAAGGAAAAAGGATCAAAAACATACAATCTTAGTAAAATAGTTTCTTCAAGCCACGAAAAATGATACATAGTATCATCTATCCCTGAAGTGTTTTAAGGATTAGTTCTCAAGCCTTACCATAGGCAGTTTTCACATTTTGTTATATAATGCAACATTTCTAAGTGTAATATTTTAAAGCATGTACAGACTTAATTTTGTCCATAAAATCTGCAACACCAGTCTACAAATCATAATCAGTTCTATTTATTCTGGGCCCTTTTTGCTTTTAATGATTTATTCTTGAACTCAAACACACTTGTGGTCAAATGAGGGTAACTGAAGCCTTCATTCCTTTACTGTTCTGCTGCAAGGGAGGAGGAAAAAGGAAACGCACATTAAAAAAAACTTACCGTTTCTTTCTTGGTTTTGGCTACTGTCTCCTTTGGAGGGTTTCTCTGTCTACTTTGAGATTCAGCTCGAGATATATAATCAGCTACTGTTACTGTTCAAGGAAAAAAATCACAGTGATGCTCACATCAGCAGTCAATTCAGCATGAACCTTCATGTCTTTTCTGCACAAGTTATGCTCTAACTGGGAGACATCTCACAAAAGGCCTTCACACTTACAGGTTATCAACCATACAGAAAGGATCAATTTATTTCTGTTGTTAAAAACAATTTTCACCAAAATGGGTGGTAATAATGATCTGAAGGTGGACTCTTAATAAAACAAATTTTGGTCCAATTGCAAAATTTATTGGAGAAGGGCTTTCTGTACTAAGTTTGAAGAGATTTGGCTGCAGGCTCTTTGAACTACAGACTATGTGTGTCACTGGGGTTTTATTAGCTGAGTAGTGAAGAATTTCACACTAATGAAATGAACTGGTTAACTGGTGCCCAAAACTGGGGCAGGTCAGAGCCTGGAATCACTTAAGAGATGTGGCATCAAATCTTTGGTCAGAAGTGACTGAGGAGGGAACTTGGCCTCCTCGAGATACTGAGAGTGCCACCAGCACTGTGTCATCAGCAGTGTCCCCTGGCTGGGTGTGGGGACACAGGCAGTGTCTGTGCTGCTACAGCTGCACTCACTGGGGACAGACAGGGCTTCTCTGAGCTCTCCTTACCACCTCAGCACATGTTCTGTAGCCTGGCTTTGTCTGATCTTGCCCTCTTGTAACCACACCAAGACTCAGTTCTATCCTTAGAATACAGACTACTGCAACTGTAAATACACACTTGTATCTCTGACTGATACAGCACATTAGGTTTGGCAAGCATTACTGTACAGAACTGCACAGTTGTTTAGATTTAGTGTATCAGGTATTTAGGTGAGCTGTTTTTCTGGATTTAGGAATGACTGTGAATGAAATCCAAATCAGACTGATAACTAAAACAGATGAATTTTCTGTTACATTAATTGGACTTCTTACAACTGGGTCCTTCCAAAAATGTGAAGGCCAAAGGAGTTTCTGCACAAGTACTTTTTCTTTAAAATGAGGTTTTGTACTCAACTCTTCTAATATTAGTAAATAGGAAGCATGTTTCATGTTTCATGTACACAGTGCGTTCTTAATATTCTTCTCTGAGTAAGGCACCATAACATACAGCAATGTAAATCAAAGGATACAGCTAAATGACTGAAATACAGTGGTTGGATTTGGAGGGGGAGAAGAAGGGAAGAGTTCCTTCTGTCTTAATTTCACTCACACTTACTGGGTATTTATGAAGACTCTAAATTATTACAGCATTTTGAAAAGATGTCAGAGAAATCTTGTTTGGGAAATCTTTTTACGTTCTTAAAATACTTAAGATTTAAAAGAATTCCCATAGTTTTCTAGAAATTACTAACATTCCTTTACATTACTGGCTGAGTTAGTTTCTTAGAAGCTAAGGCTGAAATCTTTGTCACTTTTTCTGCCCCTTTACAAATATGCATCAGTGCTACAAAACCGTAATGTTGAGAAGAAATGCGTGCGTTTGAGGTTTTTTAGGAGGGTGGGGTGTTTGATTTTTTCTTTCCCCCAAGTTTTAGCACAATAGAACTATTTTTTTCTTCTTAATTAAATGTTGTATTAGCAGCACAGATACAAGGAAGACAAATATGGGTGAAATTTTGAACCTGTCAATCTAGAAGACCTTCTGTTACTACCCTATGCCGTGTATGTACAAGCATTTTCTAAACAGGGCATTGTATTGATAATTAGCCAGTTCACCTTTAACATTTCAAGTGTTAGTACACACAAAAGAAATGCAACAAGCCACAACAACAAAAAATTGGAAACATGCAATTTCACTTAAATTCCTCCTCCTTCCCACCCTCAATTTGCAGATGACTTAAACTATTCCCAACAGCCAAGGACTGAGAGCAGCAGTGTGATGCAGGTGTGGGGCTGGCAAACCCCTCGTGAGTTCCCTCACTGAGCTCTGCCAGGACCCACATCCTGCCCCTCCAACACTGCTGCTCAGTGCTGAAAAGGTTGTGTCCCAGTCAGTGCAAGCGCACAGATGCAGTGAGTGCAGACCATGAACCTTCATGTTTGTCGTGATCCTGGACCACAGAACTCAACAGCACTTTGGCCATTGACTTCAGTGAGAACTGGATCAGAAGCATAACTCATATGTCCAAGCAAAACGTTAGACATCAATTAGTTTCATTAGACAGATTTTAGAAGTTTTCCTAGTAGAAGAAATGTCTTTCATCTTTATCTAGTAGTCTTATTAGTTATTGAGTAACCTTTTGGTATTATGCAGCTCTATGTAAAACAGCAGACACAACATTCTCTCATGCTTTTGACCTGAGATTACCCACAGCTCCACTCGAATTACCTGGCTGTCTATCTTCTGCCTGACCCCTGAAGCGACGCCTGCGGCTACGATTGCGTCGCTGGGGTTTTTTGTCACTATCATCTGCAATTGCAAAGTTTATAATGAACTATTTCTGATCATAAAATAAATAAATTCTTCAGCAGTTTCAGCATGGGGCATTGAAAATGGCTTCTGTTAAAGACAGAGACTAACACAGAAAAGCTAAAAGAAAATTTTATACTGAAAGCATACACATAACACAAAAGCTAGATTTTACTTTTTGTTCTTGGTTCATTAAAACATTTAGGCACGTGCTTAATGACCTCAAATTTCATTTATTAACCATATGTCAAATTTTAGCAACATAACCCAGATTTTTTTTTTTCTACATTAAGCAACAGATTTCATTCTCATCCCAGTATCAGAAAATTTACTGAAGGAAAGTTCTTAAGTAGAAGCTGGGTAGAGACAAATTAACAGCTACTTAAGGAGCTTCCCCACACCAAGACTGAGGTTACCAAGGACAAAAGAGAACGTTGATCTGACAGTACTGTTTCTATCAAAGCAGCAGTACTAATGGGAAACAACAAGTCAAGTCTTTGGTGTCTCCATCAGACAGTTTTTACAAAAAAGGCACATGAAAAGGCTAGTGGAGCTCAATAAACAGAAGATTCCATGGCACTGCCATGGAGGGAGTCTTTCTTTAATCAGACAGCAACCTTGAACAGAACAACGATTTGTCACTTACAAAAACAAACAAGGGCTTCACTACACTTACAGGGACAACACATTTATTTCTTAGCTTGCTCTGGGACTACCATCCAACTATTTACATACCTAAACCATTCTCATTAACAGAAGCTGTATCAGACTCTGTCATCCCATCCATAAGAACAGCATCTTCATCAGTCCTTCGCCGGCGTGACCTCCTGCGGCGGTTGCTGCTGTGGTGGGACTCGCTGGCGTCCGTGTCCACAGTCTGGTCTGACTCCGTGTTATCCAGCAAGCTGTAAGGGTTGCTGTCTGGGTCTTTGAGCACTAAACAAACAGAAAGTGTCCATCTAAGATACTGTAGAGATGTGTAACTATTTCCAGGCTGACTTACAGCTGTGTCTGAAAGTTTAAAACTACAAAGCAACCTTAAGCCAAGGTGTAACACACAGCTACAGTATTTGGTCTCAAACTGGATCCACCGGCTCTAACACAACAGGAACAATTCTGGGGCACCACAACAGCCCAATTTGCACTTGCACTACTTCACCACAAAGACTTCCAAAGTGACATTTAGAGACGTTTTACTCAAAACTGCTAAGTATATAAAACACACACTTTGTAGTTGTGGGGTACTTCTGACACAGTGTTAATATTAGCACAGATTCTGATAAAACTTAACTTCCAATCAATGATTACTTCTTTCATTCATCTAAACATAAACTCAAAAGGCACCCATGGCAGGCAACATGCCAAAGATTTACCAACTTTGCTAATAATATTATTATGTATGAGCAGTAGAGCAAGGAAACTAAGATTGCTGTGAATAGAAAATAAACAAAAATCTAAAACATGCTGTATGACACAGCTACCACACAACTGCACTGAAATTCCAAGGTATTAAGATCTTAATGTAAGAATGGAGCATTTTAAAAGAGTAAGAGATTACACAAAAAATTGCCAGGAAGAAAATCTCAATTCAAAGCCCATTTGGACCACAGTACCAGAACTAATGGATGACTTTCCACCACGAGGTCCCCCACGCCCACGACCTCCAGACACGCTGCGTCCTCGTCCCCCAGGACGTCGTCTGTTGTCACGTTGGTGCCTGCTCTCCCTGTCATCTTCTCCTGCCAAGGACCAGTCACTAAGTTCATCTTTTCTCTCAGATTCTGTTTCAGAGGGATTAGAGAGCTCAGAGTTTGTACCTTGTATGAGAAGGAAAAGAAAATTGGAAATTAATATGTATTTGGGGATTATATTCTGGTTTCATATCCTCCCAGAAGTATTCCAGTCAGCATGGCTGGTTATATGTGTATGTTATTTTTAGAAACAATATAATGCACAAATATATATAGACACACTAATACACACACAAGTATACAATCATAGATATAGTTTAATATTTCTATATACTCATATATAAAAATATTTGCACATGTAAAATATCGGTCAGGAGTTACTTAAGGAAGATTCTCATTTAAGTTTGTTTGTACCAACACGTGAAATAAGGGCTGAAAGACCACCAAATCTGTGATTTCTGTACACAGATAAACCAAGGATTTAGCAGTGTTTCCTCTCTTTGTCTACACACTGCAGGCATTTGGTGCAGTTTCTAGGCAACTTCTCTGAAATTCCCAAGGACAACTTTGCCACCTTACAGCCAATGGCTGTTGCTAAGCAACCCCTTCTGGATGCTCTACTGCTGCTTGAACAATTTCACTGTTTGTATCAAACAGCATCCCTAACACTCGGCCATCTCTGAATATCAAACCCACACAGCGTCTTACTACCAGAGCACCCAACACCTATTAATTTTATTATTATTATTATCATCATCATCACCATCATCATCATCATCATCGTATTAATTATACAGGAACCCCCCCTCTACTACCAGGCTGGAATATAAAGTTTTAGACCCACATGGCTTAAATGTGATTCTTGCCATTTTGGGAGGAAAAAAAAATACTTTTATGTTTTCCAAATCACAGTGTGTATATATAAAAAGCAAAGTGAACAAGTTTTCTTTCAGTTCAGTCAGTTCATTGAGAACTAATAAAAAATGAAGTTACAAGCATCATAATCAGAATCAACATTACTAATACTTGGCATGATGCAGGAAGCTATAGCCAGGGATAGACTGTAAAATCCAAAAGGTGCCTGACTTCTTAACAGAAACGAGCTACATTAGATATCCACAGTAATTTACTGTATTGAATTTTTCTCCTTCTCATCCAAAAAGAGATAATGCTCATTTCAGATTTTTTTTAGAGTTTGTTTCTCCTAAAAAGTATCTCTAGCTCTCTTCCCAGCTTTTGTGATATCCCTTACTAAGTAACTAACACAGAAGGACAAAACATTTCCAGAGCTCAGTTTCCTAACTTCTCAGTTTTAAACCTCACTTCAGGACTGCGAATCTAACGAGGTGTTTTGAGCTATGAACAAAATAAAATGGCAATTTTGGATTTCCAGCCCTATCTTCACTCCAGTGTGCTGAACACAAAGAAATCCAGGGAGAGTTTTGGCTCAAAGGCACCCTGGGGCCTTGCTGAAGGGCACTCACCGTAGCCAGAGGTGTAATTGGGGCCCCTGCGGCCTCTGCCCCGGCCGCTGTAGGACCTGGAGCCTTGCACTGAGGAGAGGGTGCTCTCGTCAGTGGTGTAACCCTTCTCCTTCTCAGGAACTCGAGCTGAGGAAGGCCTGAAGCCCATCCCAATCTGGCGCAGCTGTTCATCAATTTGGAGCCTTTCCAGTCTTAGTTGTTCTACCTCCTACATATGATGAAAAAAAAAAAAAAAAACACGGAGAAGATTGCTGACAAACGTCCCTCACAAAACACCATTCCCCACCTAGTCATACTGAAAATAACCATTCCTGCAGGAAAATTAACATCACCTGGAAGGTGACTTCAAATAATGAAATTCAAGATGAGCTATCTCAGAGTTTTGGAAGAGATCTAAAAACTTTCACCACTATGCAGAAAACTTGGCTTTAAGACTACTACCTTAACTGCAGTTCAGAAAAATTTTCCAGTAAAATTTAGGGGGGAAAAAAAAAAAAGCAAACTGACAAGGGAACACAATTCAAATTCATTATCTCTGTTAACATCACAAAGTAACCCAATCTAAACAGATCATTGTTCTAATACCACACTGTATTACTGCTTTCTATTAGAAATGCCATCCTATCCCAACACAGCATTAACCTGAGAACACCAGGAAACAGACAAAAAATTTTGTTAGTTCCCAAATGTCCCTTAAACCCCTGTTGTTTACAGTCAGATTCTTTCTACCCCAACAGAACCAAGTAACCATAACAAGGTATTTACAGGCCCATCATAGTCATGGGCAAGGCACCAAGCTTTAAATCCTGATATACAGAGGAACAATTTAACAACTGCAAATCCCACCAAAGCTGTTGCTCAAAAATTCTGTTACTTCAACCCAAGTTTCCTCTACAGATCCCCTTGAGACACACTCACCTTTAGATATGCGATGTGATATTCCAACAGAACTTGGACATTGCCAATGCTTTCTTTAGTACCAACAAATACAAACGGTACCATTCCCTGCAGGAACAAAACATCAAAGCTTTTTATCAGGGAGAACATCATCACTGAAGTAATGCTTTCTGTTTAAATTATATAGAGATCTATTTTAAATTACCAAAGGTAACAACTGAGCCTTTGATTGCAAAGACCCCTAGAAACAGCTCAGGCAGGGGTGACAGCAGCAGCTTCACTGTCCAGTTTTCCCAAAAACCTATTCTGGAGCTGAGGTAAACTGACATCCCATGTTCATATTCCCTCATGCTGGGTGTGTTTAGCACAAGAGGTGTACAGAAGCATCCACAGCTTACCAAAAAGGTGGTTCATTAAACCAACTTTACAAGACCAAGCACCTTTACCAAAGCTTTTACCTTTTGTTCTTGTCTATTTAAAATATGTGGACACTTTTAACACCAGCAATCCCAAATTATTTATAAAGGCCAAGTACATATAAGAGGGTAAAAAAACCCCTCTTAATTCAGCATCAAAAACCTTCCTTGAATTACTTCATATAAAATCTACTGCAAGATGCCAGTTTAGAACTAATGCTCTTTATATCCACAGGTTTTGAAATAAAACTGGATTTGAAAATAAAAACCTAGTCACAGCAGGAAAGAATAAAGTACTTACGTCTTCACGGGGCAGCTTATTTTCATTGTCTCCTTCAATTCTCACCCTGACGACTCCAGACTTGTCTACAATCTCCTGAATCACTTTTCCATTTTTTCCAATAACTTTTCCTTCAGAGGGCAAGAATGATTAATTTTGCACCCATGTGCAAGTATTTTGAAGTGTTTATTGATATTTTATATACAAAATCCCCAAAGAATACCCCACAGTGTCAGAGAAAATGGGTAAAAACATTAAAAATTGAACTCTCTCTATATGCAGAATAACAAGCAGTGATAAAGATCACCACTGCACACAGGCTTCTAATAGAAACAAACAATGAGTAAAATAGTAAAAGAGTTTTGCAAGTTCTTATTTTAAATTTATGTATCAAAATTATTTGGACCCCTTGACTCTACATGTGCCCTCATTGAATCTTCCCTGAGATTTTAATAGGCTTATACATTTGATGAAGCCTCTTAAATTTTGCCTTTACAATAGCACTTTACTTATGTAGTGCTCTCCATATTACCTTTAATATACCTATTCTGAGATCATTAATGGGATCCAAACCAAAAGGTTCTTCAGAACTTGTATGTTTAAATCTCAAAAAAAAAAAACAAAAACAAAGCAACTCCCAGGCTCTCTTACTGGAAGACTTTAGCTCTTAGACTAAAGTTATGTGGGAACATTTTTTCATCACAGCTAGATATATGGCACTTAAGAACATTAATGTTTAAATTAGGAGCAGAGGCAAAAAAAAAGAAAAAACCCAGAACTGTGTGACAGAGTACTCCATAACCAATGTTCTTTACAGCAAATATCAACATGTTACAAAGTAATGTGCAAAAATACTAAAAGTTTTATTTCCCTTCCTCAACAGCTCAAACAGCTCAGCAGGTTCGGGTTTTTATCTTTTTGTATTGGAGTCACTGATAAGCACTACACTGAGCTGTGTCTCTTCATTAAGTGTAGCTAAATACGTGTCTGCTTACCTGTGTGCCCACAGGTGATGTGGGCAGGATATCTGCCTCCATCAGAAACTGGCACTGTAATTGTTCAACAGCAGCATTTTCACTTAAACACACTGCTGTGACTGCCTCCATGCCCACACTGCCCACAAGCTGGGCATGGTGAGCAGGGAGCTGCCAGACTTGAGTAAAAAGCAGGATAAAGAAAGGATGAGGGAAGAGGAAGAAAGTTCCCTGTGAAGACTGGACTAAGGGAAGACATCTGTGTCTTCAAGTGGAGCACAGCTAACCTCATACCTTTAGGTGGTTTTCAATACAAAACCTACCAGACTATGCTACACCTTCATAAAGCTGCAACGTGGAAAAATGTTTATTTTGAGACTGAGATCTATGAGCACTGCTGATTTATACAGGAGCTCACCAGCATCCAACCACCACCTGTGACAAACCTCAACCCAGGAGGGAGTACAGGAGAACTGTCTCATGTCATTCTTGCAACTCAGCTGGAGTATTGCCATATTAACCTTGGAACTTAGTTCATCACTTTTAAGAGTCAATTTAGTAAAGCATATTTTTTCACTAGAATCTGGACTTCAAATATTAGCATTAAATTAGGTGCTACAAGTCTGTAATCAAGTCAGTTTAAGTGCTAAAATCCTCACAAATTATTATGCAGCAACAATATATCCAATTTCATAATAATTCTGATACATATAGTTTTAAAAGATTAATCACTTTCTACTTAAATGGAGAAATATTGTACTGGCATCTAAATATTTTTTGCAAAGTTATCATTAGGCTTCCTTTTTCCAACTTCAAGTTTTAGCAGTATTACATACCAACAAGATTTCTGGGAACTTGAATAAAATCCTCCACAAATTCCAAGTAACTTCTGGCCTTTTTTACTGCATCAGCAGTCTGGAAATAAATTTAAAAAATGGAATTTATTTGTGAATACAGCATGTTAAAAACAAAACCTTGCAGCAACAGCTGCCAGTCTTCCAAATAAACTTATTTTCAAAAAGAGATGAATAAAGACAAGATTAATCTAGTTTTGAATTAAATCACAAAGGAATAATTGAGTGAAATGCCCAGAGACAAAATTCAGTATAAAAGCAAAGCATCAGTAACGAATAAAACATTTTTTTCAGGTTATTTCAAGATGCTCTGAGATATCCAAATGGATGCCCCATCCCTGGAAGTGTTCAAAGGCCAGGTTGGATGGGGCTTTGTGTAAACACTGCAAGTGGTTTTACAACCAGGGCACTCTTTCCAGAATGCTGGTTTCTGGCCACAGTTCATCTACAATGCTTTCCAAGATAGGACAGTGGCTCTGGTTACTGGGGAGAACTCCTGTAAATGCTCTCCTGCAGCTTATTTTAAATGTCAGAAATTAACTGAGTTAATTAAGATGCTGAAACAAGAAACAAAGCTTCAAATTAGCAACAGAAATGTAGAACTAAGGAAAGAATATCAGCATCTAGTCAGTAACAACAGCTTAAGAGCACAATTTCCACTTTACACTAACACCTCCGCCCTTTCATGTGTGCAATACGTGAAATCAGAGTACCACCAGCCCCTGCACCTTTTAATAAAATCAGGCAAATCCTCTACTTCTGGCAGAGGTCAAAATGATGGCAAAAGAAACATGGACAAATTGGATTTTGAGATAATGAAAGCAGTGATCAAGCACAAGAAACAGATGAACAGGAAGCCACTGAGAAGAGCAGAGGTTATGTGCCTTTGCAGGGCAAGGGCTCAAATGATACAAACTTAACAATCACTAGCAATTCTTTATCCTCAATTAATTCTACAAAGAGACACAATTAATCAAAGAGTTCCTGCCTCAGGTACGTTTATCAATTAACGTAATAAGGATGATGGAACAGTGAATGCATTTACAGAAGCAGAATCAGGACAATCAAATATACAACTGCCAGAGCTGCAGCTCTCCAGTGCACCCATAAGCCTCTCTACAATTTGTCAGGAGCATTCAGGATTTTTACATGAGTACAACCTGTGTAACCCACACCCAAACATGAGTGAGCACATAAAGCTGACTCAGACAAGGTATTCTCAGCTCCTCCTAGTAGAACATGGATTAAAGACCTCAAAGGATTCCAGTCACTAGCAACTATCTTTGTTAACTCTAAATTATAGCCTACACATCCACTGATGCTCTCATTACTTCACAGTAGCCCAAACAACCAAGACACATCCATGCTACCAAAGAGTATAACAGAAAAATTAAATTCAGGGTATTTTTCTAAACTCAGCATTATACCTACCAGTGTTAAGAATTGCACAAGAACTGACTGCAATTCCATTTTGACAGTAATGAAGGTCTAAGAGGAACTTTTCTATTTCTGACACAGCTCTATCTCTCTGGGAAGCACAAGTTTCAATAAGTAGTCCAAGCTACACTGTCCAAGTTCTGAAGTTCAATTCAAAGGCTGTGATCTGCACAGGCATCACAATCAAAAGTTCAGACAACCAGGAAAAGGTCTTAAAACCAAAATGGTCTTGATCAGACATGGATAAATGCATAAACAACATGCCATAGAGTTTAGATTCCTTCTATCAACACAGCTTTCCAATATTCTATAAACTTATCTTCATGTTTCTTCCCTCAAAGAGTCTGGCCCTGAGCAGTGAACTTTTATTTGTATGCAAAACATCAGTTATGGGAAACCTTCAGACCGTGACTGCTATGTCAACAACACTGGTTCTCTACTCCCACACATCTCAGCCTGAAATTGTCTGCCTGTGCATTCAGCCATTAGGGCCTGGCTGGTTGCCCACTGCAGCTGAAGAGAGGCAGAAAGAATAGGCAAGTGTAGCCAGATGCTGAAACCCTTATCATGTGGAATAGTTAAGCTGCCTGGCATTTTTAGAAGCACTTATCACTTCTATGAAGGACACGGTTGGATGTGCCTGAAGGCATTTTTATTTAGGGGGCATCTGGTATTTATAATCATTGCTGTGCACCTCTGTAAGAGGCTGGTGACAGTCATAACCTTTCCACAAGTTCCAGCACCACATCATTCACATGAAGGAGATTAAAACTAGAATACACTGGACATTCCACTGCATTTAAACTTGTCTGATTCTTCCTCAGGAACTGAGATGCAATTTACTGGCAGTAGGAGATGAAACCTGCCAACCTGATACCCTGGAAATATTTAAGGACACAATTTCAGAGATGCTGCAAAGTATGAAAGTTTGACCTCCTCTCCACAGAATCAATTTAATCTGAACCTTTGATCACAACTGGGTTCTACTCCTGACATAGATAGAGCAGAATTCAAGACCTCAGATTCCTGAAACAGAAGACAACCGTAGATTTTCAGAAGTGTTAACATCAGAGACTCAGTGGCACCTGTAGAGTTAGGGACAGGGAATAAAAACCCTCAAAATATTTTCTGGCAGGGCCCT
Organism: Oenanthe melanoleuca; assembly: GCF_029582105.1. Classification (NCBI taxonomy): domain Eukaryota; kingdom Metazoa; phylum Chordata; class Aves; order Passeriformes; family Muscicapidae; genus Oenanthe; species Oenanthe melanoleuca. The sequence continues at coordinate 19,380,203 of NC_079343.1, read as the reverse complement.
GGTGACAGTGGCATTTTTGTCACTAGCCTTCTGCTTCTTAAATGGATCTTTGTTTTGGCCCCAGGACCAGCTACATTTCAAGGCAGCTGTGAGATTCAGAAGAGTCACACAAATGGAATCAACTTGGAGCAAATCATTATTTTGCCAAAGCCAGCATTAAATTGCCAAAATCTAAGAGTTAGAAGCAGTAGATACAGGCTTTAACACACCTGGCTAGGTTCTACACAGTAAAACATACACAAAACGGGGGTGGGGGGAGGGGGGAAGGGTAGGTTCTGAGGGAGGAAAGAAAGCCAAACAAACCCAGATCAAAATAGCAGGAAATGATACTTCTCTCAGGTTGACCCAGGATATACAAGCAAAATGGAGTGCTTAGGACAGAACACACCTTATGGAGATCACCACTGCAACAAAGGCTTGTATTTCAAATAGATGCAGTAGAAGCTGCCACAGCATCAACACACACAAAGACATTCACACAAAAACTCAGGGGTTTTTGTTCTTAATTCTGGGTACAGCTCTCATCACTCTAAAAGCAGATACAGTAAAATGCTCCAAGGATTCATATAAAGTTCACCCTTACCTCTCCATAGATTCTGAAAGTACCGGTGTCCTCCTCAAGCTCAATGGTTGTAACTCCTGGAACCTTTCTGGCTTGTTGTATGTTACTTCCATGCGTTCCTATAGCAAGTCCCATTAAATCTTCTCTGACTACAAACTCTTCATGAAATGCTGCAGCAAGCTGCTTTGTGCACTGAAGGGAAAACAAAGGCAGACTCATCCACGTGCACTCACTGTAATGCATTGCTCTGAGCTCAGTTTCAAGCAACGAGCCACAAGCTGTGGCTTTACCTCCAAGTGTTTTGTAGCTTCCTCGTTTCTCGACATCAGCATGAGTTTGGTGCGAATGCTGCGCAGGTGCATGTCACTCAGGATGTTCACTCTCTTCACTGTTGCTTCACTGGCAGACTGCAGAAGAGAGGGAACCTAAGTTTTGGCTTTGTAAGCAAATACACATTTAAAGGATAAATCAGGAACCTATTGAAACTAAGTCATGTTTATGACTTAATTTCCAGAAGTTACATGAACACTGTTCTTCCTCAAAACAAAGCATGAGAAATTCAGCACCACCACAATTATTTGTTCAAACTCACAGCATGTTTTTTCATTAAAATAGTAACCCTTTCCCCTTGATGTTGCCCAAACAAATCTTTCTACCATATACATACTTATCACTGTGCGTGCGAATAAGAGAGCTAAGGAAATAATCAATGACAACACAATCCTGCAGAATGAGGTTCAAGTGGATAATATTGAGTAAACGGAGTTACGAAAAAAACTGAAGCTGCGACAACCCTATGTACTAAGAAAACCACCACAGAAGCATCAGTGAACATCTTCCTTCACAGAAGGAAGCCAACAATTCCTTAATGGCTACACTGAACTAGTTCAGTTCTCCGTGTGGAAACCCAGCTGTGGGTCGAATCGCACAGGGTAATACAGACTCCAGAGTGGAGTGAGACGATTTACCTCTGAACCATCTGCTAAAATCAGTGAAATAGAAGTCAGCTGACAATTACAAAAGTCATACAAGCAATGAGAAAAGCTGCTCCTAAATTTAGGTTGTATGCACTGGAGGCCTTACCCTCAGAGATTAAACACATCTACTTACATTAAATCTCTCACAATTTACATAGCTTGACAAGTTAAACCATTTTCCATACACACGCACAGCTGGCCATGTATTTCCTATAAATAATATACTGGGAATGCATGCAACATTTACAGAGAAGCAATTACTTACCAGTATTATTAGTTGAGCAGTTTCAGCATGATAAAAAATTCTACATGCTCCCACAGCTTTCTTGAAATCTTTATGTGCATTTTCATTAGCACACCTAAGGAGACAATATTATTGTTTCAATAAGCTGCATCAAAACTGAACATGTAATAGAATGGTGAGACCCAAAAACATTCAGTTTATGGCAAGGGCTGCTCAGAAACAGCAAAGTTCCCATTCTCAATATGGTTTCTGTTTCTCTGTGGCTTCACGACACCATGATTATCTGGGAAGCCTCAGTAACAGGCTCACTCTGAAGAGAATCACCTGCACAGGCACAAAGTTCCCACCTGAGAACTTGCTTCTGTCCCAACCCCAAAAGCTCAGCAGGGTTTCCAGCCAGCAGTTTCTAAACAAACTACTGCAGCTGCAGACACCTTTAAGGTTCTTCACAGACCCGTAAATCAACCTCTATAACAGGAGCCAAGTGGGCTTTTCTCCTCCTTCCATAAAGTAAAAGCCTTCCTGAAGTGAGCAGAGCTACTCACGCATCTCTCAGGTCTTCAGGAACATCCACTGTGCACTTGAAGAAGGTGTTCTTTTTGACAGTTTTGTTCTGATTCACAGGTCGGAGTCGCTCGTAAGTGACAATTTCATTGTAAGTGGCATCACAAGCAGCGTATTCAATGACGTAAAACTGGGAAAGAGTTTTTTAAAAAATAGTAACTTCAGTAAGGAACAACAAAGACACAGTAACACTATCAGCATCAGCAAGGGAGCACAAAATACGAGTATGTGAACAAAACCCTAAAACAATGACACATTTCTACACAAATGAGCGTGGACGTATTTCAGCACCCCTGTGCTCCCTTCACTGAAGTCAGGGCACCATTATCAGCATTGCCTCAGAGCCCCACAATAGCATCTTGGATTGATTTTTTTCATGCCCATCTCTCTTTCAAATATTTTCGTTAGCTCAGTTCAAGTTCCAAAACCCAACATGCTTACTGGAGCTTTAATTCTAAAAAAATATCAAAGAGAATAATTCCTCACAGAAATATCTACTCTGCAACACTAAAACAAACAAGGCAAATCCACTGATTCAATGAGTAAACTACCTGGGAATCATGTAAGATCAAAATCAAAACAAAAACTCAATCTTTTTGACACACACTGCCAGATTTAGGAAGGCAAGAGAATTAAGAAGATTTAAGTTACCAATAATCTACTCCTACGCTTCCACCCAACCCATGCAAGTTTAAAGAAGCTTGTGTGCACAGTATTCCTGCAGCCTGCCTCTGTGTTAGGGATGCAGCCTTTTCCTCCCCTCCCTTCCACCTGGGTGCAGTTTAGGGGTGCAGCACATTCACTTCTTCCCCTCAAAACTGGGATCTGTTTGCCTCAACACAATTTGCTCAAGTATCTGGAAAAAGTAAATCACTCTGGTAATGACACACTTTCTGCTAATTTCAAGTTTTAAGTTTATTTTAAGTATCATCCAAATTATACAAAGCTGCTTTGAAATGTTTCAATCTATCATTATTACCCCAAGTAATAATAAGGAACAATAAACACTAAACTACAACTAAATTAAAGAGATCTACCACTACATGCTCTAAAAACTATGACAGTTAAAGATAATTCTGGATATCAGAACAATCACAAAGCAAAAAATCCTTGGGTTGTGAACATGGGTTGTTTGTGAATTTAGTATTAACTCTACAGAAAAAAAAATCTAAATACAGAACTATGTTAAAGACTGTACAAAGACGCCAACATGAACTGTAAGGTTCTTTGCAGGGAAAAATCCCTAAAACAACCAATTTGACAATCCTACACTGTATATTAAAGTTGAAAAAACTTCCTTTTTTCCCTGAAAACTAGGAAGTTAAGAACTGGTAAAAAATTTTACTTCTATGACATTTTCTGAAAATAAGCAGCACAGCAAGCTAACTGATACCAAAATTTCAAATTTTTGTGACATTTAAGAAAAGCCTATTAGCTACAAATGACAAACTATCATTTAAAACAGTTGTCTCCTTTTATCCTGATTTCTTAATGAGCTGTTCATTCACAAGGGTCAACACACAGAATCCTCCTCTGGTAGGTGTTTAGTACCATCTTGCCCTTACAGAGCTCAAAAGCTATTGTTTGTTGACAGTTTTTAAACAATATTAGAAACTGGATAATTATTTTTCCTCAATATCGTTCCCTTTGGTTTTAGGAATGTGATACAGCAGAAGCATCGAAGCACAGGACTCTTCCCACTATGAAGTTCTATTTTCTTGCTGTCATTTCACAAAATAAAGCTTCAATGAGTCTGGGTCAAACACTGTCATAGCTCTATACACACAGGTGTCTGAATCTGCAAGTTACCTGACAGCTGCAAACCACCATTTATTTATGGTAAAATAAAAACTTGACATAGGTAAAAGCAAAACAAGCAGTGTCCTTTCCCTACACTCAGTGAAAACATATACAAAAACCAACCCACAGCAGGCTTAATTTACAAACCATAAACAGGTTTTAACCACAGGTGCTTCACTTCATTTTCAGCACAAAGTTCAATCCACAGAACAGGTTTGTCAGAAATCCAGTCCTTGTGAATGCCTTCAGCCCTTCAAGCAATTAAACTCCGATAATGGAAGTCACTTGCTCAGCTCTGAGGGCATGACCCTCTGCTGTGCAATGCAGCAAAGGTCATTCCAAAGTGGTCACAACTTGCAACTCTCTTTTGTCATGTTTTTGTATTTGTAGTATTTTATTCAGAGGTTTTTTTGTGATAAAGAACTTCTATTTACTGTATTTAACATGAAATGAGTAAGTTTTAGAATAATTTACCTCTCCTTTCATCATTCGAACTTTTGCCAGCCACCAGCCACAAGGTTCTTGGTCATTTGCCCTAGAATAAACCTGGAAATGAAAGGAGTAAGAACCAGAAAAAGCACATACAAATATCATTCACTTATCTGCATGTATAATGAAGAAAGAACTAGACAACTTTTCTAATTTTCATTAAAATGGAACAGTATTCTACTCCCATCCTTCTTGTACTACACGGACTATCAACAGACTTCCTTTGCATAAATTACTGACAATTCAATAGATATTTTTAAAGCAAGATAAAACTTTGGCTAAACACTTCTTCAGGGGCAATTCCTCAGTAAATTCAAACATTGTCTTCAAACAGGAAATCCACACATAGGACTAACTCCACGATACAGATTTCTGTTTTATCCTTGGCTTACTTGATAAACCAAGGACTACTGAAACGAACCAAGTCACCACATGACTACTTACTCCATATTAAAAAACATTACCAAGTTAATGCATGATCAGATATACAATAGAGGACTACTGAAACCCAGTTTTCTCATCCTTAAGTTTAATTTGCTCCTCATACACTTCTGATAGGCGAAAGTCATTTGTATGCAGACTGAATGAGTTTTACAGTAGGATGAAGTAGAAAAAAAACCCTTTACATATAACCTCTAACAAAGGAAATATATTTCAAATAAAGGAATAGATAACCCAGCACCTATGCTACATTTTTTTATTAGATTAGTTGCCCAAAAATATGACAGTATCCTCAGGAAAGGAAACTCATTACTTCAATCTTAAGGACAAATACAGAAAAACCCCCAGAAGTTAAACTGAATCACTCATGATACTAAAATGAGCAGGGAACAGAATACACATATTTTGATTTCTAGATTTAATACACCACTCCTATTAACATTCTCTCTCTCTCTGTACAACCATTATTCACACAATTTCGTACCAGACATTTCATCTGAGTTAAAAATCTTGTTATTGGAGGAGGTTTATTGCATCTTCATATCAAAGATTTCTAACACTTTACAATTCAGGTCAAAAAAGAAAACTGCCTACATTTTGTGTCAGAATTAAAACCTTCTCAGCTATTTTAAGTTTTAGATTTTGAAAAAATTTCCACTGGCAGTTTTGTGGGAAAACTGAAATGTCACAGCTTCACTGAAATTCTAATAAACCCATGTGTAGAGACATGCTCCATTTTAAACCTTCACTTTGGTAATGCCCTTACACCCCTCACCACTGCCTGGAATGGACAAGCAGTTCCAGACCAGGACAGCTCATGAGCATTCACTCACCTCCACCTCATCTCCTTCACCGATTTCTTTCTTGATATCAGGGGGTGGTGGTAACCTGACTTCATTGAAGGGCACCTGGCGCTCTGGCTGCCAACTGGAAGTTGAAAAAGCATCACACATTAATTCTCAAATTTTTCTATTGTTTTCTTTGTTTCAGTTTTGGAATTCTGAGTTTTAATGAAGCTCATTCTTTGCATATAATGAGGTCTGTTTCCTTATTGCTAGAAAGCTTATTGCTTGTAAGCAGAGGAACAACATAATTATGGCAAGACAAAAGTAGTATCTGAAAAGATATTTAACTATAACATTTTTAAATTAACTGAAAAATTTAACGAATGGCTTTCATAAAACCCCTGTGAAAGATATTGTGATGTAGTAAACATTCCTACTGCTCAAGTCATGGAGCCCTTATACAGATTTAAGTTCAGCTTTGCAGTCCACAATGGGGTTCATCCATTTCACCACTTCATATTTAACATTTCAACTGCTTACCACCAAAGCTTTATGTGTTTCAGGAAAATCTGACTCCAATCTTCAACAAAATTTTCCACCTGCAAACTTGTTGATGTTCCCCAGTAACAGATGCAGATCAAAACATATCTTTATATCTGCTTGTCAATACCAATTATTTCTAGGCATACAAAATAAAGGTTTGCTTTCTTGTACAACAAGGCTATTTGTTTTACTATGGTTGGCTGTACAGAAGTATTTATTTGTAGAAGTGTATGTTTCCAGTGCATTTTATGAAAACTACTGGAGCAATTACATCCACTGTGCTCTCCTCAAATTCCTTCTACTTCTACTCTGTGAATGTCCTAGAATGCCATCAGCTGTTCCTCACGTTTAGTCAGAAATCCAACTAAAGACTCTACAAGGCTGAAATAAAACCAGGGGAAAGACCCTTCAAAAAAAACATATTTAGAGTATCTGAGTGACTTTTAATGGTATCTGTCAAAGCACTGCAACTCCATCTTTTCTGCCCATCTGATTCACATTAGACACCAATAGAATCAGAACCAATCAACTTGGAACAGTCAGGATTATTGCAAGTCATTTGCTTTGCTGACTTCTAATCACCTGCAGACCTGTTCTACATTAGTAGAACAAGCCTGAGCATAAGGAGCAAAGGGCACTTCTGCAACTTCCTAGATGAGAAGATGGATGAATTTACACGTTTGCTTTGAAATGACAGGTTACACTCAAGTACCTCACTTAATAAAGATGTTATGTATCACACAGTTTTAATCTAGACATTGTAATAAACTTTTTCTTTTAATTATGGTTTGAAAAACAATAAAAATGAAGATTATTACTGAGGTTTTGGAACACAACCAGAGAAAGACAAGGAAGCTGGTGAAGAGTCTGGGGCATAGATCTGATGAGGAGCAGCTGAGAGAGCTGCAGGGGTCAGCCTGGAGAAAAGGAGGCTCAGGGGGACCTGAGAAGAAAAGGTGTCAAGCTGCACCAGGGTGGCTTAGATTGATAGTATAGGAAAATTTTCTTCACTAAAAGGGGTGTCAGACATTGGAATGGGCTGCCCAGGAAGGTGGTAGAATCTGCATTCCCCAGAGGTGCTCCAAGGGCACAAGGAGGTGGCACTTCGATAGTAGTGAACACCGTGGTGCAGGGCTAACAGCTGGACTTGATCTCAGAGGATCAAGTGTCAGCCTTTCAGTCTTGAGGATTCTAGGACATGGACAGCTTTTATTTAGGCTGGAAAGTATATTGGCCACAAAATGTTAATTAAATCATATTCTATTTCTGAAAAATGGTGAAGGGGGCTGGCAAAAAAAAAAAAAAAAATCAGTTGCAATTCAATTGCCCTTGTTGCAAATATAGCAGGTTACTAATCTCATGGTTTGGGTTTTTCCTTCCCCTCCCTGCCAGTGGAGGAAGTGCACAGTGGAAAAGTGCACAGAAGGCTCAGCTCTCAGAATATGAGTCCAAGTTTTGGTGGCAAAAATTTTTATGGCTGAACTGGAACATCTCACTGCTGAAATGCAAACCAAGATGTTTTAAAAAATTACTTGTGATGGGATACAAACTACCTACTAAGACAGTCTGACAGAACCGATATCTAAGCTACAGGGCACAAATCACAAGAAAAGGAGGTTCTTGCTTCTTGTAACACGAAAGCCTCTCCTTCAATACAGCTGATTCAAACTCCAGTGAGCCTCTATGAAACTGTACCTGAAGATCCAATTTTCCACATAACAGTAATAAAAGTTTCCAGGTCCAGAAGCTTCTGCATTCTTTCCTTTTCTCCTTACCCTCAGAAAATGTCTCTTAAAAGAATTAAGGCTACCTGCCCAAAGACAGAGTGTTGCTATGGCCACAAAATCATCACTAGCAGGCTGTGCTGGTACACTTAACTTTGGGAACCTCACAACAGCTGTAGATAAAGATTGGCTAACAACAGCAGAAAATGCAAAGTGACAGTTTAGATTGCCTATTGTGGGGTAGATGCGTGTATTTGTTAGTGATAATCACTATCACAACACTGATGCCCTTAGCACAGGACACTCTTGCCAGTTTTGGTTCCACTAAAGGCCCTTATGAATTTAACTCCGTAAAAAGCATACGAATTGATCAGATTTACGTCACAGAATAATTTGACTGTGTACACACTTCCTGATCAAATCTATTTTTAGTCAACAGAACACTCTACATATGCTGCAGCCCATCCTTTTTGAAACATGGCTGCTGCTGCCAGACTTTCTTTAGAACACATGGATGATATGGATACTAAACACTGGAAATGCATTTGCCAAGAATTCAACTCCCGCTGTGAACCCCTGGCACTTCCTCTAGCTTACTTGGTTTCTGACATCAAAGTATATATTTTCAATGTAAAGAGAAGCAATTACCTTTCTTCAGAAAGTAATATGGATGTTGAAGATGAAACTCATTATTTGTCACATCTTCTTAGACCATGGATAGAACGAAGGGTTTAATATTTTATTTTTGGTTGGTGGCCTTTGGGGTAGAGGTATGAAAACCTGGGAGACAGTAATAGGTTCCATAACCACCTAAGTGTTAGTATAAATTATGGTTGCCATCTTATCTTCTAACTGTCTTCATAAAAGGACTAGAAAGCATAGGTTAGAAAAAAAACACTGGGTTTTGCAGGTAAACCCCAGGATTACTTATGTCCCCCTCCGAGGGTTTCTTTTTACAGACGTGTATATACGTACACACACATACACCTGGGATTATGTCAGCATAAATACTGTTCATAATAAATACATAAATACTGTTCATAAAGGCACACTTGCACACTCCCTAGCATCACCTTTATTACCCAGCAATCTTTCTTAAAGAAAGGCTCAAAGACTAATCTACAGGTCAGAGCTGGCAAAGGTTATAACAATTTTCACATCAAAAGGTGACATTTTATAGGATCTCCACCTAGTAACTGGGAGGGAAACAGGAAAGAGGATGCAGCTCAGAGTATTTAGAATTAGCACTGGAATCTCCCAGGTAATCCACAGTGTTATCAGTCAGAATGCTGAACAACAGGTACTCATTTGTATTTTACCAACCCATGGATTATCCTCGGCTTGCCACTACATGCTCCCAGCAGCACTGCTATGTTTATATATTAAATGAAATGGGCCTTCTTGGATAATTATTTTTCAAGATTTGCTAACAGATTTGCACTCTTTTCCACTCAAAAACAATAGGTCTTTTGACTGGATATATATGTACATTTATCTTCCTAAGAGCTAAAAGAAAAAAACTGCCATCAGGATATTTTTACTTTTCTCTGGTTGAGAATACTGATCAGCATTCCAGAAAGCAGACACAGAATTGCTCGTCTGAGTACTTTGGTATTTTTCATCTTTTCCTGCTTTCATGTAAGAGTATCAAGCCTGTGCCACTGATTCCTATTTAATTAAATTTGGCTGTCACATCTATGGGCATCACTAAAGATACCAATGAATGTACAGCACTGTATAACTGATGAACTGAATTCTGATACAGATTCAAGAAGGCAGCTCAGGGAAGCTGAACAGAATAGTAAGCCTGTACTTCTAGAATGATATCTAATGAAATCTGCTTTCTCTTAAAGGCAAAACAATTAAACAAAAAAACCCAGCAAAACCACAACACTGAAAAACCTAATATTCAAATAATTGTTTTAAAAATAGAATACTTACTTGTTTTCAAATACAACTGTGAGGGAGTCCTCATGAACATCTTTGATAAATCCCTAAAACAAAAACATTTCTGTTACAAAAATGCATGTGAAATCAAAAAGGTAGCAATTTTAATACAGCCTGAACCTGAGCCAAGACCACCACTAACACTGAGGTTCCAATTTCAGAAAGCTCCAAGACACACTCCCACTCTTTGCATGAGGTTGCTGATATTCTTAGCTGGTTATTCCAAGAGGTGCAGAGCACAGGCACTGCTCCCAATGGCTGCTCAAATCTGACCAGCTCATTTACAACTGAACTCACTGTCAAGAGTTTCTTACTCTGCCCAAAGGTGCACACGGGTGTTTTACAGGAACAAAATGAGATCCAGACAAGGGCAGTTATTCCAACAGCTGTGCACAGCACTATTTGCTTCACTGGTGTTCCTCCCAGCACAAACTGAATCCTAAACAACTGTCCCCCCACAAGAGTCCAGCAGCCAGTTTCAATCACATTTGGCAGTAGAGGCTGCCACACAGCCAGTTATGGTATCATCTTTCAGGTACTAAATTGGGGACTAGATGAGGCCAAATGCCTGTAGGACCTCCCAGGAAAACAAAGAAAATACAGTATTTAATGAATTTTTTTGTGCTCTGTAAACTTAGGGGGCATTTATTATACCAAAAATTTAAAGACAAAGATCAATCTCACAGAGTTATAACCCAAGTATTCACGCAGAAATTAAGGTCCTACATTTATTGGTTAAGGAGGGTAGGCATGCTGAAAAAAAAAAAACAAAAAACAAAAAACAAAAAAAAAAAACCTAAAAAACCACTACTCCTGCCTTTACTCCAGCTTGGTATTTGCCCAAGCAGAGGTGGTCAAGGAGGACCCTACAGTTTTAAAGGAGTAAGAAAGCTGCACAGCTATGTTAAGAGAAAGAAGTTCCAGGAAATCTGCTGAATGGATTACACCCATTTAAGAAACTGCCAACTGAGGAGGACGAAGAACATACCAGCTGTGCAAGAAGCAACCAGCCCACTGAGGTATTATGTGTCAACTCAGGGAAAGATAAATTTTGACACAGTCGATCTCTCCATGTAATGACAGACAGTAAAGGAGCCCACACTGACAGCTGGCTGCAAAGGTCCTATAAAAACAAATCTCCTTCTACCTGAGCTCATACTCAGCCAATGCTCTGAAAGCATTTGCTCAAAACCTGCTTTTCTGCTCCCTGAGCTTCCCTCAAACCCAGCTAACAGTAACACAAAAGACTGGTTATAGCAGAAAGCACATTGGTAACCCTCAACAAAGCAGGTCAGCAGAAATCATCTTGTTGAACCACCTAGTGTGCCCCTAATAAAATAAACCCCCTCAAAGGCCATGCTGCCACTGCAAGAGAAGGCAGGCAAATCTTTGAAAGGTAAGCAAGTGAAACAGTTGAGAGTAAAATATACCCAGAATCAGGGCCTTTCAGTTTCAAGGAAACTGGATGAGAGTATAAAGTTATGTCTGTTTAAAGATGCAAAGAGCATATAAAATTTTACTGCCTAAAGATTAGTAAGCCAGCAACAGAGATAAAGCAGAACTTCTACCAAATTTATGCTACCAACAGCTCCCTTAAACATACCCCAGCACAGGGAAAAATTAACATGGCATACAGTGCAGGAAATAGGAGTTTCTCTACTGCAATTCATTCAAATTCTACACACGGACAAAACACTGAAGTCACAGCACTGAGAACCAACTTCATGTAGCCCAGCATTCTGCTACATGACAACTTACCAAAAGACAGCAGTATTTACAGGGAAGGATTAACTCCCTTCTAGGGACAGCCATTTATCTGCATTCCAAGAGACTGTGACTCAATACTAGTTTCTGCCTCATTATGCTACTTTATTTCATAGCTGACCCTGGTTTTCTATTCTCTTGTGCTATCACAGTACTCAATGTGTTACTAAGGTAAGTCTAAAGTAGCTAAAAATTATTCTGCAGAACTGAATTCAGTTCTTTCTGAAGCTTTTCTGAAGCACAACTTCAGAATCAAGAGAGATTCCAATTCAGGTACCATAACACATTTGATTAATGTTCAGAACTCAATGCTCTGTAGACTTAAGAAAGTCATGAATCCACTGACTACACATTTCATTAATAAGACAAAAGAAGTGCAAAAAAAGGAATCCAACTGCACTGACTTTTGAGGATTTAAGACAATTAGTCCATTACCAGGTGAAGTGTAGGTTTCTGTGTAAGGTACAGGCAGGTTTAACAGGCACAACCATAAGGTCCCCCTGAGGAAAGCTGAAGTGGAACAGTAATGCAGAGATACAGCTTTCAGCAGACCAACAGCTGACACTGCACAAATGTCAGCTGCACAAACAGAACACAGGACAATTTTTAATAAAATCTAAAGTACAAATTCCAACAAAGAGTCTGTACATTTTACAATGCCATGTGGGTTTCAGGAACTCCTTCATGGAAGGAAGTCTTTCAGTTCAAAGTGTGCACATTACTCTTCCCTCCCACAGGAGAATGCAATGCAGACTCACTGCTGGCAGACACGTAGGCAGCAACTGCCTTGGCATTACCTGCACGGTTTTTTCACTTGGTATTCCAAACTCTTTCACTCAGTATTCCAAACTCTTTCACTCCCTAGTATAATACAGCATAACAACTATCAAGTATGCACTTGAGGTCACAAATGTATATAAGTATAAAATAAAATTACATAACTATTAAATAATTTTATTGTTGTGAGGCCTGAAAAGAGTCTGATTAGAGTCTAACTGTATCCAATTACTTCTGACTGTTATCAATTTCTCCACAGCTGTGGGGATGAGATCACATTTACAGCAACTGAAGCACAGCAGTCTATGAGGTATTATGGACTGTATGGTCCATTTGTACTAAAACTAGAAATAATGAGAATTCAATATAGCTTTTAAATAGTTTTCCAAGAAATTATTTCATTACTGTCAAGAAGGATGTCAAAAGTATCATTAGAACATTTTCTGAAAGCAAAACTTCCTGCGTATGACTTTCCTATTTAACTCCGCCCATACACATTATCAGCTGCCACTTACAACTTCCAGATAAAACCAGAAAGAGATTCATGCAGGTCAGGATGAGATTTAGTGTAGTTTTTAAAGAAGTCTTCATAGAGCCTATGGTAATTAAATTTTAAAAAAAGATTTTACAAAAAAACTTATGACATTAGGGAATTCTGGTATTTCACAACACAAAACAGACTTTATAGTAAATCCTATAAAGTCACTAGGATTTCTCCAGAAGAGGTGTGATGAACATAAAACAGGAAACGAAACAACTTGGTTTTCGATGAGGGAGCTTTGAACAAGTTCTTCATTTGTGAGGAAACCTATATAAATAGATTTGAACTAGTCATGCCTGATACTGTATCAAAAACATTCTCTACTAAATTAAGTAATGACCCATCACCTTAACTCCTGCTCTAATGAACAATGTACTCCGTTACTGAATTTAATTTAGCAGTGCTGCCTAAGATGGGTAATGCCAGTTTCTAAGTTTGAAGAGTTCGGTGCTCCTAACACATCATCATTCCATGTACCTCAGGTGACAAGGCAGAGCTAACAGGAGACCACCAAACACATCATCAATACAGTGACATCAAAAAGTGAGGCACTGCAGTATCAGCAAGTGAGGTTACATATAACCTTTATGTGTGTCTTATACCACACACAAATCCACACAGGGCAAGAGGGGAAGAAAAAGTGACATGACTTCACGTTGCCAGAGCTCTGATTCGGCCTGTCCAGATATGAGTGTCAGTCACTGTGTTTGCTGTGAGCAGGAGCCCTGGCAGTCCATGTATGCCCTGGCTGCAGCAGCCCTGCTCAGCAGGAGCAGGAGACTGTACTGTACTATGGGCTATTAATGTCCTGCTGGCTCCACAGGCTCCTGGGCTCAGCCTGTCTCTGCCACTCACTTGGCAGGAGCTGGGCGCCCAACACCAGCACATGCAGAGGGACAGGCTGGGAGACCCAGGGAGTGCAACCCGGGGCCGGACAGGGTGTGCAAGAAACTCTCAACCAATCATTTGCACCAAAATCACTGCAGCTGAGACTTCCTCATTTCATAACAGACACCCACACACTCTCTTTGCCTTTTACCTGGGTTTTGCCCATGGATTTAGGATTAGGATCTGCTGATAACATAAACGGATCGAGACTTACTGCAGTGCCCTTACAGTGAACTGTATGTCTGTGTATGTATATATGCACACAGACAACTTTCTTTTTTTTTAATCCAATTCCAGGCAAATTACAAAATCTGTAAAACAGGTAGATGCAATCCAAGTTCCCTCCACATCCTACTGTCTGTAAGTTTATCTGACCCCCAAGTAGGATGATCCAACCTAAAAATGAGGTGCTGTTAGTTTAGCTGCAAACTTTCTTTCCAGGGACAGCCACTGTGCTGGCCTTTGAGTTACACATACCTGCACACTAAAACTGTATTAATATCACCTTACCCACTGCTGAGCCAATTTCAAACAGCAAACACTTCGGCATCTGGTACCTCAGACTGTTTTTGAACCACTGACATAAAGGTCAAGCAGCCTATATCCAATTACCAAGCCTTTCACTCCTTTTCAGATGCAAGAACCCTTGGTATTTCTAAATAACACTGAAACACAACTGTTTGTGTAACAAACACATGAAATAATTATTGCTAAAGGATGTATCTCATGCTGAGCCTCCAAAGGAAAAAGAAAGAAAACAAAGCAAACAAAGGAAACTTGTAAATAATCAAATCACTTGTTGATAAGAAAGACTGAACTTAGTATTATTTTCATTTTAAGTGATTAGATGCACCTGTTTATACAAGGAACTGATAAAAGCAAACAGCTGTGGTCTACTGCAAACCACAAACACCGCAAGTTGGTATCAGGAAAGAAAAATATCCTGAACTATCACACCAGTTTTAGCAAGCAGTTTAAATTATGACATTACTGCTTATTTCCATCCACAATCACAACTACGTGTAAATTCAAGGGTTGTTCTGACAGTCGTGCAAGAGCCTCAGCACTGAATTTGGGCTTACTCACAGATGTCTCAATGACTCATTTCTACACTGGTTTCCTCATACGCATCCTCCAAAAGGGCAAAACTTCTGGAAAACACCCTTCACTGATCATGTACTTCAGCAACCCATAACCATTCCCTCTGGCATCTCCCTTCTTTTGGCCTAAAGGATCAAGCAAACAGCTCACCAACAGCAAGAGTAACTACAGCTACTTCTTGCAAGACTCTACGCAACTTTCAACTGATCAGGAACAACTTTAAAATGTCTAAAGTTTCCCACCCATATAGATGTAGGGATAGATGTAATAAAAAAATGCTGACAACTACAACACAGTTAAGATCTTTAAAGAAAAAAACAAAGGCTATTCCAGTTACAGTTTCCTGGTGTAGTAATTGGGTAAGAACAGTGTGTGAGCTACACTCCTAATGACAAATATTTTAATAACCATCAAGCTAAAAACCACTCAGAGCAACTCAAGTTGTTTGCAAAGCCACTAATTAAAAATTGTAAGAAAAATTTTAAAAAATTGCATTTTTATTGATGCATAAATCTTCACTCCCACAGAGTTGCTCATCAAGCTTTGGCTCTACATGTGGAGAAATGGTGTGTACTTGTCATTCATAATTTTTTCCCCTTAGTAGTATTTTGGCTTGTGTCTGTCTTGAGGCCAATGCCAACTCCTGCTACCAGCATTTTGCTTAGTCCTTTTACCAGAAAACTGCACCTCTTCAAAGAGGAACAAGCCAACAAGGAAACACTTCAGAACCTGCAAATTAAGGGTTGAGCTCCATTTTAATTCATGAGAGTTTTTTTCCTTGCATAATCTAAATAGCTACTACTGTAGAACTTAAAGAACACAAAGGCCTGCAGCACAGCAGAGCCCATTTTCCAGCACAGCTAAGTCCCTACAAGGAAGAACACACTGCATCTTCCAGAGTTGTTCAAATGCCACTGAAAGACTCAGTCAAAGGAGCTAATCTGATGTTCAATTCATGTACCTTGGCCTTATTGTAAGGCCCAACCTATTTCTCAGGGAAGCTCACATGGGAAATCATGAATAATGTGCATCACTGGGGCTCTTAATCTGCATACAAGTGAGCACAAAAAGGCTGATGGAAATACTGAGTAAAACTGAAGTTTTTGTCTGTTCTTCCAAGACCCCCAGAGCTGGCAGGTCCAGAGGCAATGGCACAAATGCAAATATGCGAATTTCTGTATGAATGCCAGGAAACTTTTTTTTTTTCTTTTACTGTGAGAGTGACTGAGCAGAAGCACAGGTTGTTTGGGAGGTTGCAGAGTTTCCACCCTCAGAGACACTCAAAAGCCAACTGGACATGGGCAACTGGCTCTAGTGGCCCCATGTGAGCAGAGGTGTGAACCAGGTGAACTCCCAAAGTCTCTGCCAGCCTCAGCCAAGTGTGAATCTGTGAATTACTTCATCATCCTAATGACACACTGAACCATCACCCTGAAAACACTGCAGGCAGGCCAAGACAAGGTTGGGAGTATTCGGCTTTCACTCTCTTCAACACATTCAGAAACCAAAGAAATCCAGGTATTTTTGACCATTCTATACACAAGAAAGTCTATTCTAATGTCCCAAAGACAAAAAACGTTCTTGCCATCTACTCTACACCTAGAAAGCATGAACTTTTCTACTCTCAGGATGCCCTCACTGCACCTTTAATATATGCAAACTCATAACCTGTCTGTTCTCCCCTATTCCTCACCACAAACCCCTCTCATTTTTCAGAAGTCCATGACCATTTCAAGCTCCATCAATGCCATCTACTCTCCAAAGACAAATGGGTACTCAAAATTACGATATATGCAAAGTCTTCTAAGCTGCAGGAAGTGGCTAAAACATTGGCTTTGCTGTGTAATGGCTGAGAACCCAGTATAAAATATACAGTAAATGCTGTCCTGTTCTCCAGATTATATTACTTCTTTAAAGCAAATGGAAAAAAAACACAAACCACAAATTAGTTTGGTGGTTTAGATATACAGGATTAAAATTAGATAATAATATGTTTTCTAATTTTTAAAAAAAAAATTACCTTGGGATTTACCACAACTGCCCACTGACACATGAAAACTCAAAATGCTTTTCATGATGCATGAATTTAAATACGGAATATTAATTTTTCCATACTAATTCATTGTAACCATAGTGTACACATATCACATATATTCTTCCTGCACTTAGGAAACTGAAGAGCAATTATTAGAGGAACTAAAGAAACTCTATAAGAAAATCATGGTCATACCTCTAGTAAGCACTGAGTAACTCACTATAATGCTCCTACAGATTTAACCACTACATTTGTTCCATTGAAGCTAAGTTGCAGATCATAGTAACAATTCATTAAAAGAAAATCTCTCATGTTATTGTTTACATGATTATTTTGGTTTTTATCTCTGTTGGCATAGCAGGATCTTTCTGATTTCATTTACCTGGGGTTATGCTGTGCTAATTAATCCAAACTCAGACTCTTCTAAAGGCAAACCTCAAATCTCATCCCATCTTACAAATTCTGCTTTTTCTCTTCAGAAAACTTTTGCCATCTTCCCTAGAGTGTCACACAGCTTAGAAAAGATGAACCTCTTGTCACTATCTTGCAATGATCAATGCTACTGGTGCCCAAAATAGGACACTTCCTAAAAAGACTGACACACCTCTAAACACTAAGTGACCTAGGAGTGTCACCTAGTTCCAAAATAAATGCAAAACCTCTGCCTTCCTCAAAAGTAACACTCACAAAATGGAGTCAGTGACACACACACTTCACTGCATTTAGCTCACAAGAATAATCTTTTAGAATTGTGTTTGAATGATTTGGTTTGGGTCTTTTCTTTATAGGGGTTGTCTGTTTTTTCCTCCTTCCCATTAGTAGTGGATTACTCTGAGTTGGAGCTTTGATCATTGTGCATCTAATCATTCTAACCTGCCTTCATCCACCATGAAGATGCCACCACTGAACTTAATCCCCACTTCATTGATCTCAAAGCCATTATGCCATTTTTAATTAAAACTTCTGCTTTTTTGAGTCACTGTTCACAGGACTAAAACAGATGATGGTGCTAATCCAAGGCTGATAATTCTCACTGATTTAGGAGGAGATGTCATCCTTGCATATTTTAAATTAGGCTTATTGTAGCAGTCCAAAAATTCATCACACCTCATACTCCCATATTCCCCTTAAGCAAAAGGGCAACTGATACATCTTTTGGAAAGTTGTCCAAAATCACAAGGTATAAAATGGACAGCTAAAAAGAGTGTTTCCAAATTTTGGGCTTCTTAATGATCAGGGGGGGAAAAAAAAAAATCAATTCTATTTAGGAGCATCCTGTTCTAGATGCAAATGATTCTGATGTGGGTTTCTGTGTGATACTTCAGGTTCAACAAAAAAAAAATACCCACTGTATAAAATTTATTATCTACTCATTTTGGTAAAACATTCAGAGGCCTCCCTACTAGGGATGCAGTTTATCCCACTGCATTCTTTCCTCATAAGGGTATCTCCCATTTGTCTTGGCCAGTTGAAAGAACTAACTCCTGAAGTCAGCTGGTTAGAATCCCTTACACCCAACTGCCTCCACATACTGTACAGTCACCACATGATTCCCAAGCCAAATCCACAGCTGCACACAGGCAATTCTGGAGGGGGGAGGGGGAATCCAAAGGGCCAGCCCCACACCAAGTGCAGTATTGACTGTGCAATGCCACCCTGTGCATGTGGTTAGGCACAATAGCTAAAGAGAGCCCCGAGATTAAATCCTCCCAGAACACAGCCACGCTGCATGCTCACAATACTGGCTGGAATCAGCCCTTCTGGAGAGGAAGACAGGAGCCTACTGCCATAAAAAGAGCTGGGATTCTTAAACATATGAAGCCAGGCTTAGGGGAAAATGACTGACAGGCAACAGCTGAGAGTATTCTGCATTGATCCTGTACCATCCTGACATTCCAGGGAGGGTGATGGTGAAGGAAGATTTCTGAAGGCATAAATAAACTCGAAATCTTTAAAAAAATTATCTTAAATATTTTAAAATCATTATTATCGCCCCGATTATCCCATCCCACCCAAAAGCCCCTGCATCTTCCAACACCAATCCCCGCACACGCCCACCCACCCTTCCCAAAATGAAGGCTAAGGGAATCCCCGCGCCGCGCATCTGCTCCCCCGGCCCCGCCAGCGCTCTGCCTTCCCCACACACGAACCTCCCCTGCGCGCAGCCCTCAGCAGCCTCGTCACCGCCGCCCCCCCGCCGCCGCCGCCCCGCTCCGCTCCATCCCCGCCGCCCCCGGCCCCGCAGCCCCCGCAGCCCGGCACCTTCCCCGCTCACTGTCCCCTCCCCCGCCGCCCTTCGGCCCCGGCCCCGCCGGGCGCGGAGCCGCCCGCGCCGCCCCCGCCGCCGGTACCTTGTAGAAGGCCCCGTTGGAGCCGCGCACTTCCACCGTCAGCTCCTCCATGTTGGGGCCGCAAAGGACGCCGGGACGAGCTTCTAGAAACTGTCACCGCGGGGAGAGAGCGCGGCGCCCGCCCCCTCCGCCCGCCGGGCCGCGCCTCCGGCCCCTCCTGCTGCTCCGGGCGGGCGGCACCGCCGGAGCGGAGCGGAGCGCAGCGGGGCGGGGTGGGAGCTGCGGGGAGAGCTCCCCGCGGCCGGCGGAGCGGGGCGGTCCCTGCGGGACACGCTCCCGGGAAGGGCTCCCCGCCGTTATCTCCCCGCCCGCCGGCGCGGGGCTGAGGGGGGAGCGCGGGGCGCGGCCGCGTGAGGGGGCGGAGGGCGCTGCGTGCGGAGACAATGCGGTGCGGGCTCGGTGCGGGGCGGACCGCGCTTTGCGATGGACGCCGCTCAAAAGCCGCGCCCGAGGGAGCGCCTTCGGCTCCAGAGCCGCCGCCCGCGGCTGTTAAGATGGTGCCCGGCCTCCAGCGCCCGGCCCGGCTTTGTCCCTCACGGCGCGCCCTGCCCCGCCCTGCTCACACCCCGCCGGGGCTGCCCTGCCTGCCTTCCCGCGCTGCTGCCGACAGAAACAATAAAAAATAAAAAATGCCCGTGGTGTGCTGGCCCTCACAACACACTGGGACGCGAAATTGTGCTGTGAGCTGGATGCTCACATAAGCTTAGTCATGCAGAGCCTGATGAATGGCCTGTACCTGTGCCAAATCCAAGTGTTTTTGTAATAGTCTTAAATGGAGAGCAATAGAATCATCCGGGTTGGGAGAGACCTTTAAGATAATGAATTTCAACCACCAACCCAGCAGTACCACTGTAACCCCTAAACCACAGCACCCAGCGCCAGGTCCAAATATCTCTTAAACGCCTCCAGGGATGGTGACCACCACCTCCTTGGACCACTATTCCAGTGCCTGACGATCCGAACAATGACATTATTTTTCTGATATCTAATCTGAATCTCCCATCTCAGCCTAAGGCCATTCCAATAGCGATGCTTTCAAATGCTCTTTCTCTGATCTTTCCCATTGGGCATCAGACCTAAATGACCAGGAGACCATTATGATATTTTGCCCATCAGATGTTTACATTTTTAGTTTCTTCATGTTAATCTCGCTTTTGTATCAGTTGTAACCTTGTCTGTCAGATGGGTGAGGATTTAAGACAATAAAGGCCAAAAAGTGCTGAGAAATTGTCACAGAATGTGTGGCGGTGGCACTTGGGGACGACCTGATGATCTTGGAGGTCTTTTTCAACCTCAGCATTTCTATGGTTCTGTGATCCTAATGTGCCATAAGTGAAGGAAAGATATGGGTTCAACAGCATAAATGTTTTTTTCCCATGCTGTGTGCATGAATATTCCTAATCTTGCATGTTTATTCCACATAAGTTTTGGTAGGTACCTATTATTTTGTATTTTGTTTTAAGCTTTATAAATTGCTAATGATATATTCTGTCCATGGTGCCAAGGCCATACATGGGCAAGAGAGTCCTTCTTGGGAAAAGGTACATTCTTTCCTGTTGGCAGAGGCCACTCAGGATTTTCTAGGATAAAGGAACCAGCTAATATGAAGCAAACAGTTGTGCTACAAAAATTCTATGCCAAAAGTTTTCATTGCCACAAGTTTTCATCCCCCCAAGATTGAATTGACTGAGGTTTGTTTATTTGGCTACCAAGACACAGAGTCTCATGGTCAACTGTTAAAAAATGGTTGCTGGGGTTAAAAAAAAAAAACAAACCTGTAATAAATATGCATGAGCTGCTGTCCTTAGGAATAAAAACAGGACATAGATTAAAAAAAATACTCAGAACTGCATGAGGTGCCTGGCTGCCCACATTTGCAGAACTGGGGGACAGTTCTGAGCTTTAGTGATAAGGACGACTAGCTTGAGGAAACGCAATCTGCATCTGAATTTTCCTGATAAAGTTTGTTTTTCTGGAAGTGTGAGGATGATAGTAGTTAAAGAGACAGAGTTGTTTACATATTAATTTTGAGGCCGATTGCTGTGTCTGGGTCAAATAGGGGTAGAAAAAGGCTTTAGCAGGTTGTGGGCCATAATAATTTGCAACACATCAGCCAGAATGTAGATGATTAATCTGTTCTAAGTTTAGTTTTCACTGAATGTAAATTATGAGTTACTACTAAATTAAATTGCTTTAAACATTTACTGAAATAGGAAAGGGGAGGATCCAGATTCAAGAACTCAAGAATTCCTCTGATAGTAGCTACTTTTTTTTTAAATGAGACTTTGTAAGGTTTCATTTTCGTTTCATTTTTTTTGTTTCATTTTGCAACAGCCACAGTGAAACTGGCACTTTCATTTCCTAGAGTTGCTGTGGTGAAGAAGATACTTTGGGTAAATTTGGTTGAACCATTCTCTGTCTTCTCTGAAAACTCCATGGCTCAGGAGGCAGAGCAAACTGCATCGTGCCAGAAGGACACTAAGTCAGAAGTTGCAGGATTCTGAATCCTTGGGACACTTGGAAAGAGCTGGAAAAGGGTTCCCTTATTTGAGTGAGCAAAATGAAAGGGGAAGCATTAAACACTGAAGGATTAGGATGTTGTCTTCGAATACATCAAGGCACACAGAGGAGATAATGATCCATGAGAGACTGAGGCTGTAAAATACAGGAAACATGACAAGTAAAAAGACTCCCCAAAAGGTATAGAATGACCATTAATCAACTTAGTTTGGAAAGAAGTTTACAATGGGAGGTTGAAGAAGTTTCTGGAACGGCCTTTCAAAATTAATTAATGAAAGTTAATTACATCTTCCTGCTTTATTTAGGATGGAAAAAACATTTATGATGGTGATATAGCATGAACAATATAAACCACATTTTCAAGATGGAAAGCATTGATTTCAACAAATAACCAACCAACCCACACTCCTACCCTTCCAAAAAACATTTTCTAAAATTCAGGAAGTATGTGGACATACTAGAGAGAGACCAGGAAAAAGCCATGAAACCACTGAAAATGTAACTCACAGTGAAACAGTATCATAGCATAGTTTTCATATATTGAAAAAGTGATTTTTGCCCAAAATCTGCCAGTATCCAGGTTGGAAAAAAATACAGGCCCTATCACTATCGATTTTTAAATCAATATTGAGTATGCTCTAGCTCATACATGAATTAATGGAATCATCTGTGTAACTGGAGGTCACAATAGAATTGTCATTCAGGGACCTTCTGACATCATCTGTTAATGTTTACCTCAGCCAAAAGCTGAAAATTTTCAGCTATTTTCAAAGACTTGGGCAAGAGTGACACAACTGAAATAAACAACATAACTGTTTAGAACAGGGATCTCTTAAAGTTAGATTAGTTGTCAAATGAAGCACACACAGTGATATTGGGCAAAACCCAAGGTCAACTAAATTCAGACTTTTGCTCCTGCAGTGTAACAACCTGGGTCTTACATTCCATTCAGTGAAGTGCTGACACTTAGCAACTCATGCCATAAAAATCAAAATAATGATAAAAAATTAATCTAGCTTCGCCTTTAAGTGGGTAAAAACCTTTTTGGTTCCATTGCTCATTCTGAAATTTTGACAGAAGGCTGATGACTATGAGAGGTATCCAACCTTAGCATAAGCTTAGGAAATGGAGACTGAGATGTTCTGTAAATTACTATGCATCATTAATTCTTACTGGAGACAAAAAACACAGGTAGATATTTGAAAGATATGAGGTAAAATCATATTGGCCTCATGTCTTACCAAATGACAAAACCACATTAGAACTCAGCAAAAGCCTTGGGGAAGTTCTTTTGAACAATTACCTGCTTTCAAGTTTGTTCATTTATGTGTATCTTTTCTTTGTTCTTTGAATTGTTCTTGGGTGGCAGAAAGGAGTCTGTGAAACCTGTAAAATTACTTTCAGTAAAACCTGTGCAAGTAGAGCAGAGGATGTGATATCTTGTGGTAGAACACTGTTATAAAGACAAATGGCCTCAATACAGGTCATCCTGTTAGGCTTAATAAAGGGCCTGTAGTCGTAGAAAACTGCTTTAGAAAAGCTTGTGGTTTGATTTGCTTTGCTTTGTTTTGTTTTATACTTCACTGTTATTTTTGCCCTATTTGAATACTGAGCTGAAGAAGAATCTCTACCATTTTTCATCAGCCTTTAACAGCTACATTTTCCAATGAATGAATTTTTGAGGTTTGAATGAGGTTTGCTGAACCCTCCATGCATGTCCAGCCACATCTGCAAGTACTGTAAGCAGACACCGCTTCTGAAAATAGGACCCACAAAAGGTGTTGCTAAGTGAGTGTATGTAAAAACATTTTTGTCCAGTACAGTTTTAAGCCCTCTGTCTGGTGTGAAAATCAGAGAAAGAATAAATCGTAAGTGTTCCTATTATTGTAAATGAACTTTTGCAGTCATTTACACCTCCCTTTAAAGGGAAGAACCTCTTTATTTATTTTTTGTGTAATATAGCTGATAGCACTCACATTTATGTCTCTTGACAAAATGAACTTAAAATGATTTGCAGATTAAAGGTACGTATGCATAAATGAATGATTTGCATTTAAAGATATCCTATGTTTAGAAGGATAAAAAGTGTTAAAAATCCACAGAATGCAGTAGGTATTTGCTATTGCATTCTACTTCCTATTATTGCAGTCTAAAAAAGAAAAAGTCTCGCAGCTAATTAAATTATATAAGGAAGGCATCAAGAACCAAAATTATAAATGGTTTTGATTACAGTCTGTTTTTATATTGAAGTAATGATGAGCAATATCATTCAGGTTCCATTTGTTCAAAGTCCACAAGATAATGTGCATATTCAGAAAAAAAAAAATACACATTCAGGCAACAGACTACAATATGAAAGTAATTTTACATTGAATGGCAACATATGTATGAACGTTGTTTTTTCACACTGCTGAACTTCTGCCTTACCATTGGTTAACTGGTCTTCCAATTTTTGTTAGTAGTAGCACAGGAAAGTAAGGAAAACAAAATGAAAAGTTGATTCTAAAAGCAACGAGAAGCACTTGACAATGCCTGTTGTAAACTCAATATTCATCCTGGCACCGTGCAAAGAAACTGCAGAATCATTTCACTGAAATTTTAATGAACTCCAATGAGAACACTGCTGTTAATGGACTTTGTGCAATGGGTGGAAGCTCATCCGCTCACAATCCAACTTTTCACGGGGTTGGCTTGGTTTGCTGATTTTCATTATCACTTTGCATCTGCCTCTTGAGTGCTGGTGTGGATGCAGCTGGTCCAAACTAACCTTGTGCCTGACTTTGTTCCAAGCCAGGAAGTAAATACAGTGAGCCCCAGAGGAACCTTGGTACTCCTCTGCAGTTGTGGTGATATAATGCTGTGGGAAAACCCGCCATAGAATTAACTTCAGGTATCCAAGCACAGAAGTTACCTACAAGTAAGGTAGGAGTTACATCCTTCCTATCACTCTTGCCACCCACATAAACCCAAATAATTTCTGTCTTCTGAGTACTTTCAGTGGAAACCAGGAAGGAAAGTAATGTTTTTCTTTATAGCTGATCTACTTTTGGTCCTTGTTTGCTTCTCAGGCAAGTCCTCACTACCTTTGTTTTAACTTGACACCTGGGCCAACTTTTAGAGTCAATGTCACGTAAAGAGACATCTGCATTTCTGGTGTGGGACTGGACCCAGAGCAGGTTTCTGGTAATGTGGGTTTATGTGATATGAGTTACTCGTAAACTCCTGCAATCAGCAAAATATGCATATTTAATCCCTGGTTCTGAGTATTTGTATTTAATTTCTTAAGGTCAGGGCCTGCTTTAAAAAAGAGGCAATAAAGCCCTGAGAAAAATTTGTGAGAGAGGGTGGACAGTGGGCATGTTGCTGCCATAAATACATCATCCGAAGTGCAGAAATTTAATGCCACAGGACATGAAAACACAAAACATTAGCACTTAAACAGAGGTGTATCTGAAGGGATGCACATCAATGCCAATGAAGAAATGCAGTTTGGAAGAGAGAGGAGGGAACTTAGAGGTAGGAAGAAGTTAGCAATGCATCTACAGCAATCAATCAGCAAACAGACTGAAAAGCTTATTTACCTAGAGGATTACCCGATATAATATATTGCCTGATATAATCTAAAGCACAAAATAATTCATTTCAAAAGATCAGTTGATAGCTCAAGGCACTCTGCTGTTGAGATTTCTGAAAGCAGGTTTCTATCTTGACACACTCTACTTTTTGAAGACTCCAATTCAGCAAAGTACTTAGACAGGTGTTTTATTTAGCATCTAAATGGAAAGAATATAAAAATGACTTAATAGTTGGCTTAATCTGTGCTCTTCTGGAGAGGAAGGAGTTGAGAAGAAAGTTTTCTTCGAATTTGTTGACGTAACAATAATGTAAAGCATTCTGTGTACATGTATTTTCTGGTTTCTCTGGAAAGTCCCACCTGTAGAGCAACAGATATATATTATACATATACATATAAATTACATATATGTAATATGTATATGTTGTATGTAATTTACATATATGTTGTATGTTTGTCATTGTGTGCATATGTAAAGAAATTGTTGATAAATACAGAGCCTGAGTCCCCCAGGAGCAAAGATAAGCATTTTTCAAAGTACTAGAATGTTGCTGCATCAGTGTCGGGATCTCAACATCAGTTGTTCTCTCAGTATGGATTGCATTCAGCTCCCTCAAAAAATCAGGGGAACCTTTTCTATTACTTTAGTCATAGTCACTGATTTAAGAAATTAAATACTAATACTCAGAGTAAGGGATTAAACATGCACATTTTGATGATTGCAAGTAGCTGGTAATTCACATCATACAAATCTGCATTCCCTCAAACCCATCTGTGCTGGTAGATAGATAGGGTGAGGCAGTATGGAACAGAAAGTATCTCAGTGAAGGGAGTTATCAAGAAGTTCAAATGTTTCCTGTGGCTTCTGTAAATGCTGTTTCAACTGAGGTGACCTTCCTCTGGTACGTGTGTTCCAGTTGTATCACAGATGCCATTGAAGAGAGTGGGATAAAATCGGGACTCTTGCCTTTCTCTTTTTTCCATCTTTCTAAAAATACCATTCCATTAATAGCTTAGTGTTTTCCCAGACTGCCTGTCTGTTAAGATGAAAAAGGGAACTCATTAGGCTACTTTGGTGATAAAATAGACAGTTCTGATAAATACAACAAAACTGACCACTCTTTTGATCTAATCAGTAAAATTATTGCATGAGTGCTCAGGACGTCATGCTTTGGCATGTTTCCACATCCCTTTTTTCAGTTGTTTGATCCCCTGATGCCAAATGCTGTTGGCTGTCTGGCATGTTAAACACTGCAGCACATGATTTCACCAGTGCTTTGCTGCCATAAGGCTCATCAGCTTAGCCTGAAGAGCTGAGATTGCTTTGACTTGCTCTTAGCACAGCTGTATGTGCCTGCTGGTTTTGTTCTGTCACAGTGGAGTGATATGTCCAGCCCTGGACTTTTCCTGCTGGATTTTGGAGGGGAGCTCCTCTGTTCAACATTTAAAATGCTGCTTTAGACAGTGGAAAAGAAGTGACTTATTGCAACTATATTAGATCTGTCAAATTGAGGGGCTGAGGAAGATTAGTGCTAATGGATGAAGTATGCATGAAAAGAAACAAGGAGAAAAATATTAAAAAGTCAAGAATAGAGGGAAAAGAACAACAGAAGAAAGAAAAGTTTAAACAACTGTGGAAGAAAAGTTCAAAATTCAGGCTTTCATGAAAAATGGTTTGATGAATGAAAAAGATGAGGTAAGAAAGGAGTCTAGATAAAATGAGTGATAGATGAGGGAAACCAAGAACGGTTCTGGGGAATACATGAAAATACATGATGGTCTCTTGTGATATTCACATGCTTTTTCTCACTAAAAGAGAATGGTAGAAGAGATGGTTGCAAACATCAACAATAGACCCCCATAGGATTAATTCATATCCAACATAATGGTAACTGGTATTTTGAACATCCAAATTAAAATCTACTTTGCCATCCTGAAGCAGGAATTCGCCTGCAGTTCTTTTACTCTCTGAACTGTGTGCCCATGTCTGTAGCACCCAGTCAATGCCACATCCCATGACACTGGGATAGCTGGAATAAAGTAATATTTGCATGGGAATATGGGCAGCCCCATAATGTGGTGTTGCACCCAAGGTAAAGTTCTCCACCTCTCAGCTGGGTCTTTCACCTCTGAGGGACACTGAAGCACAGACACAGTGTTTGCAGGAAGCTTCTTCTGACATCCTTGTGTGTTAGTGTGAAGTGTAATTCCAGCTTTTGCTGTTGAAGCTGTTTCACTTCCCAAAACTACTTTAGCGCTCACAAAGATACAGAGCATGTAACAACAACTATTCAGAAGTTGTTACATACCGATAACAATCACAAATACAACAGCTTGTCCAGTATAAAATAAAAGTATGCTTATCCAAATCAGTTTACCGGAGTGGAAGTTTCAAAAAAATTAACAATTTCCACTTTTTGGAGCCATTTTGAGCAACTTTTAATTTACATGACAAGCGTTTTAAGAATCTAACATTTTCATCATTAAACATTTTATTTTAAATTAAAATAACATATGTTTTCTAAATGTGTGACAGTAAAACCTGATGTCTTAGCCACTCATACTTGCTCCTCTGAGAAAATAAAGTCTCAAATACCCTAAATTCCACACTCCAGAGCAATTTAGACCTCCTTAGAGATCACAGTTTGAACTACAAATGCAATAAGGGCTGCATCCTGCTGTAACTGAAATCTTTCCTAAGTCTACTTCTGCTTTTCAATCTCTCTAATTTTTCATTAGATCAAGAGTCACACACTTTTGTTGGCAGTAAAGCAATTCCAATTTGAACTGCCTTCTGTCTTCAATAGGAATTTTCCCAAAGTACAGAAATAAAAATGTAAAACTTTGCTGTGTTTCATTACTTTCATTCTTTTGAACATTGCTGCTCTGAAAGCTCTGTGTGAAATTATTAGAAGACGGGTTTTGAAATGCTTGTGAAAGTAGATGCATATATGGGACTCAAAGGGCCTTATTTAAAAAAGAAATTTGCCAGTTACCCAGATCTCTGGTTGGTTATGCCCATTCAAGGATACAGAATCCATCATTCCTATGATTATTTTTACATCTGAACTTTTTTTTTTATACTAGATAGACTTGAAACTTTCAGGGTCATTTGCCCAGCATGTAGTTGAATGTCCTGTGCTATAGATTCCAATTAGCAAGACCATGTTCAATGGTCCTACACCACCAATGCTGTCTAACTGCTTTCCACTTGGCTTTATATGTTTCTTCTTTGTTGCAGCTGCAACCAGGTCTATCTACCCTTTGATAGAAAAATTTCAATTACCCCAGGGAGAAGCTTTTAGCTTTATTAAGCATTGAAGTCTACACATTTGTTCTTCTGTTGAAGAGCAGTTCAAAAGGAGACTTTCTGAGGAAGTAATCTGATAAATTAGGATAAATCTTGTGGACTTTCACTGCTAATGTTTTTTCCTGTAGTCTGAGCCTAAGATTCTGCCAACTCAATGTACGGTTAAGCATTTCTTTAGCACTTTTAGCCCCTGACAGATGTTTCTTATACTTCACAAGTAAATGGCTCTTCAGTGTTTTTTGAGACTGCTGTGCTCTCAGCATAAAATTGATGTCACAGAAGGCTGGAGAGCTGTGCTCCAGCCTTGACAGACAGTGACAGAAAACTGTTCCCATCTGGTAGCTTTGTGTTGGCCTCTGTGTAAACGAATGGTTTCCTTTCTGAGATGATGGGTGTCAACTGTCACCTGCTCGTTGCCAGGAGTAACCTCAGTTATCTCAGGAGGAGCAAGCCCTGCACACACCAGGGCTCTCATCTGCCCTCGCTTTGTTGTCCTTGGCCTCTCAGGGGACTGGGGTAGCCAAGTGACATGGAGCAAAGCTGGCAATAACACTGATGTAAGTCACATCTCTTTGGAGATGAAAAAAGGAGCTGCTCTTCCTAATGCTGTCAATCTTGTGTTTTACCTCCTTGGTGGGTTCATTTACACAAGTAAATAAAGCTGTCATTTGTGCTTTTTAATGTCTGAGAATTCCACAAAAGTTTCATGTCTCTGGTTTGAAATAAAATCTCTCATTATTATCTTGAAAATTAATTTATTATTGCATTTGAAGTCCTAAATGGCTCTTGAGAGAGCTGAACATACAGTCTAACAATCTGCCCATAAAGAGCAAACATGAGTTACACATATAAAGAAGATAATCTTTCAGTTGTATGGAAATCCTGTCACTCTTGCTTTTCTGTTTAAGCTTTATATAATAAAACCTTTCTTTCTGTTTTCAGAAAAGTTTTGGTTCTTGCTCACTCATCCCTTTTGTGAGGCAGAAGAAAATGACACATTAAATCAAGACTGCCTAAAGGGGCACACAACTAAATGAAATTAATATCACCAAATTAGAAGACTGGAGTTCTTGGATGAAATATATTTTTCTAAAAATCCTGAAGAGAGAATAGGGAGGAAACAAATAAAGACTGAGAGTTCTCCAAACACACAATCCCACCTAAGTCTGAAGCCACAATGTGCTTTATGGAGCACCATTAAGTAACTGCCACTATCAGTTTCAAACACAGGTAGTAGAATTTACATAAGCAAATCTCATCTGGCTAAATACTACCCTATAAATAGATGTATTATAATCTGTTATTAATACACCAGATTATATTGTCATAATGCATCAAAATATTACAAGTGAGGATTTTGTGTGAATGATCACTCCTCAATTCTGTGCATCCATCATGAGGCCAATATGCCACCTACATCTGCATTCCAAGACACACACACACATCCTCTCCTATCCCTCAGGACTTCTTTATCAGCAACTCAACCAACAACAAATATTCCCACTGAAACCAAAACAAAATTGAATAAGAAAGAAAAGAAAATCCCCAAACTGTTTGCTCTCTCTTAGGAAAACACCATTTAATGCTGCAATAAAGATATTAAGACAGGGGCAAAATAATTAAGATTACTGAAATTAATTCTATATCAAAGTCCACAGAAGGACTTCTGTTGACACCAAAGCTTTGTCTTCTCTTTGATAATGAGATTACACTTCATACTTGATTTTCTACATATTCTTCTATACAGGATAGATGTATTGACACTGTCTGTCAATGGTTCTGCACAAAATTCAATCTGTTTAAAAGCATAGGACATATTTTTTGTGCCACTGGGCTTGGAAAACCTGCAACCCAAGACCTGATGCAATAATCCTGGAGCTGAAACTGTAGTTGGAGCTAGTGTTTCCAATGTTCCAGCACGTGCATACATATTTTATGCATTTACTTCCAGTTAGTCAAGACTTCTCTGTTTCAAATTTCAGGTTCTGTCATCTACCCAACTTCATTCAATACATTTGAATACATGTAATTACATTAAATGCAGTATATAATTCTGTTGACAAGACAAAAAAAGTGAAAAAAAAGTCTCTCACTCACCTATTTGAGTCTCGAAAACTTAGCTGAAGTAAAATCCAATTCGAAGGCAGCAGATAAGACTGAACATAAAGGGTTAACTTTTTAATGAAAAAACTATATCTGCCTATCCCCTTATCAGAGTAGAAATATCATAAACCAAAAAATGAATCTTACTTTGGCACTCTCCATTTTCTGAAGGCTCTGG
Source organism: Oenanthe melanoleuca (assembly GCF_029582105.1). Classification (NCBI taxonomy): domain Eukaryota; kingdom Metazoa; phylum Chordata; class Aves; order Passeriformes; family Muscicapidae; genus Oenanthe; species Oenanthe melanoleuca. The sequence goes on along the minus strand of NC_079343.1, from coordinate 19,348,985 downwards.
TAATACAGTCTGGTGACATTTGGACATGTAACCTTTGAGAGAAGACTTGGTAAGCTCCAGGGGAGCACTGTCCTTTTGAAGCTGCATTGGGCTCAGGTGCCAAGTGACTCTTCCAAAGTTCAAGGTATTTGCAGCTTAATCAGTCATTGGTATTACTGATTTTTGCAGCATTAAGAGAGAGGAAGTACTGGAGGAAACTCTTGCATGTGCCAGACAGACACATGCCTATATTAAGACTTATGTTGAATTGTTAGTTTTTAGTTCTCAGCAAAACCAAACTAAGAATCTGCATGTTCAGCTGAGAGTGTTATTGGTGCAGCTTGTTCTTGTTTCAAAGAAAACAGTTGATTTCAGTGTGAAATTCTGAGAGATTTTTTTCTTCTCCTAGATTTGAGCTCTTCAGTTCAAAACATGAAGTTTTTGATGTTTATGTGGACTGAAGAAGATCAACATCTCAGCCAGGTTACATCTGACCTGTAGCTGGAGAAGGCCAACTTCATTCTCCATATGTGAAAATACTCAGTCCATTGCAGTCTAGCACACAGCTCCCACCATAAGGTATTCCCACCATAGCTCCTGCCATTCACCTTCCCTGCCCAGACCCTTTGCCTGCTTCTGCCTCTCTTCTGCAGCAGCTGCCCATGGATACAGAAAATGAGGTCTGTAGCAGGGCCTTTCAGGGGAAATGGAGCTGCCTGGTAAGGGAGTCTAGCTGCTCACACATGGAGGTGATGGGAAACTGTTCAGGAGATGAGCAAGGAGCTGCTGAAGAGGTTGGAGCTTGCTTTAGCAGGGTAGACAAGTCAGGAGAGCTGTGCCAGGTGAGGTTTGAGTGCTGTGTGAAACTGGATGGAGCTGCTTGCTGGGAGAGGGGACAGCCTGCAGCTGGACAGAAGGGGATATGTGTTACAGGGCTTTGTAAAGCAGATCCAGCTCACAGCTCCTGTGGCTGCACAGCTCAGCTCTGCATTATCCCACAACAGCAAAAAGCAGGGGAAGATGATTTCAAGTGAGCAGAACAGTTCTGTCAGTAACATTATGCTGATCAATACAATAAATTATTTGTTTCAGCACAGTATTTTCACCCAATCAGTACTTTATCTTCCTGATATAATTTTATCTGAGTTATTTTTACTTCATGGACTTCTAATTAAAGATCTCGCCATGATCATTGATACTAAGGGTCAGTTTGTATTACCTGCAGAATAGTGCTCCTCACTGCATAACATTCACATGCTATTAAGCAAAGATCTCTTTTTTATTCAAATATTAGCTGGAGCATTTCCCTGCTCTTGGTGATATTTCCAAGGCATTAATATTAGAGAAAGTCTGCTAGAGGCAGTCCAAGGAGCTGGTGAATCACTTTCTTTAGGATTTATGGTGTAGCCTATAGTGTGAGATTATGCATTGGGGAAGGGACTGTGTGCCAGACACCATGGGAGTGATCTACAAAGAGTAGGAAAGAAAACAACAGTAGGAAAAAATAAGTGATGGAGAATATTTCAAAGAAACCAGGTTCTGTTGCAAGGGTTCTGTGACAACCTCAGGCAGTGCTCTTCAGCATCTTCAGCCATTGTCTTATTCTAGTAAATTAATACACCTCTATGCTTGATCATTGCAGGAGTTCACAAAGCAAGAAGTAGTTTAGGTCTGTGGCTGACGCTGGTACCTCCCAGGCTGAGAGAGCACTTCAGTGGCTTTGTGTCAGCAAGATCGGCACTCGTGCACATGCAGCAAATGTTTGTGTCTTAATGCATTTTCCTCTCCAGAGAACACATACATTCTATAGCCTTCTTGTGTCATTCCTTCTCCTGCATTACTCCATTCCAAGGTATTGTTTCTAGAATATGTCTTCAGTCCTTCCTCTGTGCAACTGAACAGTGGGTTAGACAGCAGGTATGTACATTACAGCCTCAAGCTCAGGAACTTCCTTCTAAAAAAATATCTAAAGTCATTGCAATAATGAGGAAATAAAACAATGAACTCTGCAGATTGGTCTCTTGTAGAATATAGCTGCTGTTCACCTGATAAATTAACAGTGGGCAGAAAATAACACTACTACTATTACTACATGTATTAATAATAGTAAGGAGAAGGCAGCACCTGTCTTTGCCCTCATCCCACCAACAAATTAGCTGGCACTATCTAATGGGATCTCTGCTATCAAGAGGTGTCCAAGCCTTGAAGGAATCTATTCAAAGCAGAGATGGAACACAGAGTTTTTGCCCAGGTGAAAGATACAACCTTTACTTTTACTGTGCCTTCTCATCTCACCAGTGGAACAGCTTTGTCTGGAAATCTGGCTACAGCAGATGTGCAAATACACATCTGGCCAAATTAATGCCACAGCGTTAAGTTCAAGAGGACTCTCACTTTAACAGGAGAAAGCTTCTATTTCCATGGAATCACCATCTCCTGCAACAGCCTCCCAGCAGGTACTCATCCCTACAGGACAGGGGCTCAGCTGTGCCTGATCCTCAGAAAACTCTGACCTCAAACACATCGCTTACAACCATGAGGTTATGCAGAGCTGCCAAGGACAGGAAGCTTGTCACACACCTCACAGTGCAGATGGCACCTGGTATTCACCAGAAAATAGAAACCTCAGCACATCTACTGGCAGAGCTCCAGAGCAGCCTGAGCACCCCAGGGCACGGGCTCCTTTCTGGGCTGTGGAGAAAGCCTCGAGTGAGGGGCACAGTACCAGCACCACCACTTGGCTCTGTGATTGCTTCACCTCTTCATCCAAGAGACTATAAGAACAGAGAATAGAGCTGAAAATGTTTTTGCAGCCTTCAGTATGATTTTTCCTATACTTGCTTTTATCCTTGTTTTCCTTGATGAGAGACATCCAAAATATTTTAAATTTAATTTTAGGATTTGTAAATGTAGTCAGGCCTCTTTATTAAAAGCTACTGGATTTCAGGTGGGAAAAGTGCCAGAAAACTTTGCAATAGTTTTAAGTAGCTTGAAAAAATAGTTGGATAGGCTTACTTTCGAGAAAAGGAAGTTATTAGCCACTGCAGAGGAACTGAAAAGAGAACTCCATCTCTTTCTCAGAGTTTTGTTCAGGTACTAAAGGTTTATTTTCATTTCCCTATCAAAATATTAATGTAGCTTCTGAGTTGCAGATTCACAGGATGAAATTCTTAGGATTTATAATCAGACAGTTCATAATAGGTTATTTAAAGTTTATAGTCAGTCTTTGGAACTGATGATCTCACAATTTAATTCAGATCTAATTTATCAATAGCTTACAAATATATTTATATTAAAAAATTCTTCAGTTTGCATTCACTTAGTAAGTAGACTGCCTCAACTTTTGGTTTAGCTTAATACTGGTGATCCTAACCCAGTTTTAGTTTCCCACTTTCATATTTTTTTTCTAGACAGGTATAACAATTTTTAAAACAAAAGAATAATTTAATTAAAAATCCATTCTTAAATTAACCATCACAGAACAAGAACCTTTCCATATTGAGTGAATGTGAAGTGATCAAAGAACAAAGGAAAAACCCAGTGGGCCCCCAATTAGTATTTGGGTCTCTCATAGTCCTGCTCTTGGATTATACTAACAGATCCCAGTGAGACATCTCAGCATAGATTTGTAACTTTGTAACTAGGCACATTCCCCAGATATGGCAAAGGAACCACCCCCATAGTATGACCCTGCCATGGTGCTGGGCAACAATCTGTTCTTGGAAAAATGTGCTCCTAACACAAGAAAACTGGACCAGGAGATAACCTTCTCCACCCTCCAGAAGCCTCTGAGTCCCAGGATAATACAGCAGCCAGCTGGACAAAGTGAGCTCCCCAAAAGAATCTCTTCATACCCTGGCTTTCCCTTAACATCCCATGTTTGGACTTGGTGGTGCATTACACTGCTGGTCACAGTCTCTGCTGGATACCTGCTCTTTTGGCCATAACTCAGCAAAATTACGCAGAGGAAGTACCCACAGCAACCTGAACGAGAGACTCAGATACTTAAATAATGCTCTGTGGAATTCTGTGTAACCTCCCCTGGTAGGTAATGGCTTGAATATGAAGGTATTACTGGACTGCTGGAGCTTTTCATCCAGTTGGGACCTTCTTTCCATCAGGAGAGAAAAAGGAAGGAGAGATGAGGTTATGTGGTTCCATCTCCAGGCCCTCTTGCTGCTGGCCTCAGATCAGCCTTCTGCTGAGCTGCCACCTATGATGCTTTCTAGTCAAAGAATATTCAAAATGGGTTTTACCAAAACTTTGTATCTTCTAAAGCAAATGCCCTCTTTTCACCTCAAATTCTTTTGACCCAGCCTTACGTGTGTGAAGTCTTTGTCAAGTGATTTGTGCAAAAACTTCCACTTGAAAGACTGAATTCAAGGTATGGTTGCTGTGACTGCCTTCTCTGGCAAAAGCCATAATTCTCCTAATGCACAAAAGCATGACAGATATGCACAGGCACAGACTTTTTTAGGATCACAGTTACTACACTCACCTGCAGAGGTGCTGTCATTTATGTTTTCTGCACATCTGTTCTCCATTAGGAAAACCCAGAACAGCAAAATGTCTCATTGCTTCAGAAGTGATTTACCTGTAATTGTACATGATATTTAACAATCACTGTTAGGGCTTTTTATTTCTTTTGTCGTGGGAAATGCCTACAGAAAATCTGCATTTTGACCTCTCCAACTTTAACCCCCAAAAACTTGAAGGGCCTGCATTCTCAGACACAGCACGAATACAATTAATCTTATTTTTCTGTATTTTGTGATGCTGCTGCCATCTAGAGTGTGAAAGTAACACAGTGTCATGCAACAGCATCAGCAGTATTTAATTAATGGATTTTGTATTAACAGGGACCAAGTATAATCATAATCATACATTTTTCTCTATTTTGTTCCACTGCTGCCACCTAGAGTTATAAAATAAGTAGATTATTTTTCTAACTGCATCTGTTTAATTAGTGGCTATTAATACCTGTGAGTGATACCTTACTTTTCCACAATTTTATCATTGCTTTAGCTTGTCTCTTTGTCCTGGATGCCAGCATAACCTGAGTATGGCATGTCATCATGTTTTATTTTAAAAAAAAATTAACAAAGTGGTTAAGGCAAGTAATTAATTTGTTGCAACATTACATTTTTAAAGGTCATCTTTAAATAAAAAATTATCTTATGTCAACCTGTCTTTTTTTTCCCCAGCTACAAGACATCATCTATTATAAAAATTTGACTTGACATTCATGAGACCCTAATTAGAATTAATAGGGAAAAATATGCTGCTATTGTCATTAACCAGGAGAGACAGCTGCTGTTACTACTATAAAAAAACTAAAGGTTTTACAGATTTTTTTTTTTTTGGTGGCACAGAAAGCAACACACAAGCCTTGGGGACTGTAAAACAATCAATAAAAGAAAATAATGAATAATAGGTTACTGAATCTGCAGTCAGTAATGCATGTGACCTCCTTGTATATTTGAAGGTTCAAAAGAAGTCTCCTTTGATGCCTAGTAGGTAACTACAGAAATTCCTGGAAGAAATCCTAGGCATTCTTGTTCTTTTAGCCTATTTAATTTTTAGACAGCTTTGGATGACTGCACTGGAGGTAACAGCAACCCTCCAAGATCAAACATCCACCAACTCTTTACCTGGATTGTTCCTTCCTCTTTGCTGATGTAATCACTTTCATTATCCCCCTTCAGGTGGCCTTACTTTGTTGGGAATCCTTAGCTTGTCATGTCTCGTGGAAACAGTGGCACTTTCTATATCTTTGTTTGACGGCTCTATTACAGTGCCTCAAAACTCAGGAATTTAATACATAGGCCTCCTCAATATCTCTAATGGCAAATTTCATGAAAAAAACCTTTTCTTGGACTTTGATCACAGAACTTTGGCTGGCTGTTCTGGGTTCCCAGTTCCTCTGGCTGTGCCCCTTGCCTTCTTTCACCCACCTGTGGAGCAAAGCCAGTGCCCTGGTTTTGTCTTTTCAAACTATCTTTATGAAAACTCGTCACAGCTCCTGGCACAATGGCTTCACCTTAATAGCGACATGAAAGTCACGCATGCTTCTGTACAGCCTCCAAATAGCTCACCCCAGGAAAGCTACTGCAGATAACAGGGAGCCAAATGGAGCAGGGTTTTATTCTCAGGTTGGTGTCAGGTTTGTCTTTTAGGCTGTAACATGGAAACTTTTAAATTATACATCCAATCAGCTCCACCATTTCTCAAAGAACATCCTAGGCATAAATTCATAGGTATTTACAGATTTGATCAGAATCAAATGAGGAAAAAAGCTAAACAGGGAATATATGAAGCTCTCAGATATTGAGCTGCCAGACCCAGAGTCTACAATAGGATCTGTAATTGTCGAGAGATCAAAGCTATTGGCAGCATGCAGTGTGACAACAAACTACATCATCTCTGCTTGTCTTCCCATTGTAAAAATAGAAGGATTAATAATGGTGTGAAAGGAGTGTGGAGGGGAGAAGCCATGAGGGTCCAACATGTATAAAGTATGAAGAGTGAGTGGTGTGGGCATGGAAAGAATCCCTGTGGGGCTGGAAGGAAGGACTCAGATCTGGGCATGTCCAGGCATTGGGAGGACACCCAGAGTGTCTGACACAATGAAGGAAAGGGGAGCCTCAGGGCATTCCCAAAAAATTTAACAGAATGGGAAAGTGGTGGATAGGAACTTTGCAAGCTGGACAGGAATATATAAAAATTGCTTAGTGTAAGAAAAGGCCTAAAAAGCAGTCTCCAAAAGTGGCCATCACCCTGAATAGTGATTGCCATGGGAGATTATGCAAGAAAAATATTCCCATGCAATCTTAGAAATGGCCTTGGTGTTAAAGATATAACAAAAGCATTGGCAACGGATTGTTATCTTCCAATCCTAGCTATATCTGAATAACCACATAAAAAACAAGGTGTGTAAACTACATATTCAGTACTTCCAGTAGTTGTAATAACCTCTTGCTCATTCTGTCTATGCCCTTGTAGACTGTCATGAGCTTTGTCTGAGGAGCTTCAATCCTTCCTGTAAAACTGACCCAGGAGTGAATGATAATCTGACTTTTATAAGAACGGACTGTTACCTGCCTTGAGTTAGCAAACACTGTCTGAAATTTATCTTGTTTTATTTTTTTCTGGTTAGAAATATGGGTCATTTTTTATCACTTCTTTTGGTCTATGGTGACAACATTTGTGGATCTCTTGTTTTTGTTTTTTTGTTAGGCATTGGCAACTTCTTTTCATTCATCCACAGGTCTGGTAATTCTAATACATGACACTCTCTTTAAGAAAAAGCTGTTGGTCTCTGAGATGTGTAGTACAGGCTGTCTCTCAAACTATGAGACTCATAAGTTTTACTTCACAGAAGCAATCCAGAGATAATCAGTTCTTCTAAATATTCAGATCAGGGCATTTTGATGGCTTTTAACTGGGCTCGGTTAAGGCCAAAGAGAAAAATGGGAAAAAATGTCTACTAAGAATGGATGTAGCACTTCTGGATCTCCTTTACTAAGTTGGTTCTACCCAGAGTAATGACTTTTTTATTAGTTAAATAACAACACTTCTGTATTTCAAAATGCACTCGGGATATCTGCCACTATATTTGTGTCTTCATTTTGTTTTTTCAACAGTGAGTTATTTTTACCTTAGGAGAAAGCTGAACTTATTCAGTAAGTATGATTTTGACAATTTGGCTTTCTCTTGGTGTTAATAGTTGAGCACAATGGAATTTATGTCAATGTGTTATCTTTTGCTGAAAACACACAAAGAGCTTTAGAGAGTGCTTATGAGATTTAAGAAAAGCATTCAAATCCTGATCAGCAGAGAAGGTCTGCAATGCACATAGTTGATAGTTTGATTCTGCACCAGAGATTCCACCCAGAAACACACTGGATCCCTGTTGCATCATTTCAAGTGCTATTTTCATCTTCTTGTGATGTGATTCAAAGTGTTTCAGACATAAGGGTTCCCATTCTGTTTGCATTATTAAACAAGCATAACCTTTGCTTTTGACACTGTGTTCAGATTCATAATGCCTCTTGTAATTATCTTTCACTGAATACCAATATTTATTTGGAAATTTAAATATGGCAACTAATCAGGTGCAAAATCTGGCTATGAAAATGTATTCAGAGCCTCAGTGAGAACTGCTCCCATGTGATCACAGCTTTGTCCTCAAGCTGTTTGTTCAGTGTGGCTTTGCTCTTATACCTCAACAATTTATCCTGTGTTGTGCATCTTTGCGTTATGTAAGTAAATCACATAAAGTGAAGAAAGGTGGTACAATTTATTAGAAAAAAATGCTATAAATGGGGAAGACCAGCTTTACAGTGTTTTCTGGCTTGAAATAAACATCAAAATTGAATCTGAGTTTTGATAGAATTATGCCAGCTTAGCTACACACTATTGCACCCCTTTTCATGGAGCAGTTTTGAAATATTTTTGGAGTTGCTCCATATTTTTGAAAACCTATTTGTCATTCTTTTTACCTTGTTGTTTTTCACCTGTACCAAGGTGTACATTTCTAAGGACTGCAGTTCAAGTCTGTACCTGTTTGCTAACAGCATCTTTTATACAGAAGAATTTTTCAGTTGCTCTCAAAATATTTAGTCAATTACTGCAGTAATTGCTTCAGCCTCTTTATTCTGTCTACCATAAATATTTGGTCTGATCAACCTCACACTACACAAATCCATTAGCCATGTTCAAACCACAAGAATCAGTGCTCTTATTCAACAGTTTATCATAGAGAAAAAATACTTTTGCCAAGTAATAATGCTGATCAAAGGTGCCTTGAAATACATTTCCCTTTAAAACCACAGTACAGCAGACAAAAAAGGTGCCACCTCCCACCCCTGGGATTATTTCAGTACTTTATCCTATGGCTGATGGTTGAAGAAGACATTGTTGGCTGCAATGGGTGGAAAGGAACAGAAAAATAACAATCCTGCAACAGCCTCCAGAGAAGGAATAAGCCCGTGCGCTCTCCTGGTCTTACCTGGGGCAGCACAATGCTCAGGATGATTTTCAGACAGGACTTCAGGAACTTGGAGAACTTGAAAATGTGCACAGCTATAGCACATCCACATCTCCAACATCACACTGCAACTGCATGGAACATCTGAGGACATCTGAGGAAATTTGGAGAAGTCCCACTTTAAAAACAAGCCCCTTTGTCATCAAATTCTGTAAGAAATAGATCATAACACCTCATACTTTTCATCAAAGTAACAAGAGCTTGTACTGCAGAGTTTACTAAAGTTGCACATGTTTGGTTTAATGTGTGGAGAGGGGGCAGTAGGGGAGGGCATTCAACATTCACAATACTTCAGTCTCCCAGAGAGGGCCTTTCGTGGCTTATTACAGAATTCAAAACTTTGGATTTTCAAATAAATACCTCAATTTTACTATAAAGTGTTACACTGTGTGTAGGAAAAAGGCCTAGAGTTCCAGTAGTTTGTCAAAGTTATTTTGAAAGCAAGAAAAAAAAAATTAAAAATCAGTCAAATCCATCTCCAGAGAGAGGCAATCACTTTAACCGATGCACAAATCGAGTGAAAAACATTAGGTGCAAGACTATATCATTATTTTGACCTTCCTAAATGGTTCTGCAAAGATGAAACAGAAATTTGTATAACACTCCCAGAAAGACCATAATTTACCCTGATATTTCAGAACTGCACTATGGAGACCATGAATTGTCTGTATTTCTCACATATCATCTATGCCAATTTTTATTGATTGGTAACTGTGTTACTTTTAAAGCAGGCCATTAGCAGAGTCATGGTTTTCCAAGCAGGACTGTGTATTCCAGGAATAGCTAGGAATTCAAAATAACATTTTGGAAGCAATGATTTTTAAATGTAGTGCAACCCTCAAACTTCTTCCTCTGTTAAATTAGATTAAAAAAACAATGCTACTGAAAAAAAAAAAAAAAAAAAAAAAAAAAAAAAAGAGCTTGCCACACTTGTTTAAAATGTCCTGATCTGGAAGTTTTGTGTAAACAGAGTATCTACCAGATTAGGCATAGGGAATTTTAGTCTAAAATAGTAATGATTTTATTTTAGAAAAATGATTGTTATCCAAACCAGAGAAATTATTTCAGAATAAAGTAATTTGTAATTGGAAAGATGGGGGAATTACTCTAGAATAGGAAAAGTGAAGTGCTACTACCTGTGTTTACAGTATCATTATCATCATTTTATCTTTGTTTCCTTGTATTATGAGTCCAGAGACCCAAATCAGACCACTCTGCTGGACAGTGCTCAAGCAGACTGATGTGGAATTCCCTTCCCAAAGCAACCAGGGAAACCTTGTAAGGAACAACAGAAAAGGAACAACTTCAAAAGGTGCTCAATGGGGAGTTACCCTAATAACGACAAAAGTTTTAGGCCTGAATTTAGAATCACATTCCCTTGTTCTTAAACAACAGCTTTTCCCCTATTGCCCATTTCTTTTGTCCTGCCTGATTTCATGAAGACACCAAGCTGAATTTGTAAGATCACAGCCATTCCCATGGCAACAGATGTGATGTTATGATGTCCTCTCTTGGAGCAAACAAAACAAGCAACTGAGCTAGGTTAAGAAAGGAGTAGGAGCACTTTATAACCCTAAAGATGCACTTCTAAAGTCAAAAATCTAAAACTTTTAGCTGATATCATACCCATTCCATAGATACCAACTTCTACTTTCCCCACAGGCCATGAATCTTTACAGAAGATGAGGAGTTAAAGGGCTGATCTAACAAATTCAATGGAAAGTCTCCTGCTGTGTTTTGGGGAACAGGATTGGACAGGAGACCATGTCCTGTGAATGTCATGTAGGTAAGTATTGTTATTCTTACTTAAATGGGATAAAAAATAACTCAATGTCATGTGGTTTATCTAGAATTATGTACTAGAACTTAGAATGATCTATCATGGAATTGAAAAATTACAGGATAAAATAAAATATATTAGGATATATTTTTTTAAAATAAATTAGAATCTAACATTTACATTCTACTGACCCTTCAGGTTTGCATCAGAAAATGGAATTAATTCTACTTAGAAAAAATGAGTTTATATTTTCTTTAGGAGATACAATCCTTTTCTGTATTGTGGGGTTAAATTTAAAATTTTATTTAAAGTTCAAGGTTAAATTCACAGTGAAGTTCCAAAAAATTGTTGTTGGGGGGGTGTGGGGGGAGGAGAGGGGAATAAAAAGAAAGGGGAAAATGAATTGTGGTTCATTATATTAGGAACTTGCTTGACTATAACATTATTTGTAGAAATATAAAAATTATATTTCAAGCTATGGAACTCAGTTCTGCTGCCATTGAAGCCAATGGAGATTTTGTTTTAATCATCCCCACTGTCAGGTTTATAGTTTAAAAAATATTTTATTATAAAGAACTATATATTTTAAAAGTGTCCCTTTGATAAATGGCAGGAGTAGAATGGAATCTTTGAATAAGCTCTTTGAAGCCTGCAGTTTTATGAGTTCAGTGCCTTCAGAAGCTTCTAAAGTAGTTATAGACAAATGGAGACAGCCAAGGCTTTGCATGCCTACTTCAAACATGAGTGAGTGACTAACATAAAATTGTAGTGGCCATTAAAACTTCAAAGGAGAAGTGTGACCTGAATATTACTTGTCATCATACAGGATTTCTTACTGGAAGATCTGATCAAGTTTTTATAATTATAGTATCTCCACCAAATGCCAAGATTATGACTTAGATAAATTATTCTGTCTCAAATAAAATTTTATTCCTGAGATTTCTTTTGCAATACCAGTGGCAGCAAACACTGGCTGGAGAGTCACATGGTTCTGGCTCCCCCTCCTTGATTCCAGCTCAGTCTTGTCTCTGTCTTGCTAAAGCTGCTGTCCTCACAATCTATTCTACCTCTTCCTACCACTCCTGCTGTCTTTGCCCAGAGATCCTTTCCTTCTGCTGCAGGCCATAAAACCTCTTTTCTCACAACTTCCTCTTCACAACTTACAGTATTTCTTGGGCTATGACCATACCATCCTAAAGACACAATCATACAAATACTTATGATAATGAAGAAGATTAAGATGTCACTGTTACCAATTCCTCTGTTGGTTATCTCCTTTCTAACTCAGTATATTCTATGATTATATTATTCTTCCCATCAGAAATGTGGTAACTTTGATAATTTGATAATCTTTTGAATAAATCAAGTGATATATTAATCTTGCATATATTTATCTTCCATTAGACTGCAAGGTCATCATATACAATGATTTCTATAATTATACGTGTATACACACAGTAATATGTAGTGGTGTTAACATCTCAACAGTTTTTCTTTCCCTGGAAAACAATGAGAAACAACTGGAGGCTTTGATTGATTGACCTTTATTATATGGAGAAGAAAGACAGTCTGGCCTTTTACTATTTAAGTGTAGATTTTTATAAAACCTCTGTTTATGGATAAAAAAAATATTGCTTAGATTTTATCCTCTCTTTAGCTTTTCAGCCTCTGAAGCGAAGTTGGACAATTATTTGGATGTATATAGTTGGACGATTGAGAAGCAAAACTTATAGTTATTCTGGGGCTGTGTTTGAGGTTTGTGCTGGAAACAGTGCACGTAATACAGGGATATTTTAGCTCTGACAGGGCATGGCTTGCACAGAGCTCTTCCTGCTCCCCACCCCATTGCAGCTGCAAGGGGGCTGGGGGGACACAAGAGATTGGAAGGGGACAAAGCTGGGACAGCTGATCCCAACTGATCTGAGGGATATCCCAGCCCATGTGGCATCATGCTCATCACACAAAGCTAGGGGAGGAGAAGGAACAGGGGATGTTCAGAGTGATGGCATTTGTCTCCCTGGGCACAATTGATGGAGCCCTGATCTCCTAGACATGGCTGAACACCTGCCCATGGGAAGTGGGGAATTAATTCTTGTTTTGCTTTGCTTTACAATGCAGCTTTTGCTTTACCTTTTACCTTTTACCTTTTTACCTTTTTACCTTTTGTCTTTATCTCAACCCATGGGTTTACTCTCTGATTCTCTCCCACATCACACTGTAGAGGAGTGAATGAGTGCCTGTGTGGGGCTGAGTTGAGGCTAAACCACCAGAGCTGCACACACTGTTTTAAAGGAGTATGATAGGAAGCCAAAAGTACAGAATATGTAAGTGATTTTGAAGCACTATGTAAGGCTTCTTATTGCAGACTTTAGTTCCATTATTGCAGGAAGTGTTCAAAGTCAGCAGAGGGCTTAGAAAAGTTTTGAAATCTGCAATCCCCAATTTAGAAGATATAAGGTGTCTTTAGAGCAAAATAAAACCCTTCTGTCTTCAAATGAATCTTTGTCCCTCCTATTAGCTGTAAGAAACCTTTTAGCTTGCCAGAATACCTGCAGGAATGTCAGTCATAGTTCTTCTGGGTACAAGTAATGATAAATGAACACATTTCTCTCATTGTTTTAGCAAGCAAGGCTCCCTATAATCAGGAGAATTCAAATGCAGGTGCAATGGCATGGGTCCCTAAAACTTATAAAGAATAGAGAGAAGTATTTTAGATGAAACACTCAAAATACAAAGCTTTTCATGTATGTTGTTGATCTATGTGGAGGAAGATGTAATGTGGATATTATGTTATACATGTAATAGGACTATAACTTTAAAATGTTGTTCAAAATTCTGCCAAGTGCAACTCCTGATTATTACATCGATATTAAATAATCTTTATTAGTCAAGAACATGAAACCAATCTCCAGGGAAACAGAAATAATACATAGGGGAGTCCTGAGTCACTAAAATCTCACTCTAGTCAGACTCAAAACCAAACAAGTGAAAAAAATTTAAGAAAATAACCCAAATTCATGTTGGAAATCTAGGAGACAAAATCAACAACTAGCAGACTGGGCACACAGCTACAAGTAATCTCTGAAGAGAACTGGCGCAGAACACAATGAAGCCAGTCCCTTGGCTAAATTGTTGGAAAGTGCCTAAGTGAGAAGAAGGAAAGGACTCCATGGTCAAGGGCAACTTGACTTCTCTGTAACTGTATTTTCAGTTTGCAGTCAAGAAGCTCACTTTCTTCTTCACTGGAACTTCTGCATTATTTCCACAATTTGTTTTGCATCATGTCCATAGTAAATTTAGATGAAACTGGCAATCCTGGAATACATCTTTGCTTCTCTAGAAGAAACCCCAAAACTCTAAAAATTAATCAGAAGTGAGCTTAATGCCCTCTGTGCTATTGTGCCAGGAGGTATATCTTCTTGCTTATGGCTCATGGCTCTTATTTAGAAGTATCATCTTTAATGGAAATGTGATATAATAAATATAAATCAATGATCCAGTGAAAATAATGCAGACAATAAATAGATTACAATTGACTCTTCTAAGTTTCACAGGAGACAGAAGGCATGGAAAGGAAAATTAGGAAAAAATGCCCTAATATATTAGTGAGGTTGAAAAGAATTTTGAAGGTAGTGGGAACTCCTTGGTATTGCTCAAGTGAGTACTTTATCAAAGCACAGCTCTACATTATAAATTAGTTTATAGCCTTTTCACCAGCCCACCATGATGGTACATTTGGGGCATCCTGCAGTGACTAATCCATCAGAGAGTGCCAAGTACATAAGAATTGCCAGCCTGGACTGAATGAAAGGTTCTGTAGTTCTGTCCCCTGACAGTGGCCAACAGCAAAGGTTCAGGGAATAGTAAAGATAGACAAAGGCAAATTCCCTTAGAATAGCATTGGAGATCTCTAAAAAAAAAAAAAACCAAACCACTTTGGGAACTGGAAGAAAAAGGAAATACACACTCCACTTATTCATCAAATATATGCTCACAAGAGGGTACTTAAGTCCCTGCAATTGACTGATTACACACTTACACTAAAGGTATTAACATACCCATAATTAGCTCACAAAAATAAATCAACAGCCAGAAGATTTTGTAGAACAGGCCTACTATCAATTAGTCTCTGAACTTTTCCTCCCCCTCTGTCCTGCTCCAGCTACCTCTCAACACTCACCAGCACTGTGTTTACCTGAAGTCTATGAAAAGACACTTGGACATGTCTGAGTCTCAGGAAGTAACTGCAATGAAATTTTATGGAACAGGTAAGTATTGCTAAAAAACCTGTTTTTAAAAACCCATTGTTTTCTAGAGAATCCCCAAGCAGAAGAGTCAAAGGACAATATCTGTACTCTGGGCCTCATATTCATCCAATTTGTGGCCCATTACACCTCCTTCCTTCTCAATACAGGAACCCAAAAAGAGAAGAAATAGCACCACATTTCGTTTCTTTATTAGAAAAAAATCTCTTCATTAGAAAAAAGAAATGCTGATCTTAGGAACGTAGTGTATCCTAAAGTCAATTAATTACTTGGCCATTTAGAATTAGCTATCAGTTCCAATGATCTACCGAAAGTTATTGCTGAAATAACAAGTAAAACCTCATTTTGTTTTAAATTTAGGAAATAACTGTGTTATTTCAATCACTCACCACTTGATGCCCCTATTTACCTCCTTCTTCTCATGTCTAAAGAAAAACTACCTCCACAAACCTCCATAATTAAAGGATTTTTATGTGGAGATTTGTACTTTCTGCATAAGCAAAGAGCTCCCTTCCTTTCTTCCACACTCTTTCAAACATTTCTGTAATCCTCCAACAAGAATACATGCATATACCATGGGCATTATATTCATATGTGTGTGCATTTACAGACGCACAAACTCATAGCTGTGTAAATGTACATGTACATAAATGTACAGAGATTTTCTGAGATATTGCTTGGGCCATGCAGAGTAGCTTGTGTTGCTGTATAATGAAGCACCACTAGACAGAACAGTCACTTGTGGCAGGTAGCTAAGAAATTTCAATAAAGTAAACTCTCAGTATTATCAAAATTATACATTTGGGGCTGTTAGCATGGCCTAGAAAAAGATGAGGACAGGCTCATCTCATTAAATGAGAAGAAATAGTGGAATTAGCTTGAATCTAATTACAAGCCACACTATCTAATGTAAAAACATGACTGTTTTTTCACTCCCATTCATTTTGGCTAGTAATTAGTTTTGGCCTCTAAAATGCCACCCTTTAATCATCCAAACACAGATGTGATTTGCCGTGCAATTTAATCTTGCTTTAATGAAGAACTAATGGACGCATCGCAAATTACTTTCCCTGTTGGAGAAAAATTCTATTTCCTGCTTTTCAAAAGATCAAGAGTATCTTGTGATAATAGCCCAAGCGGCCCTGGCAGCCTCGTCGCACAGAGCAAACAAGCTCTTTTACTCAACTCCCAATTCAATGGAGAAAAAGAGGCTACAATTAGCAACAAAGCAGGGGAAACGCGGCATTACAGCCGAATCACTTTCTGCAGCTCAACCCCCAGCAACCACTGCCTTGTTAGAGCCAGGTCTAAAGTGTCAGGAGCGAACAATGTGCTGTGATAAATTACTCTCTTCAAACAGCTGCACTGCTAATTTTCAATTATACACACAAATGGCTCTCAGATTGGAAGAAAATGGAGTGCATGGGGAGAACAGTAGTAGATTTCTATGTTTGTTTGGTGGTGAGTGTGGAGGCGGGAGAGTGACATCCTGAAAAGAAAGCTGTAGCATGTGGAGTCAGTATTTCAGAACCAGATGATGAGCCCTCCCAAATCTTACAGAACCTGGTGGCTTCCTTCTCACAGCTCTGCTAGGCTGATGGAGAAAAAGAAACAGGACTTATTTGATCTGTTTTTACAGTAAAATCTTTGACCATTGGATGCATTGGTAGCTTTGGAGACACAGGTTCAGATCCCAGAAGAGCTAATGTCCTTTCTCAGCTGTTCAACAGACAGGCAGTGGACTGACTCCATGTGCCTCTCTAAACAGAGGTGCTGAAGTGTGTGAGCCCATGATTCTTGTGGACTCTGAATATACAACAGGTTTGGTGGCTGCACCAATTTCCTCATGATGAGAGAAAACTTATTGCCATACAGTCAACTACTATAGGATTCAGATGAAAAAATCTACAATTTACTTGGGAAAAGGTGATAGTGCGAATGATTAGAAGTTTTGCTTAACTCATGATACCTCTTTTTAAACATTTGGAATGAAAAAGTCAATATGGAGGTACAATTAGGATTACTGGAAAAAAGATGTGACTCAGCTTCCATAGAAAGAACCAATAATGATTTCTTCCTCGCCTTCACAAATTTCCCATTAACATCAAGAGCTATGCCTGAATTTGACTCAATATAATAAAGTTATCTCTGTTGTTTCCTAATGATTTGTTTTCTAATAGATAAGAAACAATTAACAGAACTCTAGAAAATCAAATAGGTTGCACCAAGGTAGAGCAATCAGTTCAGTACAAGCTTCACAAAAAAAAAAAGGCGAAATGTATCCAATTTTACTTGCAATGTTTTACTTGACCTTAGTTTTGATGAATGACAGCACAGGGGGATGGGAGGGATGACAGTGGTGGTTTCTAATATTTTGATATGTCTAAACTGAGAAAACTTAAACCCATCCAGCTTTAAGATGTGATACTCAGAAATCATGATTTGATTGTTGCTATCAAATTAGATGTCCACAACATAAACATTTCAAATCCTTTTGAAAGCTTGGGCAATTATTACATTTTCATATAGGTAGAGAGAAAAAGCAATCTAGGTGATGGGAGTGGGGAATCTGGAATTTGAAAATGGCAGTATATTGTCTAAACTCATGACAAGGTTCCTGAAGTTCTGTATTTGCTGTAGAGCATCAGCCCTTTCCCAGAAATGGCTCCTGAGCACAGCTCTCACAAAGGCACAGGAGAGAGGGGCCCAATGCAGAGAACAACCCAAGGTAGATTCCCAACAGCTCCAAGTTAATGCAGTTCCTTTGACTGGATTTTGGAGCAATAGCACTGTTATTTATATTCTTTAAAGTTCTAGTTCATAATGTTTTCTCTTTGCACACCTTCCTATTAACCCTATGTGCAAAGTGTTGAACCAGATTTATGGTAATTGCAGTCCATAGTATCCCTGAGACAGTCAAATATGACATGTTATTAAAATGTTTATGGAAAGGGTTGGCAAACTTATCAGATTTGTTTTATAAATAGCTATCATTTCAAATGAAATGGGCAAAAAAAATCTAGTTGATTTTAATACTTTTCAGCTGAGCTTTTTTTCTACTTCTAATAAATGCTAGCATTGTGTCTCCTAATTATAAAGCGCATTACCATACAAAAAGGATTATTTTTTAAATTTAAAAATGCCAGTCACAATTTAAAATTACTTTTCTCAAATATGGCTCCTCAGAGAAGCTGAGAAGAGAGAAGAGAAAGTAAGGGGGGGTTGGAATGAGAGGGGGAGGGAGAGAGAGGATGCAATATTGAATTGTAACAAGACACTTTTATTTTTTTGCTGAAGTGGGATTTCACTCCCTCCAGTTTATAATCGTTACAGAAATTTAAACCTCAAACCATTTCAGTCCAAGCTTATACTAAGCTTGTTAGTGGTTTCTGATGCTGCATATGATAGTGCTACAGCATTACCATAAATCAGCAGAATTAACTATGATCTTCAGAAGCATGCCTGAAAGTGGGTGACAGAAGTCTGCAATTTGGTGCTCTGAATATTATGATAACATTCTATATTAAATGTTTATAATCTACTTAGAGCTGAGCTTCAAGTATATTTTATATTTGTGCTTTACCCAATATTAGAAATCATGGGCTATTATGGCTTTCCATGCCTATGTTGTTTGCAATATCCAAAATTAAAGAAAATATAAAAACACAAGGTGAGCAAGTGTGTTTTCCTACTGGTGCAATGTTATTAATATTAAGAAGTTAAAGTTTACCTACAGGTTTGAAAATCTAAATGCACCTTGCAATAAATATGCTTCACCTTTTCCCATTCATATATAAAATAATCTACAGCACTGACCGGATTTCAGAAACTCCATCCTAATACAATTTACAAACTCTCTGCTGGTGTTGGAGATACAGACTCAATTTTCTGTCCAGTCTTCATAAAAGTAACATATCTATATTATTCATCTAAGAGTAAATAATGATGACGATTTGTAGAGACTAAAATTACAAACTCAACAGTTTTGATAGCCAATACAAAAATCAAGGTTGTCACATTACACAAAGAAATGTTTTGATCCTAAGTAAGCATGATCCAAAAAAAAAAAAAAAAATAGCGCTGCCTGTGCTAGGTGCAGGATCTCATTTCTTTCCTATTCCAATTGCTATCATTTCCACTAAAAAAAAAAAAAAATTGGATTAGCTAGTGTTTTCCTACTTACATATATAAATACAACTGACTGCAGGAGAGCAGGAGTAGGTATGCTTTTGTCAGAATTCCTGCTGAGGAATACAATGGCCCTGCTTCATAAACAGTCTTCAGAGACAATGAACTATATCCTCACTAATACAAATCAATAGATCTCAGTGCACCCCAGCCAAAGCACGTTCAATCTGCATCAGTCAATAACCTAACTTAATTAATTTTCAAGTAGTTCTAGGCATGAGCTAGAAAACAATGTTGGGCTTCAGGTTAAACTTATGGTTAAGAGAAGATTACATTTATACTTCCAAAAATATGAACAAATTAGGTAAATTTGCTTATTTTTTCTGAAAGAATCACATTCGTACACACATGCACAGGCTGAACCTGCTGTGCTAGTTAACAGATGCGGAAAGTGACACAAAAATGTTTGGCAAAATATGTTGTTTATATTTCATTTTGATTTTAGAAAAGTTTTATAATTAATGAACAAGAAAAGCAGGAGCTAACAAGTCCTTTGCTGTTTGTGAAGGATCTTTAGGCCCCAAGTTGCTCACCATCAACAGAGATGGATGGCCAACAGCACTAAAATGTAACCTCCATCCTCACAAGTGAGTGGACAAAGGAGACATGAGGACTGTGACATGTTTGGGGATGGTCTAAAGGTTGCTCCTTCAGGGCAGCAGGCAGAAATCTCAGGAATTTCTGCTTTCTCCAATGAACTAAATTCACTTAGCTCACACTGAGCTGTTCAATATGGACAGGGCTTTTCATCAAAGAAATGACCTTTGGTTGCTGTTGGGAAGGTACAAGTAACACTAAATATCACAACGTATTTGTTAAAATGCAGAAAGAGAGGAATTAAGTGTAAATGAGTAAAAAATTGAAAAGTAGCATTCAGCATGCTGGGCTGGTAGCTGCTGGAAATGAAATTATCTGCAAAGATCATAAATTCTCACAAGGCACTAACTAGCACCTATTGATGGGCTGTGCAGGTGCTGGCCCAGAGCTGGCCCAGCCAGCCTTCCAGACCACCTCAATCCCCTTGTTCTTTCACACAGGCACACCCCACACTCGCCTCTAACAGCTGGAATATTTTGCCTAAACTTTTTCTGCTACTTATGCTGTTACATTCAAGCTGAAATAAACCTCTGTATCTGCCCAGCCCACGTATCTGCAGAATGGATTATTCTTGAAAACTGGGACAAATTGATGGAGCAACATCTGTGGGTGAAGTTTTCACACATACATCATAAAGTGAAAAAGCACTGAACAGGAGTGGTGTTTGTAAGCAGTGTACTTCATATTTTCTACTCAATACACTCTTTTACCCCAGCCCAGACTTTCAGCTTTTGCTGCACAGTCCCCACTTGGCAATGCACAGAGATGTCACTGGATAAAGGTACTGCCTTTTCTCTTTCTTGAACAACACTTGGTAAAATGGAGTTGATTTTGCTGTGGTTCAGCACGATTACAATTAGGAAATGACAAGGTAGGTGCATTTTGCCATTTTTTAATAAGAACTTCACCAACAGGGAAACAACTGCACACCATAATATATGACAAGTAAAAGAGAAGAAAATGCAACCTGTTCTTTCTTTATTTTAGTTCCCTTCTGGACTATATTGAAGCTTCTTTAATTTTTTTTTTAAAACTCAGAATACACTGCAGTGTAGCTGAACATTCCAGCAAGTTAGTTTGCTCTAAGTTTTATTAGAGCTTTTAAGTTTCTTTAAGCTGCAGCATCTTCCAAGTGAAGGACGAAAGCAGGGATTTACCCTCACGACATCCACTGAAATATATTTTTTGTGCTAGTATGAAGTCTAAGAATTAGCATTTTGTGGTGTTCCTGAAATTAGAAGCCCCATGAACTAACCATTTTATGATATTTATGCTTTGCCTCATAATGCATTCTCCACAGATGAATCAAAGGGCCAAATGCAATTGCTGTTGTGAGATAATAAAGCATGAAGTGGTGTGTTTGGAATTAAATTTACATAAGACGAAGGATGGTGGGCAGTTTGTGATGACAGTAACAATCAGGGAGCACTCCGTGGTGCTGCATTCCCAGAATCTGCTGCACAAAACACCGCATCATCTGCATGAATAATTAAAGCAGTGTCTGGGGAGTCAATCAATTTCAAAGGGAAGTAGAAAACTTTTCCAATATTTTTCCTGACTTTTATGATCAGAACTATGTCTAGAACCTCTATCAGAACTATTTCCCCAAAATAAGACTCATAAATTTGCGTGAATTGCTGGTTTTGTGTTTGCTTATCTCTTAGAGATATGTTTTATAGTTAGCAAAAGCTCTGTTGGATTAACCTAGACAGAACACAGCACAGACCTCCTGGGTTCAGCTGAAAGTACAGTTTCATCTTCCAGCTTTCTACTCCATGAGGGAAGCAGCTTTGTGTCCCTGACTGTGCTCTGCTGCTCCAGAAAGTCACTGGATAGAGGGAGCCCCTACCTTGGAGAAATTGTCATTGACTGTGTTCTAATGTGCTGCCTGTCCCACTGCACAACATTTTGTGAGCCCCTGGAACGGAAAAGCATGTGGTAATATTTAATATCATTCACAGATACCAAGAAATTAGTATCCCTCTCACCCTCCTGTTGTAGGTTCTATCTCATTCTGTTGGAACCTGGGGGAAACTGAGGCATGGAGAAAAGGGAATGCTTCAAACTTAGCTTTTCATTTCTGAAACATGTGAGGCATTTCATTTCAAAGGCTTTAAAGTTTTAATCTGAAATTGTTTTCAAGCTGTATGAATATTCAGGCCTTTTGAAGTCTTGGCTACTTAGGCATAAAAAATTAGGATGTTGCTTCAAAAAACAGGTGACACCACCTTCCCTGCAACCTCTGCTTTGAGTCATGTGCCACTTTGGTGGAAGGGGCAAGATTAGAATTAAAGATTTCTCAACTTTTAAATCTACTCAGCCATATAACCTACTCAAAATAGTCATTATTATCTAATAATTATACTTTTCAGTTCTGTTCCTGATCATGCTGAAGCCAACTGGCCAGGGCAAGGATTGACGAGGGAAGGGGAAAAAAAGGAAAAAATTCCAAAGAGTTTGGAAAAACAGTGTTTTTCAAATCACACAGAAGCTCAGTGTTGAGGGGGTTTTGGCCTGCATGTTGCTGTCACTTATTACCTGTAAAGTCCCACAGGAGGGTGGGCACCATGAGAGCTCAGCACGGCACATCCAAGTATTCAGCTAGAAAAGACAAGGGTTTCTTTTGGCTGATGAGATCAAAGGCAGACTTTTGCAGGCTTTTATCCTGTGCCCAGGTTACACAACCTTTAAAACAATGACAAAACTTTATCTCTTATTCATTAAGGTCTTGCTGAGTTCCAGAACACTCTGAAGTTGGAAAATATCTTCAAATGTATGTTTCTTAAAAAGATTAGAGAGCAGAACCCTAGTTAGCTTTTGTCTGTCTGTTTTGCTGAGGGTGTTATTCTAAGAGCATGCAGGAAATGAATGATCTACACTGAAAACCTTGACGCTTCTTTAAATGCCTTATTTTCAGTTTTTAAGAAATATGACAGCAAGAATTAGTACTGGCTCTTCTATTTCAATAATGGCAGTCATGTTGAAATGACAACAAACATCATTACATTTACATGCACATTTATGTAGACAAAAATTGTCATTACTTATTTCAGTGGAACATTTTATAATTTGCCCTATAAACAAATAAAATCTGTATAAGCTGTTTTTAGCCTTCAGCAGTATGTCAACAGAAGGAACTTAGAGCTAGACTTACTGACACTCACTGGTATCTCCTTCCATTTTTAAAGTGCTTAAGATTAAAAATATAGTATTTATTTTTCAGTTTTTCATAATACAGTGAAAATACTTTTTGATTGCTGGCTGCAAATAAAAAGCAGAAAGTTGAATGCCCTCAAATATTGTATATTAAATGAAAATGGGGGGAAATAAAGACATATCCATGTGCTTGTTTTGACTTTGATGTTCTGAGTAGGGAATAAAACATGATGATAAAAAAGATTAAAACTGAGAAAAATATACACCTTCTTTTACTCCATTTGCAATGAAAAATTATTCTGATGTTCTTCCATCATATTATCTACTTACTATGTTCTCCTGTCTTTTGTTGGTTCTCTGATCTCTGCTATAATCAAGTTAAATATTTTGTTCTGCCTTATAGAAGTCTCACAATTAAGGCCATAAGTGCTGAAGCCTTCACTATACTGTAAACCTGTAAATTATCACAGGTAAATCACAGAATCACAGCATGGTTTGGTTTGGAAGGGACTTTAAAGATTACCTCGTTCCAACACCCTTCCATGGGCAGGGACACTTTTCACTAATCCAGGTTGTTCCAAGCCCCATCCTACCTGGCCTTAAACAACTCAGGGATGGGGCAGCCACAGCTTCTGTGGGCAACCTGTGCCAGGGCTTCCCCACCCTCAGAGTCAAGAATTTCTTCCTTATACCTGATCTAACCCTGCCCTCTGTCAGTTTGAAGTAATTTCCCCTTGTCCTATCACTACATGGCCTTATCAAAATTCCCTTTCTGTCTTGTAGACCCTCTTTATTTATCAGAAGCCTGTTAGAAAATGAAAATATTATACAGGAAAAAGCATTTCCTAGCATGAAAGAGTTGAAGTGGCTTTTCTCAGAGATATTTATTTGAATGTCTAATTGGATAATGCCAGAAGACTCAGGAAGTATCTGGGTAATCTATGGAATAGCAGGGCAGAGCTGAGGATCTACTATGCAAGCCTTCTATAAAAATTGACTTAGAGCATAGTTAGAAAAGGAAGGAGACAGCACTGGAACAAATTTGCTCTTATATGTGTTTGGTCAAATTTTTTCATGGAGGGATGTTTTGGATCAGCTTTCCAGTCAAGAATTTGGGGGCAGAGTACCTAACTTGCTTTAAGATGGAATTTCAGATATTTATGGTCAGAACTATGTGACACATCTTGAACTTCCTACAAGAAACAGATTTAGTGGTCTAAAATCCTCCAGAAAGTCTTGACCTAAGTTTCTACACTAGGTATTAGTATCACATAAAAATTATCACTAGTCAGTTTATCTTTTAAGAGGGGTGGCACAGAATGGGGAAGGATGGATCTGGAATAAGGACATATTCCTGTCCCTGTATTTCAGCTCTCCCATGCCAGCAGGAGCCAGCAGATGCTAGCAAGGTGCCCATGCACCTCACTACAGAAGTTTCAGGGGTTTTTTATTTCTACAGTTATTTTTTCTCTCCCTTTTACACATTTGCAACCAGTGGTAAGTGCAACAGGAAGGGTCTTTATGATCCAGAGCATGTAAAAAGCCTTGCAATGTATCCATCTGAATGTTACCTCTGAATTCTAATCCTTATGATTTAATACACTGGCTGAGTCATGGCACAGCAAAGCCAAATTCTGTTCCTGTTTGTGCTGAGCAATGTCTCAAGGAAATCCATTGACCCCAGCCGAAGTGTTTTGTGTCTGCCTCACCATGGCCAACACCAGCATCTCCCCTGAGAAAAACATTTATGGTTCTCTTTAGCATTAAGTCTGTTTCCAGTATGGGTTACATTGGGTCAAACTCAGCTTTTTCAGAGCACTATGTACCCAGGTTAGCTTCACTGAGGTAAACAGCTATTCTACATTTACACCTGGTGCAGTTTACCTCGGAATTTTATTTTCCTGGTGCTCAGGGTCTTTGGTAGTCAAGATAGCTCTGTAAAAGTACTGACTGTACAATATAAACTTTGCTATCTAAGTAAACCAACAAAATAGTCATGCAATATAAAAAAGTCATGTAAGTGTGACATACATGAGTGCTGATAGAAGAAACTGAATAAACAGCTTAAGAACAGCTGGACACAGTCACCTCACATGGGCCAGGGTTACAAAGGACTATCTCTGTTACACGACTTGGGTCAGTGCTATTGGTTCCAACAGCACAGTCAGATCTTCCCTCTTTTTTGAAATTCAAATGTGAAAAAAATATATTGCAAACTACAAAGTTAGAAGTACAAGCCAATACAACTATTGAAGAGTAGTTACTGCTAACACCCAGTAGCTGCTACTGTTGTTTCTTGAATTTAAAAAAAAATTAAAAAATAAAGTTTCACCTTCATCTGCATCATAAAAATTATATTATATGGAATAGGAATTAGCATGGTCTTTTACTGTTTCTTGCTTCAGAGAAAATACTGCTTGGCAATGCCATTTATTGTTAAACAAGATGTAAGAGTGGAAAAAGTCTTATGCAGGATATACCTTTGGGTATCATAATGAAAAACAACCAAATTCCTAACAGACTTTTATGAGGTAAGAAAAGAAAAGCTGCATTTTTAAGTCAAATGAATTGCAGCATATCTGTTAATGTTTTAAAACACTTTGAATGATATGTGGAGAGATTCCAAATATATTTCTGTTAATGAATAGTGTAAATATAGCAAGTAGAGAAATATGTGGTTTGCTTCTCTCTCCTAATTTCGATTTTAATAACACTGCAATACATTTATTTAGTCTTAGTATTGTTTTCTTCACAAAAATCTAGCCCTTCTCAAGGTGATACAGGTGATAAGACAGGCACATACAATAGATTTGGTATCAGGGGTTGAAATAATATGAGCAGTAATTCAGGCAGAAGCTTTATTTTCAGTCTTGGGGAAGGGAAACCTAAAACTAAAACATATTCTCATCAGAAGAAAAAAAAATCATTTAAAAGCTTGTCATAAATGAAAACAATTTACTTGCACCAGTGTCCTTAAGTGCCACAAACTCTTCTGCTTCTGCTGCTACATTCTCTAATGATATTACTGCATATAGCACATCTCATCTAATCTGTTAGTAAAATCCTAAAGTCACTTATGTCAGTCTCTAATGCAAGCCAAATGAGTCTTCCCAGTAATAAGAAGCTTCGCAGAATTAGTTTTCGTTTTGCAGAAAATTGCCATTGGGGCTGGCACTTTTATCTAAAAATTTCACTCGTGCATAAGCAAAAAACTCATATATTATTTGGTTACATTCCATCAGTATGAGAAATAACATTGTGAGAATTCTATGCATGCTAATGATATATAGAAATCCACCTGCTTTCAGATAAAATGAGTTTAATTTTCTGTTGCCCACTGCCTGGTTGGCCTTTCATAAATTACTTATGCACAGCTATTATTAAAATAGAGGGAAAGCAAATTAGAAAGTCCTCATATCTCTCCACTGGATTTAACCAAGGCAGGGCTGTGACAGCTAGAGTCAGCGTTTTTGAAAAAATTCTGCTCTCTTGAAAAATTTTGCATCTCTATACAATTCTATGCCACTGTTGTAAACGTTCTGACCTGCCTTCTTACCAAATTAACCTAAATCCTTTCTATTTTTCAACATTAATGGAATCCTCTAGAGTCCTGCTGATATATATTAAAATATATTTATTGGTTAATTTGAATTCCAGCATTTTGTACCTCATTTCCCAGTACTTCTGTTATATCTGAACAGCTTGGAGCTTTAGCATTAAAAACTTACAAATTAAGATAAATACATCTAACAATTATCAGATCAAAACAACTTAACTTTCATTGGAATATATGATTGCAAATTTCCCTTCTGATGAAAGAGAAAATGAGAACTGTCTGCTTGAAACAGTTAATTGGATTTGAAAGTACTGTACGTTTCAGCAATCGGTGCAGCTTTTGGTTGGTCAATGACTACTTGACCTCCTGGTTTTCCAACAGACAATTGGTTTTCATTTCTTGAGGGTCTTTTAAGTCCATAGTTCATGGTGACTTTAAGTTTAATTTTCTGTTAATGACATTATTTTGCTCTTTTAAGATAAAACTTTCTTGTGATGTGCTGAGCAATAGTGGCAATCCCATTACTGCATGAGGAAGGACACCTTCTCAAATTGCATTCTTTTAACATTGTCTGTACTGTTATGCTATTTCTAAATGTCATTTTAACACTTTGGGTTTGCATTTCATGTGCATTTAAATGGATGGCTGCTCCGCTCCTTGAAAAAAATACAAATACAAATACAAAAAAAAAAAAAAAAAAAAAAAAAAAAAAAAAAAAAAAAGCCATTGTGGTCACCTGCCCAGCCAAAGCTCATTTTTAAGTAACAGGGTCCCGATTCTAATCAGCCACTGGTTTAATACCTTCCACTTCTCTGACTAGACTGACTCTGCTTAAAAATGGTTTGGGTTGGTTTGGGCCAAGGACATGCCCTACAGGTTTCAGGCTCAATTTCTCTATTTTCAAGCCCATTAAATTTGCATCCACACCGTATAATAGTGCATTAAGCCCATCCACACAGCAGGCAATTTGCTAATGCTAGCAACAACTCAGCCCAGAGCTGACATCCCCAGTGCTTGGCTACAGCCAGCCACTCAATGCTGGTCCTGCTAAGACATCTCTGTAGTCCTTACACTAAAGCAGTTTTCCTAATGACTCAAAGCAATTATTTTGGGGGAATTTTTCCCTAAATTTACATGAAATGCATATTTATTTGTTTTCTGCCATAGGTATTATTTTATTTCACACTGCATTCTCAGGAGGGACTAGAGACACACAATGCTGGCTAGCTCTCAGGCTGTTGTTTCACATTACAGCACTGAAAATCCAGCAGCTCACTGACACTATGGGGAGCCCTCCTGCTCTTCCTCTACTTCCATATTTCAGTTCACAGAAATAAACCAGGAGAAAACCATCCATTTTTCTGGTAAGGTTAGTTTTCTGAGAATTGAGGTTCCTTATCTGATTGAGAAGATGGCTGAATAAATAGAAAAACAAAAGCAGAAAAAAAAAAGCTGTCATTTAAGAACAAATGGTTTCACAATGAGGTATTTCAAATGTCCATTCATGAACAAAAAGAGGCTATGGATAGATAGCAGAATGAAAAATCACCACTGGGGGTAAAAATAGTCATAGATTGCAAACAAATTGCAGAGCTCTGAAACTCTGCTGGGTTCATTACAAAGCCAAGGAGAGAAGAAAAGAATCAACTGAATAGTTTGTTTATGTAAATTTGGATTCTGGTTCTAAATTTCATGTGAACACAGGGTGAGCAGGAGGTGCTCAGCACTGGGTTCTCCCTCTGGCAGGTGGCACAGAGCATTGGTTTCTGGACCTGACTTATCCTGTGCTGATGTGAACCCCTGGGCCAACACTCAAGAACTTCAGCTGAGTTTTAGGCCACTTCTGTGTATGGCCAGCAGAAGGCTTGCCTGGGGAGAACAGTTCTGCCTTCGTGTGTCTATTTAAGCTTTATTCATATCAGTAACTTTTGCCTCACTAGGGTGATCATACGAGAAAAGCCAACCCGAGTGCTTGGGACTGGGATCCCAGAGAACAACTTCTGATCACAGCCACTCATGCCACTCCTAAAGTAATCCAGAAGTTTTTAATTCTTAGGAGTGTTTCCTCTCAGTACTGGTTTTCAATGCAGAATGAATCACTGGTTCTATTCAGTGATTCACATTCTCTCTTATGTAGATCTACAGAAGTGAACTAAGTTGAACTGACCTCGTGCATGGTACGCTTGGATAGAACATGCAATGCAAATACACACAGTTTTCCTAGCAAAAAGTATTTTTTAAGCTGCCTAAAATGTTTCTAGAAGTGGTTCATGTAAAAGTAAACATATGAATCTAAACTTTTATTGTATACTATACAAATTTAGAAACATCAGAATTAGTCAAGAAAAGTTGAAATCCTTTCTATCATGGAACTTCCTCAAATCCCTCTCCCTATTAGTTTTAGAGCATTACACATTTTTACTTGTTTCTTATGGTTCAGTTATCTAATCAAGAGAACAGGCGGCTAACAGATTAAACTGCAGTTTTTACAGTACCAAAAATATTTAAAAACTCATTACTCAGTTTCTACAAAATAATTTATTGTTTTAGCTATAATTATTGCAAATAGCTACAAATATTTCAAATCTGCCTCTGATATTGAGATTTTTAGACTGTACCTCCTTCATTTTTAGACTGTACCTCTTCCAGGGTTAGAGATTTACATCTATTTCTCTTCACTCTTCAATGACATTTTCAATTATCACATATCCCTGTGAATCCAGGAATATTCTTTGTTGGAAAGTATAAGTTGCAGAATTTGTGGTAAAATTGTAAAAATTAGCCAGTAGGGTATAATACTGATTTTCACACCAAAAATTGCTCATTATGTGGTTGTATACTTGGACAAGTTGAGATGTGATGCACTAAACGTTACAGAACCCTGCTGCCCACAATATCTGACAGTTTCCTCTCCCTCCTGACAATTCCATATCTGTAAATCACTTTGACAGAACTCTCACCCTCTGCTGTTCATTGTGAAGTCTCCATGGAACACACATAATTCAAGGACTTGAGACACAGTGGTGCAAACCATGTGGGATGAATGGCTGGAATTTATGGCTTATATTATGGGTACTCAGAAATTCTGGTTAGGACCCCACTATGGTAGATGGCACACAAACAGGTGGAAAAAAAAGGTCATTCTTCCAGTTCAGACATTTGCAATCTAAATAATTTAATTTGTAGACGTATCTGTGAGCATAATGCACTCTGCTACACAAATAGCTGGTGAGAAACCCTTTCTCCTAAAACAATGACAGATGGTTTTGAACAATAATGAGCAATTGCTTTAAAAAATCTGTTTTTAAAACATTCTTGAACACAACAGTTAAAGTACTCACTCTGTGTAACTTACCCAGATGCAGCAGACAACACTGAGTAAAAGACTGTCAAGAATTAAAGAATGTTTTGAACATAAAGTACACCAAAAACTATGACTTCTTTTTATACCCTCTCAAGTACAGAATGTCCTAGTAGAGGACATCCTATACTATAAGTCTGTTGAAATGCTATAATTAAAGGTCTGTCAGAGTTTCCATTAAATCCCTGATTTTCAGGGTTTAATTAATAATAACAGTGAAAATTAATGTGAGTGGAATTAAAGCCACTGTCATAGCTCTGCTGCATATTAATTCCTGATTTTAAGTCTCTACAACATGTGGGACTGATCTGGCTTCCTCTCCTTAGTCAAAACTCCTATCACAATGTAAAATTCCTCACTGGAGAAAGTGGATATTTGTCTGAACACAGAAAATGTGATCAGGCTCTGAAATACCTATAACATTCATATAGCAAATTAAATGAACATTTCAGAAAGTCAAGAATTACTAAATTGCATAAAGTTTTGGAATAAATGCCTTAAGTTCAGTTTAAGCTCATATACCTGAAAACCAATGAACATTCAGAATTTCTCAATGAATTCCTTCCCAGCAATTGACTCAATATAAGTCTATCCATTTACCTTTGGAATATTAATAACTATAATTATTTGGGGTTTTTTTCTAGGTAAGAATTAAGAGGTTGACTCCTTAATGGAAGATGGAGAACATATGTAAATATAGGGGAATGGACTTTCCCTGGAACCACAAGAGCAAATCAGATGTTCTGTTAGTGAAACAAAAACTCCTGGCATTTTGGATTTGGGTACAAATAATTTAGAACACAGTACATTCCATGAGATAATTCCCTGAAAAATAAGCACTGGTATCTCACCATATAACACAAGGAAATTTAATCTTTCACATAAAAGGATCAAATAAACCTACCTCACTGTGGAAGTCTAGAGAGGGACCTGGCAGAATACTAGAGGATATTCAGTTCTCTTCAAAGTAAATAGTATTACAGCTGAAAAAATGTGAAAGCATGAAATTTTCTCAACACTCCTGTGAGAAACAGACCCAGAAATCCGAGATGCAAAATACTGTAGTGAAGGGTGGAGACAGTACATTCAGAAATTGTTAAAAATGTTAAGAATACTTTGTTTCACTTAAAAGAACCCGTTATAAAATACTTTTTTTGGTCCAGATTCCAAAATAATATGTGGCATTATTTCATCTTACATTAAAACCTGTGTTGCAAGTCAATATCACACATTTCAGAGGTTAATATATAAAGAGGATCAATGCTATTTGCTGTTAGGACTGCTAAGTAGGTCAAGGAAGTTCACAAGCAAGAAACTTTCATGTAATAAAGAAAAGTGGGAATTTATATGGTTAATGAAATCTATGCTGTTGCACTAACGAAAAAAGAAGTTGACTTAATTAAGAATTCACATTATATTATATATAATGGTAAATATTAAGCTGGAAGCAAATGACAGAGAATATAATCTGTTTTCAGTTAAGCTGGACACATTTGCAGCACAATACAAAAAGGGAAGGTAGAAGGTCAGCAATCAAAAAGGTTCTGTGGTGGTCTTGTATCTGCACTGTCTTGATATCTAAATGTGGGACTCCACTGTGTCACTGTGCAAGTCACTAAAAGACACTCTTGGATCTGCAGAACTTAAAATATAACAGATAATTTGGTAAAAATGTCAGAAAATGAAGAATTATCATTCAAAATGCTGGGAAAGAAAGAATTATCATACCTTTATCAATCTATAGTTGAGGCTGTAGTCCCAGAGCAAGCTAAACTAGAAGGGCAACTGCCAGGCCCTGGCTCTCTGTGAGCACCTCAGGCCACTTGCTGAGCTGTCCTGGTTCACAATTTCAACATAAAAATATCCCTTCAAAACTGACACAGATCAGTAAAGGAACTGGCAAATACCTGAGGCAGCAGATATTTGTGTGTCCAGGTGGGAGAGGATGGAAGGAGAAGAACTGCTGCTTTGGGATAAATCATAAATAGAAATTGAGTCATTTATCCAAATTCACTTAGAAATTCTATGGCATGCACCGCATAATTTTTCAATTATGAGAATAAGTAGCTATAAACAGGCTCTGGATAAGTTCTGAATGAACATTTCAAGAGACTTATTGACCTCCGAAGCACCCACAATTTGGATCAGCCATCCTGAGACGTTAATAAGAGCAAAATCATAAGATTTTAGATGAAGCTTTGCACTGTATGAGATGGTTGATAAAGCTGATCAAGGGTTACAACTTGAAAATTCTAAATTGTCTTTTCAATTCTGTGCATTTTGAATTGCCTCAAGTAATTCTTAACTAAGAAAAGCTGAAAAATCTCCCTCAAGTACATTGTATTGGAGGCAGTTAAATCAAATGACTGCTAGTGGTAAAAAATAGGAAAAAGATACAAATCTGAATCTGAAACCCTTAGAGGTGGAGAGTAATGCTCTTTATGACTTGCTGACATCACTAACCAGGGTCTTTATAGAGACAAATTACCAACCAAACCACAGTAAACTATGCAATTAATCTGGAGTGTATTGTGCTCTGCTTCCAAAGTCTTTGAGAGTTTAAAGAATTGAAAAACCAAAGCAAAACAAGGCAGAAGGACATAGTTTGCTGTAATCAGTATCATGATAAAGCAAGGAATTTCTCAAAAAACGGCAAAAGCCAATAGCTGTGAATATCTATTGCTGAGCTATGAGCCCTTGTGTTAGATTTAAGCTAAGTACCACCCCATCACATTCTCCTCTCTTGTGTTCTCGAACGCTGAAGTCACGTGGCAAACATCTGGTGATCAAAGTGAAATCACGAACTGGATAATTTCTATTTGGATGTTACTTTTTGGCTCCACTTATCCCTGCAGCTGGAGAATTTCCTTCCAGCAGTTCTATGCTGTTTTGTGAGCAGCACTGGAAAAATGCCACAAATTTATGAAAAACTTTGAAGGGGCTTAGCGTTAACGACTTCTGCTTTCCAATCAGTAACAGCTTGAATCAATAGCTCTGCTGCTAAACGTAAACAGGCATAATGGGAATTTTACAAAGCAGGACTATTTGTGTGGAACTTCAAAACCAGCACAAAGTCCTTTCCATAAGAGTGCAAATCACATTTAGAGTAAGACCAGAGAGAAAAGCAAGATTACTTTGTGATGATTTGCTGCAAAGTTCACTACACTCTTTGCTTGATAATGAATTTCACTCATATTGTCATGTACTTCAGGCTTCATCAACAGACTGCTCAACTGCCAAAAACCATGATTTTAGTACATCAGAACAAAGGTGGAAAAAAATGAAAAAGAGCCCACATTATTATTTGATTTTCTGCAAGTAATAATTCATAAAAATATTATTTTACTAAAAAAACTGCCTAACCACAAATTCAAAAAAATGAAAAGGAAGAGAGAAAATATGGAGGATGTTGCTGGAAGGATGAATGGGGATTCAGGTGTATGAAATTGTTTTATTATGTGGTAAGATTTTGCTTCTATCAGAAATAATAAATAGGAAGAGATTGTTAAATGCATTTTCACTGCAAAGCGAGAAAAGCAGTTTCTGGTATGTTGCACTTGCAACAATCTGATTTTTTTTCTTTTTTTGGCTTGCCATTATTTACAGTATCTTATCTATATTAGGAATAAATACAAGACAAGCAGCATCTTTTGTTGCCTCTCAAGTCATACTTCCTGGCTGCTTCATGTGTGCTTTCTAACAGCTGTACAGAATGACAGCAACTAGTGAGTGGGTCCAAGCAGCCTTCTCCTGGCTTCTGGACAGGTATAAAAGTATGGCCCAATTGTAAACAATTAAAGGATTTACTGGACATGTCAGACTCCAGAGGCTGTAGCACACAACAGGGAATATAGCCAGACTTGGTGCCTCAAGTTCCCACGTGATACAACAATTACAGAAGTACACAGATCTTGCTCCACCTCCTCTCTGCTTACATTTAGTCTCTGGCTGCTTCTGCTCTTACAGCTTCTCTTCTCAAGCCCATGGATGTGCTTTTGAGTTAGCAGGAGTCACTGGTTAGGGAGGCAGAGAGCAGTTGCTTTTGTCAGAGCTTTTGTAAAGAACCTGCTAGGGATTCTTCAAGAAATCAGTTTTCTGAATTGAAACATTTCACCAGAGTTTATCCATTTTAGTGAAACTTTCAGAGAGAAAAATATCTCAAGTCAAGATCTGTGACAAAGCAAAGAAAAAGATGCATGGCCAGCATCCCAGCATAGAGGTACTAGCCTGGAATGTCAAAGACAAAGAGTTCAAAGGAACCTGAGGCAGCATTTTTAAAGCTGTAAATACAACACTGTGCTTATTAGAACACCTACATTTTCCAGATTGTTATTAATACAGAAGTTGCTTGGGTGCATGAGACTGCTGGCTGTTGACTCAGATTTTGTCCTGTACAACACTGAGCAATCCATCAGGAGCCACGTTTCCTGAGATGAGCAGTGTTGGATGAGTGCCCAGCAGACTCCTCAGCCTCAGGGAAGATGTAAATAGGAGCTTATGGTGAGCATTGAGAAGCAATGACTGGAAAGTTGCCTAAGGACTGTGAAAGTGCTCTCCCAACATCCATTTGATAATGAAGTTACTCCAAGGACTTTGGTGAAATTATCCTTACTTTACACAGGATTCAGAGGAAAATGAAGCTGCCTCAAACTGTAAAAACCTAACTTGTACATCTTATCATGCAAATTAAATTAAAAACCCCCATGGAAATAGTCCAAAGAACTTTCTCTGCGTGTGGCTGTAAGTCATTTAAGTAATTCAGTGAGACAGGATAATGGCCATCAGTTTTCACTTGGCCAGTTCATATTGTGGCACTGGGAAGCAGAGAGTCTGTCAAGTTTTTGTCTGCAGTGTCTGATTTTTCACCACACTGCTCCTGCCCTCCCTCCATTGTGTCAGGAGTGCATTAGGTGTTGGAAGGGCAACAAGAAGTTCAACCAGTGGGTGAGGAGGCTGGAGAAGGGGAATTGAATTGTAGGCAGCCTGCAGAGTCTGTCAGAAAGGCTGTGCTGGCTCCCTTTGTGGCTGATATGTATCTATGTCCCTGTGCCACATTACATGGAAAGGATTAGAAATAGGATTTCTGATATTTCAGCTGACATGACAGGAGTGATAATTTCATGCAACAGTGTTGCAAGCTAAATTCAAATATTCCACCTTTTAAAGGGATTGTATATATTTTCATCTGTGCTCTTAGGCTCAGAACCTTTTTCTGGAATAACTGATACAACAATAAAATGCACTTCAAAGAGGCTAATACATAGATAATGTCCTGTCTCTCTAAAGTGTACCTTCCTCATGCCCTAATGACTGCAATGACTACATGAAATGGCAATAAGTGTTAAAATAACCTCTAAATATGTGTATCATAGTTTGTAAAAGTTTGGGAGATCTTTTGAAAATCAAAAATCTAACAGTGTTTTTGTTTATTTTTTTGGGGTGCTTTTCATTTTTAACCAAGGCCAAGAAAATAAAGAAACAAAGTAACATAAAAATATCTCAACTCTAAGTAGAAGGTATCAAGGTCACTGACTAAAAATATAAATAATGCTGATGCATAAATCTTAAACAGCTTACTGCAACTACTAATATAACTTTACAGTATTTACAAGATTAATCTTTTTAAAGTAAATTACAGGATCACAATATCAAACAAGATTATGCTATGTCCTATATAGCATTTTACTATGCACATAGCAGTAACATGACAGCAAATATGCACTTCAGAGATATCAAGTAGCTACTGCATGAAGAGAGTGACACTGTGTGCCAAATACTAAGCACAGCAACAAGTCTTGGGGCCATCTGATCTCCTCATGCAAAATACTTTGTTAAACCTTGATAGCCTCATTTTGTGTCTAATGGGAAATGCATAATTTTTCATGCCTCCATAGAAATATGCATTGATTATCCCAAGTATAATATACAGGTGTAAGATTTTCTAACTGTTGGCTGTTGAAGCAGAAGAAATACCAGGAATACTATAATGCAGACAGTATCCTTGTCCTTGGTATAGAATAAAGGAACTCTTGTTAGGTTGTATGTATTTCTAGAGCTCATGCATCGGCATCTTCTGTGTGGAAATCATGCAGCTCACAGTTCGCACGAGGTAAATTTTAGCATACTGCAGGTTCAGGTTCAGGTGAGCCCTGTGCCTTATTCTAGCTAAGAATCTTGTTCACCCTAAGGTTTGTCCAGCATGAGAAGCAAACCTCCTGGCAGAGGCAAAAAGATCACCACAGGAATCCAGTTAGAACTAAGCTCCCTTTCCTTCCCAAAAGCCTAAAACCACTTGATTTAGGCCTTGCACAACAGAACAAACACAGTGAAGAGAAGCCCAGTCTGGGCCTGTGATTCCAGACCTGAGTGTACATCAGGATGCTGTTCTCAGAAGCTCCACCTCATTATCTTGCACTGTGAGTAACTTCTGCTTTCCCTGACCCACCCATAGATGGTGTTTGCAGTAAAGGAACACGACACATGTTTCTGTGCCCTGCAAAAAAAGCCCTTGGTTCTCCAGAGGACATTCCTGTCCCTTTCTCTTTTGCAGCTGCCCAAGCAAAAGCTGTTGCCTTGACAACTCTGGGGCGTTCTCTAGCTCCACGGATGCTGGCAGAAGGAAGACCAATTTCCTTCCACAAATACAGAACTGCTAAGGAATAAACAAGTAAAGGTGCTCTGATTCCTTCAGTAGTGCCAAAAACAGAAAGAAAATGAAGAAACTTGCTACAGACACAGGATTTTATAAGCCAGAAGCAGCAAGATTCAAGCACTATGAATTCACAAACATAAGTAGGGAACCAAGAAATTGCAGTTGCTTGAGATTTCAGCAAAGAGCTGGGAATGGCTGTGGCTAAGGTCAGGCTAAGGCTCTTCTCTTTGATCACCCTTCGGTAACTGGAAGGGCTCTGTCTTTCCATGGCACTGCCCTTGCTATACCATTATACTCTTTATACAGAAGGTGATAAAAACAAAAATGGAAACAAAATAAAAACACTAAAAGAAATTTTAAAAGTTTTGCAGTTTTCACTGCTTTTGCATATAACCTTTCATAATATTAAGTAGGACTGACTTTCTTTATGTCTAATTTTGTGCCACTTTTTAAACAAAAAAGAAGACACAAGAAAACTGATGATCAGAAAAGAGATCACATTAGCTGCACTCCACTAGAAAGGACAGCAGACAGAGATGCAGTTTGTATGCAACACAAAGGAAACATGGTGCCTTGAAGCTCTGCTTTTTTGTGTCCTGTAACTGAGCTGAGGGCTACTCAGCCATGGAATACTCAGCTGTGTGACCATTCTGTCACGTCTCACTGCATCCATGAGGAACATGACATCCATTGAAAGCCTCAACTCATATGTAGAAGGACAGATATGCTGTTGTAATATTTAAATTCCTCCTTACCTTAAGCACATATAAGCACAAAAGCTTTTGGCTTTTCTCATTTATCAAACCTTCCCCTCCTTCAAGGGTTAGGCAAAGCACAAGCTGTGTGTACTGCCAGCAGACATCTAATGATAACAGGTTATGTGCATCCTTTACCAGAAAGAAATTATTTGGTAAGTATCCATTAGTAATTAGAGTTGGATTTTCAGAGCCAATAGAAGATAAAAGTACAGGAGAAGCTACTCTCAACTTCATGATGCCAATAAAATCTGTAATAAAAAGCAATGCACTCTGTATTCCAAAAAGCTGCAGCACATCAATAGACACATCTGACAAATGCGCCTAACACCACTGAAGCTTTAGCATGCATTATTGTGTTTTATTCAAGGAAAGCATACACAAAAGTTACTGGAGCAGTTAAATTTAACTGGCAGTTAAATTTCTGCTGGCAGTTAAATTTAACATGCAACCAGGTATGACCATGCTTCTTGATACAGCAACCTGCTAGTCAAACTAACAGCACTTCTATTTTAAGCTAAATGGAAGGGGATTAGGGAAAGAAAACTCCCTTTATTGACCACTGACATTGTTTATTACATAAAAGGTAATTGCTTGGAGAAGATTCCATCTCTTTTTTGCTGCAGAAAATGTCTTGGTTTGCTGTTAACCCTTCTCCCATTACAGTGCAGCCACATTCGTGCCATTCCTCACAGAAGCATAGAGAGCCTTCTGCATGATTGAGGGCAAGAACTTTGTAATGCACTACCTTTATCTCTCATATTTTGGTCTACAGCAGTAAATTTTGTATGCCTCTACTGACTACTCCCTGGAAATATGGTAAAGATGTGGCCTTTTGTACAAAGATAAGGTACACAGAAATGATATCCAGAGAAAATATGGTAATAGAAAAGAACAGGCTCAAACAACAATGAACAGCTCACAGTCAAATCCAAAAGCATTAGAAGATTTCAGGCTGTGTTGGTAGAGTACAAATCCATCTTGGATCAAATTATTCACCCATTTACTGTGGTCTCTCGCTTGGCCTGGCAATTAGTTCAACTGTGGAATGCTACTTACGAGTACATTCACAATCCCTACATATTCTCTACAGCACAAATGGACTTTGGGAAGGAAGAACTGGATACAGGCTACTATTGTAAACAAAACAGCCATTACTTCCCCAGAGGTGCTAAAATGGGCCTGGAAATAAAACCCAAATAAAAAATTTCTATTTTCCTGCTTGGTATTCTGGGCAATATGAGAGAATTTACTTAACCTCTTCATGCCTCTTTTGTCATCTCTAAAGGATCACATTACTGCCTGCATAGGACTCACTACTGTTTTTTGGCTCTAACAGGGCTGTGATTTTTTTTGACCTATATAACATACATGTGGAAAGGAAAACCCAAATCTGATCTTTAACGCATTCTTGAGGGACTCCTGCAAAGACAGAAGGTAGAAATTAATGTCAGTGGATGGGCTTATCTGCAGAAAGAGATTTTTCCATTCTGTTTAAGAAACAAAGTAAAGGAAAAAGCTATTTTTAGAATTAAAATTTTAAATGCCTGTAGGAAAAATTATGAAAAGCAAAAGTATATTTTGCCCTCTTTTTTCATACCACTTCTGATTCATCATTGCATGACACAATTTTTACAACTTACAGTAAAATATTGAAATTGGTTTAATCCCTTAGGGATGTAAGCTACTTTGTACATGCGTAAATAAACTGCTTTATGCTTAGCAGTAAGTCTCACTCTCTTCCCCAAAACTGTTTAAAGTAATTTTGTATATAATTAGCAACCCCTGAGAACACAATTAGTCTATGACTGGCAATTCTGCAGTAACGATTCCCCTCCTGTCAAATGGATTTTAAACTGAAAGGTCATTTTGGATAATAATTTCTATGCTTTTACTTCTCTTTCCCCTCAAAATTAAAACTTGAGTTAACTCATGGTGTCATAAGAGAAATGAAAATGTTTTATTGGAGTGTTTTTGAAAGGTATTATAACCTTGACCAACACGAAAAGCTTTCAGAGGCAAAACTGCAGTTTTTTTTCTCAGAGTAAGTCCTTGGCTTTACTCCCAAATTCCTCAGAAAGCTGCTACTCATAGCATCAAACAAAAGGGTGATTTTTAACAAGTTTTGTGCTTGAGTCTGTAGAATTTGCTCACCTAAAGCACAATGCTGCATTTTCCTTTACATTTGTCTGCTTTCACTCAGTGTAAGCAGGCCCTTAGTTACCTTTCAGCCACTAGTGCCAATGGTAATAACAGTACATTTTTATTTTTCGACTACTCAAATCTAAAGGCAAGTTAGCTCTGCACATGTATGCATGCACACACAAATGTAAGTAATATGTGAATATTGCCAAAGGACAACAAGTCCTTTTGGAATAGTAATGAATAGAGAAATCATCTTGTGCCCTGCATGAGATAGGTGCATTTCAAAATTTTCCTGTATAGCTTCCATGAAAATTGGCCCCTAAGCAAGGGTGTGAGTCATTGATGAATACAGCTCTGAGGCTTCACGCTGTGCAGCAAGAGCTGTAAAAGGCATTAGAGGAACAGAGGGGAGGAGGAGGAGAGAGAGAGGGGGTTAGGAGGTTATTAAATAAAACCTGGTAATGGTTTTACATGAACGTTTTCTGAGCAGTGTTTGGAGAAGGCACACCCCGCCCTGCCGGGCAGCGCCTTGGAGGGGCTGCTCTGCCCCTCCACAGATCACTCCTGCCTTTCCAAAGGCATTGCTCTCAGTTGCCCTCCCAGTGCTTGCTGAAAATCGGGACCTACAAGTAAAATAAATTACCCTATGGCACATTGTCTTACAGTAACTTTTCAAATTAATATTGCAGCAAAAGGATGGGGGGTTTGTCCTCTGCACCCATCTCCAGCACAAAATCCACTGCACTGTACCAGAAATTTTGCAGCCTTTGCCAGCACAACTATGCAAAAAGTGTAGAACAGGATAGAGAACAAATTTAAGCTTCCTCAGACTTCAAAAGTATTTGATTTTTGCTCATATCTGTTGGGTTTTTTTGCCCCCAAGACCAATGTATTAAATTGCTGTTAATTTATATCTTTCACTGGTTAGTGATAGAGTAAACATAACTGATAACACATCAGACCTGAATTATGAGTAATTCTCCTTTTTATGCAATTGTGCTTCTCCTACCCAAGCCAGAAGGTCCAGTTTTCAATAAAGACATTTAGCTTTTAGTCAATACTTCAGTCATTATCATGCCAGATCCTCCATCCTTCAGACTTCCTGCATGTCTTGATCTCACACTCACTTGTGTGGTCCCTTCAATCTCTTTTCCTATTTTTGTTTCTTCCATTGTGCCAGCTGTCTTAGTGCACCCGTCTGAAAGAGAAGATACAGTGTGGGCCATTACATCCCATTATCAACCACCCTGCCACTTGCAGGTTCACATGCAAAATTGATTATCAACAATGATTAACTGACACCAACTGGCTACATTGGGTTAGTTACAAACAATCCAATAATCCCTTAAATGAGGGCTTTTTTTCAGAGGATGCCTTAGATGTACAGTCAGGAAAAAATATTTTCCCATATTTTATATAGCAAAAGTGTCATGCATTAGAAAGAGATCCATAATTGAAATCTTTATTTTCACACAGATAACTGTTTAAGGAGATTTGGCATAAACAAACAAAAATGATGTTTTTAATAGGTACAAGAGGAGATTTAAGTCTTTTGAATAAATGGGCACAGTGGTCAACTAAAGTGAAAATTCAACCCAAAAGGAATGTAAACAGAAAAATAGTTTGCCATGTTACAAGTACTCCTGTTCCTCTAACACCTTTAAAAATAAAAGATACAATTTTAAAAATAAAATGAAACAACCTTCTGTAGTATATATATATATATATATATATATATATATATATATGTATGTATGTATATATATGAGAACAGGAATTTTATATTCCCTTTTAACTGAAGAGTCAATAACCAACTGGTGTTATTTTAATAAGAGACACCAACAAAACCCCTCTGAATCCACAGGCATGCAGCACCATCTGGTGGATTAGCACATCTGGCAAACAGTTCTGCATTTACTGAACACATTTCCACAGGCAGGAGAAGGGAAAAACCATACGAACAAAAGCATATAATGGAGATTTGTTTAGTCAGCATTAGGCAAGAGAAAGTGAGAAGGGTGGAATTTCCATGAAAATTGTGAAGTAATAGTCTTTACTCATATAACACTTTGTATTTTTCAGACACTATGTATAAATCTGGACTCAAAAATATGTGAACAGTACACTTATGATGACAAAAATTCAGAAGTTTGGTGTGTTATTTAACTAACTGCATCAAGATTTATTTAATTTGATTTCTTTCTTAATACATGCATTAAGGCACATGTTTATAAATCACAATTTTTTCACTGGAAGTCTTGCTTATTGAAGAGGACTGATTGCTCACCTCAGAACAGTTTTCCAATAATTTGCTTTCTTCTTCTCAGGCACTATATGGTCTCATGTTCTTTCACACACAAGCTCAGCTTGGATAATACAAGATTATCAGCTCATCACTGCAAAGCCACAATGAATTACAGGTGTCAGTTTAAAACCCCTGCAAGGCAAATTGCATTTTTCATATGTAGTGGGTAAAAGGAGCTTCTCACTTTGGGTAGGAAAGGAAGGGGCCCCTAATATGTACACAGGGATGTACCATTGTAGTCTCTGCTGTCTCTAGTAACTTGTAGTGTCATTGGAATTTTCCCTTTCAACCTTTCCATTGGGCCAGGTCACCTCACTGCACTCTGCAGTAGGTGGCTCTTGGCACATGGCCCTCAAGGGGGTCAAAAGGCTCAGTCCTCCACATGCCACACATTCACCTGACTGTCCTGACTCACTGAGGCTCAGCTGAGGCTCCCTCCTTGTCATCACACCCCTGCATCACCTCTGCACTCATCCCTTTGTGCTAATCCCCATTTCTGACACAGTGCTGCAAGCCGCTGGTCCTAAGATTTCGTTTTGAAAAGACACCTGGATCCACATGTCCAGCTTCTAGAAGTCTCCTTCATGTATGTTAGAATCAGGAATACATATATAAGTCTGAATTTTCTGCCTGTAGAAGTTTCCCTTCTTCTTAATGGCTGCATATCTCAGCTATCTTTCTGCATCATCTGCATCTTTGTCTTGCCCACATTGGTGATGAAGGTCCAATCATCTCACGTTCCTCTGGAAGACACTAACTGTACTCAGCACATCATTCTCACAATCAGACACATCACCACCGAGCTGCAGACTGGGAAAGTGTACAGCAAGATCAAAACACTGGACACTGGCCACCACAACTTCATACATCCCAGAGGGCAAACAGGAAGGTGGCAGGAGGATGCTTTAGCCAGACAATTGTCACCAAGGGAGGGTTTTTGCATCAAGGCTATCCTTCCTTTTTTTAGGGACTTTTTACAAGAGCATATAGTGACAGGACAAGCAGGAATGGATCCAAACTAAAAGAGGGTAGATTTAGATTAGGTATTAGGAGGAAGTTCTTTTCTGTGAGGGTGATGAGACGCTGGCACATGTTGTCTAGGGCAGCTGTGGATGCCACATCCCTAGAAGAGTTCAGGGCCAGGTTGGACAAGGCTCTGAGCAACCTGGGCTAGAGGAAGGTGTCCCTGCCCACGGCAAGGGCTGGAACCAGACGATCTTTAATGTCCCTTCCAACCCAAACCATTCATGGACTCAATTATTCCTTCCACGAGTGTTGTGTCTGTCTTGGTCTGCAAATGGTGGAACTCAGTGGCACAGGGTAATTTGCAACCCAGAAGTACAGATAGTGTACACTTCAAAAGGTGACAGGCAAGTTCACACGGACGTTGCATTAGTGTTTATGGTCACCGGAACGCTGCGTGTTTCAGGAAACTCACCCATTAGTTGTGGTGATAATGCCAAAGGCCTGTCAGAAACAGGGCGTGTTGTGTCCCCTCACAGACATTGTCAGCCGGTGTCCCCTCACACACACACACACACCTGTCAGCCGGTGTCCCCTCACACACACACACACACACACACACCTGTCAGCCGGTGTCCCCTCACACACACACACACACACACCTGTCAGTCGGTGTCCCCTCACACACACACACACCTGTCAGCCGGTGTCCCCAGCGCAGGTGGTGTCGGTGTCAGCCCCAGCCCTATCTGGTGTCCCCCGTGGCAAACCAGCAGCCGCTCTGCCGGCCGCAGCCGCGGCGCAGCGGGCTCTGGCGGAGGGGCCGGGGGGCTCTGAGGGGCTCTGAGGGGCTCTGAGGGGCTGCCCGCGGCCCTGCGGCTGACACCCGACCCTGCAGCACGGCCACGAGCGGCCCAGCCCCGGGCGAGCCGCCCCCATCCGCCCGAGGCCCGCCCGGCCCGAGCCGCCGTTGCCGCCGTTGCCAAGCGCCCGGAGCCGCCTCAGCCGCGGTGCTGCCTCACCCCGGCCCTGCCGCAGCCCCGGCCCTTGTGGGCCCCTCCGCGGCCATGGAGAGCCTGGGCAGCCCCTCCGCCGCCATGGTGCTGGCCGAGCTGCAGTGGGAGCCCGGCTACGCCGTGCCCGTGGCCAACGCCGAGAACAAGGCGCTGGAGGACGAAGTGAGCGCGGAGCCGCGGCCGGCAGGGAGAGGAGCCCGTCGTTCCCGGGGGCCGGGGAGGGATGGAGGGATGGAGGGATGGAGGGATGGAAGCGGGTTCTGCGGAGCTGCCCGGGCAATCCGGAGGGCGATCCCCGCTCGGAGCGTGGGACCCGCGCACCCGCATCCCCCGAG
Organism: Oenanthe melanoleuca; assembly: GCF_029582105.1. Classification (NCBI taxonomy): domain Eukaryota; kingdom Metazoa; phylum Chordata; class Aves; order Passeriformes; family Muscicapidae; genus Oenanthe; species Oenanthe melanoleuca. Next base: position 19,304,883 of record NC_079343.1, on the reverse strand, counting down.
CCCCGCAGGAGGAGCAGTGCGAGTTGTCCGTTCCCTTAGCAAAGCTCCGGGTTTTCTCCTGAAATCTCTCATTTCGCTGCTTTGGAGAAATGCAGCAGCTACTTCTTGCGTTAATTTTTCATTAGTAATTTCAATGACTGTTTCTAGGTAGTTGCGGGTAATGAACGCTCAACCGCAAACAGTAACTTGACGATTCTAACTCTTAAACAGCTGCAGAAGTTGCAGAAGGAAAAAGAGAAGCTGCAGAATGAGTTGACCAACGTTGAGGAGCGCATAGAAGCAATGGCGTCTCATTTGAAAAATGTGACACAAGAGATTAACTTCTCTCAGGTAAATCCCCACCTCTAGCAGATCTGTTTTGTCAGACAGACCTGTAACCCGAGTATCTCTCTGTGGCTGGTATCTCTATATATTTTACCAGCTTTGTTAGAGATTTGTTAGGGCTTTATTCCAGGATTGCCACGGGAAACAAAAGTTAAACTGTGCACCTCAGTGATATTATTTGGTGGTTATTAAGACCACACAAATTCAAATTACTGTACCTAAGCAATATCCAGGAAGGGTGCATCTTAGAATTCTTCTTGAATGTGGACTTTAGTAGGTATTAATAAAAAAAAAAAATTGGTCAAAGAAAATACCAGTGTAAGGTGGGAAAAAATTAATAATATTTACAGTGGTGAAGAATTAGTTGTGAAATGTTTAATTCTTAATTCATAGACATGAAAACTGAAGTCATGGTCAAGATTTAAGTCTTACTTACACTCTGAATTAACTGAGCAAAAGGGCTGGTTTAGATTTCTGAAGAGTCTTGAGACAAAGATTTTCTCCTTTCAGATAAAATATCCTGGCTGAAAAAGTCTGCAGCTGAACAACTTCTTAATTTTTTTTGCCAGATTCAAGCATTAATTTGAATTAAAGGAAAGATACTGCTATTGGCCAGCAGGGGAGATCTGTCTTAGCACAGAACAATAAAATATTTTTTTTGCTATGCCTTCTGGATCTGATGTAAAGTCACTGTGGATCAAAAGACTAAGATTTTGATGTTGAAATGTTTGGATTCTTAATCTTGGGTGAAAAATCTTAGAATTGAATTTTTAGGGCTACAAAAGGTTGATCTGTGGATACTTGATACAATGTTTACATGTGTATATATAAGAATATGTGTCTGAAAATTCCTTCATTTGCATGATGAAACCACAGCATCTCTGACTTGGGATTTAATTGTGTGTAAAAGTTTGTTGATGTATGCCTTTTGTATATTGCAAAATACTGAACTTTATTATTCTGCAGTCTCTTTACAAAGCCAAAGAGAATGAAATTGAAACTGAACATCACTTTAAAGCCCTTGCTGAGAGAGAATATGGACGTCTCAAAAACGACATTAAGCAACTGAAAGATGAGATAGCTTCCTTGAGACAAAAGAAAAACACTCAAGAAGTAAGGTTTGACATTTTTGGAAGGGAACACCTTTACTGCAAAATTTTATGACTTGTCCTCACTTGCATATACAGCTACAGTAGTAGAAGTCAATAATAGCTAATTATAATTAAAATTTATAAACTGTAGTAGATGATCTGGATGGGCTTTTTCCTGTGTAAGCAAGTAGAGTGACACTGAGGATGTTACTGCATAGGCTGGTCAAAACATAGCAAATATTAATTAGATTTTGAAAGAATTCTGTTCTTAATGCCAGATACACATCCATATCACTATATTTCCAATTCTCACAGTTATTTTCCTAATGGTTTTAAAATCATATGGTTGGTGGCAAATCTTCTTCTCTACATAAAATAAACTTTGGTCATGATTTCAAGATCAAAGATTTGGTTTAAGTTACAAAGTAATCTAATGCTACTCAATTGCAGGTGGTCTTCTGGGTTTGAAATTTTCTTTCTTTTTCTATTGATTATTTAATTACATTTTAAAAATTTTGCTTTTGTTCTGTTTGTAATCTCCAGTCTCTCAGAATGGGTAGCAGGGTGAAGTCTCTTCAGTCATGTGAAGAGGTCACATTTGAAAATTGATATATTTGAAAATTGGATAAGGTCTAACAAGTGAGCCTTAATGAGTGAGGGAGAACCTTTACCTTTGGAGGCCTCAAATCAGTTTATTATATGGAAAAAAGACCCTTAAGATGGTTATATCTTGCCAGAGGCTGACTTTTCTTAAAATTATTTGCATTTTAAATTTGTGGCAACCTACTGTCTTGCATTTTCTTTAAGACCAGGATGTCCAATAGCATTCCTCAACACACAATTAATAAAAAAACTCTCAATTCTGTCGACAACATGTGGGTAGACTTGTTACAATGGCTTGAACTGGTTGCTTCAATTACTATTCAATGGATATTAGACATTTGATATTGAACCTTTTATTTTCTCTTCTTTTATTAGAATACTATAAATAAAACCACTAAGAAGCTGGAAGACTTAAAACAACAGATGAACTGGGATGAAGAACTTCTGGAGGGCTGGCTAAAGGAAATCAATCGTACTGATACTGATGCTGTTGTAATCCAGAAGTATGCACTGCAAGATGAAGGGAAACTTGGAGTAAGTAGAAATGACAACAGTTTTCAGAAATCAAACAAAGAACCATTTTATCACTTGAAAACTTTGTTATGTTATCAAGTCAGATAAAATGAAGACAAGATTTTGTACAACACTAGTTTCCATTTAGCACAACAGTGCAATTCCATATGAGGCTCATTTTGAAGCTGAAAGAACAGGTTTTACAATAATGAGAGACATAATTGAAGACATTATTTTGCTTATTCATCCAGATTAGATTTAAGTTTAAATTTTTTGAGAGGGTGCACAAATAGACAATAAAGTCTAGAAAACAGTGCCCTTGAATTAAGAGGAGTTTGTTCAAAAATTCACACCAAGTTTGGGCAAATAGAATAGGATTCCCCTTTAGAGTTTATTAATATTGCTGGGAATAAATTACAGCTTCTTCAGTAAAGCTACCTGGAATAATGGAAGACAAAAGCATATATATCTGTATAAAGAGGAATTCCAGTCAAAAGTTCAGAGTTTATAAGGGTGAGTTCCCAAGTATATTATTAATGTAGAGATTAATAATCCTGGTTATTACTCTTTTTAGCCTTTAAATAGAGTGAGTAGAATTTTGATTTTTAATTATTAAATACTTAACAAAAAAACTTTGGTTTACAGAAAAACTTTCACTGCTGTATGCAAAGGGACACCACACACACAATTACAGACAGTGGAGAGTTACTTTGGCCTTTCTGCAGTTTGGTTCTTATGGCCACTTTTATTGACTGAAAATTTGGGAGGCTAGACTGTCAATTTTTGGTTTTCTAAAACACAATAAAAATTGACGCCTCAGTAATTTAGCCCCTGATTGCAGCAAGGCTTTAAGAATTTATAAAATGTGATCTATTTATTTTCAAATACTTAATTTTTAAATATTTTCATATCCTTTCATTTTAGTCATTAACCCTTCAAATAGAAAAGTTGACCATGGAAGCAAACCAGAAGCGCAGAGCTCTGGATAATGAGCTTACAGAAACCATGACAGCTCAGGTTTGTGCTTAAGGTTCTCAAAGATCCCGTTTAGATGTGACATTTTTAACTTCAGAAAACATGGAGGTGCTTTCTTTTAAACAGATGGAGCTTGACAGAGCAGCTGAAGATTTTCGCAGGGTTCATCAAGAAAGGCAGGAAGTCATCAGGCAGTGGGAGAATGCAATTCATCAGATGCAAAAAAGGGATCAGGAGATTGATCAGTGTGCTTTGGTAAAACTGCTGTAACTGACCCATATCTAGGGTTTGGGTTTGATGTGGGATGTGGGAGGTTTTTTTTGTTGTCTTTTGTTTTTGTTTTTTTTTTTTTTAAACATCAAAACTACAGTATAATTTTCTGGGTAGCTAATGTTTTACTTAACTTTTCAAAATGCAGAATTTTCCCTGAGTAGCTATAAATCTGTCAGGTAAAGTAAGCATCACTAATGCTGGTAATTTTCCTGTTTGGTTTCATCTGTTTCAAGCCTACCTGAATTTTTGCGTAGCTTTTTTTTCCCAATTCAATCAATAAAGAATTATTTTCATAATAGTTTATAGTCTCTTTTTGTTTTTAAATTATTGGAACATTTTGGAAGTTTCCAGCTTTTGGTGTGATGTACATGTAATCCATGGATTAAAGTAATTTTAAGAATGATAACTGGACTGTCTCAGGCAAATAGTAATCATAATAGGAATTGATCTTCTGGCTGTACCCTTTATTAATCTAACACAACTAATGAAAGCAAATCTAAAAAGTTTTTATCCTGCTAGCTAATTGCAGAGATAAAACAGGAGATCCGAAACAAAGAAATGTTGCTGAGAGAGAAGACTGCCTTTTTGGTAAATGAAACTGTTAATAATATGGAATATGAAAAGAAAATCTTTTCTGCTGAGCGGGAAGCAAACAACCTCCGAAAGGAGTTCCAGGCTCAGGATACTCGCAGGACTCAGCTGCAGGATGAGGTAAGGGTGGCCAAACAGTTCAGGAAAACAGACTGAATCTATAACTGAGCACCAGATGGAGGAAATACAGCAATAGCATTTCCTTTTCTCTGGTTTTATACTAGGCTCTTAATAATTCAAAATGTTGCTTTTCTCAGCCAACTCCTGTTCATTGCAATCTGAACCCTCCACTTAATCCTGTCATTGAGAGTGGTGCAAAGACTGGAATGTATTCTCTGTTTTTCAGGTGTAAAATGGATGAATTTTCTCTTAAATGGTCTAACACTGTTAGATGCTTCAGGAAACTTCTTTCCTTTAGCATCCACAGACTGCAGTATTGTATAAAGATGAAAGAAATCTCTTCCAGATTCCAAACAATTCTTGTCCTGTGCTCTCAGAAGTGTGTGTTGATGGCCTGGTAGTCAGGTTACTATTTCTGGGGAGAACACCCAGTGCTTTCACATGGCTTTCTAATCAAGAGGCACTGGGACAGGGCTGCCCTGTGAGCAAGTCATTCTTGACACTGGCCATTCTGAATCTGATCTGGGAATGAGCTGCACTGCTTAATTACTTAAATGCCTGTAGAAGTATTTCTAAGAAGTATTTGAAGTTTCATGGCTCTGCTGAGAAGGGATACACTTGTATTATCTGGGTAATTTTTTTCTTAACAAGAAAATGGTAACACTGGGGTACTCAGCAAGCTTAGTGATTTTTTGAAAAAAAATTGTTACCTTAACTTTGGATAGCTTTTCTGTAACAGGTGGTTCATAGACTGATCTCCTAATTAAACTGGAGGTAGCTCAAACAAGGTGTAGGCTATTAAATTACCCTATAATTCATGCAAGCTTGAGGGTTTGTAGAATTGGTCGGTTTTCATCTCAAGCTGTGAGATTCTTGCTTGAAGTTTTTCACAATTAATACTCCATGATGGCATAATAGAACAGTCTCCCCTTATTAGAACATCTGTGGGATGCATGTGAGAAACAAGGAAAGAAGGAGACAGTTCAACCAACAATTTGTGACCTTTAAGAAGCCTGCTATACATGTCCTTGATCAGTTTTCTTAATCTGTGGAAGTGAAAACAATTAAACTTATTCTGTTAAGTGATACTGTGAAGATGAAAGAGCTATTGATTGTAAAGTATTCCTATCCTATCTAATGAATGCTTTAATGTACTTTTACCAAATTAAATGTCTGTGTATTTTTGTCACAGCGATATCTTAATCAAAATAATTTTATGTATCAAGCAAAGTTTGACATAGAAATATTTATTAGATGTATAAGGTTATCCATGTTCACAAAGAACCTCAGCAAAGTCAGCTGTGCACCATAAAACCATGGTTCCACTCATACAGATGCTGTTGGACAAGAATTGCAGCTCATAGCACTTCCATAATTCATTCTGTCTTCTTAATTATTATTATTTTTTCCCAGTACTCATACTGTGTAATTAGTCTATTGAATTTACTAGCTGGGCCAATTTATAGTGCCTCAGGATTTGCAGCACTCCTAATTTGGAGAGCACTGTTTAAAGTAATTTATTTCTGAAAAATAGAAAAATAAAATTTAAAATATCTTAACATGTAAAAGCAAATAAGAGCTCAATTGCTCGATTTTGTAATTTATTAGCTGCAGGCTTTGAAATCCATTGTGAACAGAACTGCTTCTGATCTAGAGTCTTCCAGAACACAAATAGCCAATCTGAAGAAAGACATTCAGGCAAAACAAGCCAGGTAAGAAACAGACCTTTAAAGATAACATTTGTAAGGATTAGTAATACAACCCAATCCTTGAGGTAGAAAGAAACCTTAAATAGTGGTGATGACTGAAACCTCCAAATTTCTGGTTATTTCATGTCCTGCATAGATTTGGCACTGGGTAATTTAGTCCAAATAGTCCTGGTAATCCTTCTTTTTAAAGGGTGGGGAAAATAAAAAGGGCCTTGATTATCATAGGTTGAAGTTTAGACTGAGGCAACTACTCAGTCAGATTTGCTGCTTCCTAGGTAACCTACATTTAACTTCTGTAATTTTGTTTAGATTAAAACTTCTTAATGAAAAAACTGCAAGTCTTTCTGATAAACTGAAGCTTGCAATTGAGGAGACACTTAGTGCTGATGAAAAAGCTTTGAGATTGGAAGAAATACTGAAAGAAGAAGAAAAAAGTGTTGAGGTAAAATGTTTTTCTAGAACTGAGGACTCGTTTGTATTTGCAAGCTTTATATTTTAAAATGATCTCTTTAAAAATTTTCTATTAAAATGAAATGAAAGTTGATATGACATGTGGCTATTTCATCAAATACTGAAACAAGTGTGCATGTAGATGTGTCTGTGCTGAGAAAACCCTGGAGGAAAATAAATGATCCTAGTAATTCCAACTGTATTAGTTCAGGAAACTGATACTCATCAATAAGGTTTTTAAAGACTGAGATTCTTGTCAGGATAACTTTTCAGTATCACTGCCACCAAAAACTTCTTGGCTCTAGTAAAACACCACCAAAATTTATAAACCTGCAAAGACCTGTGATTTTGGCAAACACTTTAAAAATATTTAGAAATCTTTAAATCAAATTTGGCTGGCCTGGTCTACTCTTCATTATTTTAATTCTACTACATATTATTCTACTACATACTACATATGTGGACTGTTAAATAATTACTGGCTCACTTTAGATTAGTTTTCTGAATAAAGATTTTGATCTGGGAAGTGGCATGTACAAGTTATAATAAGGTGGCTATTTTTTTAACATGCCTAATAATACTTTTATAAAATTAAAAACCAACTACTTAGGTTGCAAATTAAGTATAGGAAAAAAATTCATTATCATCTACTTAGCTGTAAAGAGCTTTTGAATAAATGCAGTGTTGTAATGCAATCTTCTGAACTTTCCTGCATTTCAGGAAATGCTTATACTGTTTTGTCATTTTGCTACTAATTCTCTTAAAGTATTTTCACTACTTAGCTTCTGACTGAACATGACAGAAATATTCTTTTACATTTTGCTGGGCAACTGAGCATTGGATATGCTGAAGCTTTCATTGCTCTAGAATGACCAGGTTAAATTAATGTGACAGCAGGTGTCCCACATGACTGACAACAAAGCTTTACCTCTGTATGCTCTTTCATACCACTGTATGCTCTTTCTTTTTCTTCTCTAGTTAGTGTTTCCTAGAGCATGCATGTGAAATAATGCTTTGTAGTAGATTGAATGTCATTTGTCAAACTTTTTAACTCCACAGGCATTAATCACACATTTTAAATATACTTTCAAAAACTAGAGACGGGATATCTTTCCTTTATAGATAATTTCTTAAATTATAGGCCTTACTGTTTTGGCTTTTCAGATAATTTGAAAACAAGTAATGGTGTAGCATTTCATTAAAATGAAAACCTTCTTTGCTTCCCCTTAAGACAGTTTCCAGGATGGCAAAAGCCTTAGCAGGGTTTCTTTCCCCGTGTCTGTGGCAGATAACCTAAGATGACATTGAGCTTGGCAGCTCCACAGCTGCAGGGAAATATTTTAGCTAGGATGAACTGTTCTTGAACAATGTCTGTAATGTATTAGTCAGAAGCCTCCCTTCCATCACCATTAGACACACATGGCTATTTGCTGCATCTGTTAATTTACTGTGAAGAGATATTTACAGGAACAATGTGGATGAAATGTCAGTGTTTTGCTCTCTTGTTCTGTGGTACTTCTCCCTCTTCAATTTGTGGAAAAACACTGTTGCACAGTGAGACTTATTGAATATCTTATAGCTGTTAACAGCCTCACTTAAAGGGAGAGCAGCCATTTCTGTTAAATAAATTAATTTCGATATGCAGGAAAGACCAGGAAGTGAAGGTCAAATCACGATCCAGTGTCAGTGGATGAACTTGTAATTGTCATTAGCTTCAGAAATACAGCTCAGCATTTGGCACATACTTAAAAACCAGTTTGCTTCCAGAAGAAATTTCCTTTGTTCAAGCATGATCCAAAGCCCACTGACATGTTCTACAGTCCATAGTAATTTCATATTAAACTTGCACTTGCCTTTTACATCCAGAGTTTTGAATTTGGAATTGCACTTACAGCAAGTTCTACAAAAAACTTCTGTTGGGTAGAATGTGCAATGTGATTACAAAACCTTAGAGAAGGCATTAAATTGCCTTTCACCATTATTTAAGCCAGCAAGATGGTTATATACATAATAAATCCAGAATAAACACATTGTTAATCAATATAGAAAAGTGAGTTCTCAGGTGTTTTGCATATTAATTTAAATGCACATCAAATTCTGTACCAGACTTGGGCTAAATGTAAATGAGTGCTTTGGAACAGGAAGGGGAAATCACATCACTTGTTTTAGGATGCACCTCACAGGAAACTGGCATGCTCAATGGCCTGAGCTTTGGAGAGTCTTTGGCTACTTGAGTGGGAGAGGTGGAAGGAGGGAGGGAAAGAATAAAATTGTTTTCCTATTAGGATTATAAAAAGAAAATAATCTCAATTTTCATTGTTTTCAATCCATTTTGGGTCACCTGAAATATTCAGCATTGGTTTTTATCCTACTAAAATTTTTTATCCTACTAAAACCTCATTTCCTGCAGTGATTTAGGTGTTAATGGCAACTTAGCTCTGAGAAAAAGGAAGTGATTTTATAAAGTGTAATTTTTCAGAATTACTCCATCTTAGATAAACACACACGTACATATATGTGCACTCACAGCGTTACAAGATTTAATAAACCATTGAACAGCTTTGTATTATATTTCTCAAATACTCACAGATGCTGGAGGCAGTAAGGAGGTTTTTTGAAAAGAATGACAGGAATTTAGTTTTCTAAAAGGCTGAAAAAAGTAGCTTTCCTATAACTGGGGGAAAAAAAGTCATGTTATTGTAGTGTAGGATTCAATTTTTAAAAAATGAATAAAAAAGTATTACTTTCTCTTTAAGTCAAATACTTTTTTTTGCCAACCATTTTGAAGACTTAAAAAATTCCATGTTCATATTAATGGATGTAGTAATAATATTTTTTCTATATATGATTAATAAAAACAGATAAGTTCTCAGAGATTAATTCTGATGCGATTAATTGCGACTAATCTACTTAATGATCAATCTGTCACCAGGAAAAAGAAATCGAAATGAGACAGTTAAAGGACCTACTTTTCAAGAAGAGTCAGGAGTTAAAAGCACAGAGTGATAAGGAGAAGATTGTTCTGGCAGAAATTGAGGGAGGACAAAAATCACTTAAAAATCTCAGGAGTCGACTGCGCAAACTTGACACAGATCTGTTAAAACAACAAGAATTAATATATAACCAAGTAAGATGTTAATGTATTTTCACACTATGATGGTTTCTTGAGTCTGCTGATAGCACATTGCTTGAATTCTGTAGTCTTTAACAGTTTTCCTTTTTGAAAATGTTATGCAGTATCATTTGAAGTCTGCATTTATTTCTGTTTCTAGATGTACAGATAAAATTGAAATTACTGAAACTTGCCAAAGTATCACCTACATTTTGCACTTGTGTGTTTCATTATGTTTTTTGGATCTGCTGCTTTTCCCATTAATTCCTAAAATCCATTCTTTACTTTGATCCCTCTGAACCACAGACACCTCAGGGCATATTTTTAAAGCAATACAAGAGGTACATGCCAAAATCCTGTTATTTACTAATTGGATTATGTGCATATTTCCTATGCACCACTTTGAAAATTTTCTCTTTTATATTAGCATCCACTGGTAGCAACAAGATGGCAACTCCATTGTAAGCCTCCCTACAGCAGCCTGTGCTGAGTGTGCTTTGTTACTCTTCTAGAAGATTACCCCAAACCATCACTTGCTCATCAGTCATCTAAGATATTTTGCTAATGAGGTCTAAAAGCCAGAAACTATTATAAAAACAATAGCTTAATTGGGTGACTGTCCTAAAGCCAACATTTAGATCCAAGTTTATTGCTTATCTCAGACTATTAATTCTCTTCAAATTTATTTTAACAGGATTTTTATATTCAGCAAGTACAGAGACGACTGTCACGGTTAGAAGGGGAGATTAATGCCGATGAAAAACAAGTTTTGGAAGAAAAAGTTGCTGAACTTAAGAAAACCTTAGAAGAAAAGAAAAAGGCATATGATGCTTTACAGTCACTGTACAGGAAACTTCAGGTAACTTCCTTGTTACATAATTTTGACTGAGTATCATTTAGAAACCTCAGTGAATTAAGTAGATTTGGTCTTAGTAATCAAGAAGTTGGTATTAGACTAAAGAGTATCTGAACTTTGTGTAACCCATGTGGAAAACTTCATAAATTCACTATAACTTCCAGAAAAATAGATTTTTACTGCCAAGTGATACATCTTAACATGAAGACAAGCACTGAGTGTTGGAAAGACAAGCTGAGCCTTTATCAAGATATGACTGCCTGCTTGCAAATGTCTGAGTTTATCATTAGGCCCGTGCAGAAATAGGAGAATGCTGATTTGTAAAGCTATTACTTTTATAGTTATCATAAATTTGTAAGTATAGTTGCATTTAAAGTTGTCCAAAGTCCCCATGCAGCACTCTGTATGAGGTCATGCCATGCAGTTTGCGTATCAGCATATTGGACATGTCATGATGGTGGTTCCTGGTTCCAGGACTTAAATACATCTCATTTAAAATTAACTGGTAACTTTTGTTGCAATTTAGGTTTACTGAAATGAGTTCAATATAACTTATTTTGAAACAGAATGATATCCAAATCACCAAGAAAACAATTGATAAGACAAGAGAAGAAACAAGTAGTATGGTAGAGAAGATAGAAGAACTAACTCTTTTCAATGAGAGATCACTTCAGGAGTTAAGAAAAGCAAAACATGTTAAGCAGGTACAGTATTATTTTGCAGATTTACTTATACAGGACACTCTTGTTTGTTTGGGGTGTCATCTGCCTTCCATCAGTGGAAGCAACATCATTACATCCATATATAAGGACACTTTATGTAGTTTTCTAATTTATGCATCTTCATCATTATCATCTTACTAGGCAAAGTGTTTCTCCTCTCTACACAGCATAAAGTTTGATGAACTATCAATTTAATCCCACTTTAGTTATAGCACAATATCCACCAGATCAGTGGATGTTTGGGTTTTTTCCCCTGAGAAACAATTACCTTTAAAATAGAAAATATATTTACTGTTCAAGGATGTCTTTACGTAACGTTGAGTTTTTACTCTCAATCTGTGATGGGTACTAATAAGTTTGGCACAGTATTGTTATTAAAATGTAAGCATTTTTTTCTAACAGATGGTTTGAATTAATTTATTTTCCAGTGTAAGGTATTAGGAACTAAGTGTAAATCCTTTCCTCACATTTTGATAAGCAGAAAAACAGTTCTGACTCCTCCAATTATTGCGCAATTTTTCTCCTGTAAGCTTTAGCCTTCCTAAAGGAAGCAGTAACATAGTAGAAAAAAGCAGAGTCTAAGTAGCAGGGGAAAGCTGGTGCACTTCCTCCTCAATGAAAACTCTTCCCCTAAATATGAAACTTTCCTGGGGGGATGAAATTCAGGGGAACAAAAGAAGCTGATGACCTGAAAGCACTCAGATAAAAATTGATGGAGTTGGAGTCATACAAGATTTTAAAAAATGGTTTAATGTATTTGCATACTAATGAAGTTCAGCACTTGTTGCTTTTCATAAACTTTGGTATATATAAGATTTGCTCATGTAACTACATGATTTGCAGGCCTACAGAATCTAGAATATACTCCAAGAATTAAGGACTTGAGTGAGATATTAACTGCTCCAGAAATCTTCTTGTAGGGTCTCTTATTTTATTCACCTAAACTGAAAAAGTTGTAGAAGGAAAAGTCTAATAATCCAAAATTCATCCTGAATCAGAAAGTTTGATGAATTTGTATAAAACCATTCAGGAAACAATCTACCTCCATCACAATCACCTTTGTGACTCTTGACAAATGAGAAAATGACAAGATTTTTAAATGCAGAGCACAATTAGTCTTGCTGTTGTATAAATATTAAAGGTAAAATAATGAATAAATACTAAAGGTAAAATAGTGAATAAATACTAACTTACTAAATTATAGATAATATTAGTTAAAACAATTTTTTATTTTGATACCATTTGACACTTATTAGGAGATGATGGTCGAAGATAATCTCTTAAAACTGGAACTGAAGCGCCTTCGGAATACTCTGTGTAATAAAGCAGAGAAGGTTCTGTCACTGGAAAAACAACAATTGGAGTTAAAGAAAGCCATAGCAGAAAGAATGGAGGAAATCAGGATCCATAAGGCAATGCTGGATTCCCAGATAAGACTGCTGGATCAGGAACGGCATCGCATGAGGTAACTGTTCTTATAGAAATTAAACCTGTCTGAACTTTGACTGAGTACATTTTTTGTGGGGACTTAACTAAAAAGAGAAGCATTTTACCCAGCTTCATCATTAGAGAAACTGAAGATTAAATAAATCTTGCTCAAAGTTATTTACCAAGACAGCTGAGGCCAGCAAGAGACCCTGTCTCTGACCCCCAGGCTGCAGCTTTAACCCCTCAGTGAACAGGAGATCAGTGGCCTTGCTGTGAATGAGGAGCCTCAGCAGAAGGGGAAGGAAACCTCAGCCACAGACATCTTTTTACAGTAAACACTGTGTGTGTCACTCTGCCTTTTTCAAAATAATCTGGACATGTAAAACCATGTGTCTGGAGATACGCTGAAGTACATGAAATGGAAAAAGTTGCTTTTAAAGAGGGTTTACTCCTAGCTGCTTGATAAAACTGTAATTTCTTTGATTCAAACAGTAAGACTGGTTTGCTTTGTGGTGTATTTTGTTTGGTTGGGCTTTTTCTTCTTTTTAACTAAGGAGCTTTCCTTTATGTATCCTATATAATTAATTAAAACTTACTAATTACATATGCACCTTCTGATAAATCAATGACATAGAAATAACGTTTCCCTCCCATCATAATCAGTCCAGAGTATCTGGGATGGTTTTTGCCCTGAAACCCCAGTAGCTAAATGCAGCCAAAAATGAACATTTCAGCATCTGAACTGTCCTGCTGACCACACCCCTCACAATGGGAATTAGGGTGACTAAAGTGTGACTCAGAGCACAGACTGTGGCCTCCTTCCTTTGGTATCACCCAGCTGTTGGATACTTCCACAGAGTCTGATTTAGGGCTGTTCCTGGCTGTTCCTCACACTCATCCTGCAGTAGGAATGTTAAGGTACCATCAGCAGGGGGCAGCTGGAGCAGCTCTGGGAGTGAGATGTCAAACCTCTAAATTTGGGGAAGGACTGTGGCACAGCCTCCCAGGATGCAGTAATCTGGGATGTGAAAACAAATTTGACTCAATTTAGGAACTGCAAAAGGCACATAGGTAACCGGAACAAGGGATGTTTGTGGCTGGGAGAACACAGAAAACCACCGAGATCTGTAGCAAGCAGCACAATTCCTGGTACAGGCTGCTGGCATAACACCAGGAATTTAACCTGCTGCAACAAGAACTGTCCACAAAACACTGCCAGACAAACACTTTCTCAATCCATTTATTTTCTCCCCAAACAAATCAGTGCTGAATTTCAAGATCGCCTGTGGAAAATTGATAAACTGAAATGCAAATATGAAATGTTTACTCTTTCCATGATGCCACCTGAAGGAGAGGAGATGAAAAGTCAGGCCTACTATGCAATTAAGGTATTTTATCAACATCATTCATTATAATTCAATTATTTAAGCTATAGATTTCCCTGGGCTCTTAGACAACCTCCTTGCCTACTGCCTACTTTGAGTCTGATTGTTTTATGTTATCTGGCACCATTGATTATTTAAATGATACCGTAATTTCCCAAGAATTTATGTGGAGCCTTAATTCTGGGCAGTTTGAAAACTTCACTTCAGTGCTCATTAATTTACAAGTACACAAAAATTAGTGATCAAATGATAATCCACTATGAGCTGGAAACAACATTATTGAATCTCACATGACCTTAACTGTTAGAGTTATTTCCAGGTATTCACTTTATCATATGGGGTTCATACCTTGAAGAATGTCTTCTTTTCCCTTTCACTTACCAGTCACCTGTGTTTTATTGTTTTTTGGGTTTTTTTTGCACTGGAAAAAAGAAAAAATCAGTCTTTATCCAAAATGCAATACCCTTGTTCTTGAACAAGAATCTATTTTGATCTCCACAAATTCTCTTATTTCCTGTTAAATCAATACACTTCCAGCTGTGAGCTTGGTCCTGAAGTTCATCTTTTTCTTACCCTTAAATGTTAAATTTCTTTATGATGTATTTGTGCTGCTATGAGATCCAGGACAGCAGAAGACCCTCTGCAGAAGCCATGTGGTCACTGTGGGTGTATAAAATACCCTCCTCCACCTATGGAGATTTTTCACTGTAACAGATATTCCAAAGGGCTGTAGAAAAATACTTCACCTGCTGGTTCTTTCTTAAATCTACTGGTCAGATCAATGAGGAGTTACAAGTGACTAATTCCCAAATTGGATGACTTGTAACAGTCTCTCAGTAGTTATATGATGTATAACCTCAAATCTTGGATTTGTTGAGTGAAGGAAGCAGACATGAAGCACATGATGTAATTCACATCAGCAGTGCAAGGCACAGACACTGCTCTGTGCAGGGTGTAGATGCTGCTGGGCAGGACTGAGCTCAGGCAGAGGCAGGTCCCCAAAATAAAATGCATGAAATGCCTCAGAGAACTTCAATACTGTAAATGACTCCTCCTTCCAGTTCCCCAGGCACCCAAGTCTCAGTTCAAGTGGTTTTAACTCCTAAATATTGCCATATAATAAATATTTTCTGTATAATTGTCTTAATAGTTTCAGTATGTCTGCAGTCACCTAAAATATTTGGTTTGCTTTTAGGCTGCACAGGAAAAGGAAGCACTTCAACAAGAAGGTGATGATTTGGATGCAAAGATCTGCAAAGCTCAAAAAGAAATCACAGCTATGGAAAACAGTTTGTGTGTACTTAAAAGCTGGAACACAAACTACAAAAACTCTTTCAAGACACTCCCTGAGACAAGTATGTGAAATAGAAATTGGGAAGAAAATAGAACTTATTATTTAACTTTTGTGCCCTCTGCTGGCTCTGGAACCAGTAGCTCTTAAATCATTCTCCCTTATGAAGTCAGTTACTTTTTCACAGTGATTTGGAATTATTGGAGAGTATTTAAAAACCCCTCAAACCCTGAGGCACTAAAATACTGCCAACACCAATATAGTAATATTCTGAAATGCAGTTATTTTCAAGTGAAAATTGAGTTGTATTCACAGCACTAATGCTGCTTCATTGTGTGGGATCACAGGTGAGGAACTTCAGGAAAGATTGAAACTAGAAAAGGACAAAAGGGATGTTGATGAAAAATACAGACAGAAACAAAGAAAGATCAAGGAACTTCAGGAAAATCTCCAGGTAAAATACAAGTAAAGTTCCAGTCAGACAGGACTGCAGCATGTAGCTAAATCTATGCAAGTCATCCTAGATGAATAATAGGAAACCATGACACATTTTATTTTGCTCTTTTATTAATATATGATTTTTAGAAGGCTCTACAACATCCCCTTTCAAAATGTGATTATTTGAATTTTCTTGAATCACACCAAAACTTCAGGTGCTTAGTCACATACAGCTAGAAGTTTCAGAATCCCACATGCACTGACAGCTGCTGTTGTGGCAGCCACTAAAGCAGCTGTGTTCCCATGCATTACACATCACTATTGTACCATCCTGTCCAGCACTGCAGATTAAAATCCACACACCTTGGGACCTCTGGCATCTACATCCCAGGATTTTTCTGGAACAGATTCAGTTTTATTAGCACTGAGAGTACCTCAGTTAAACAGGATTAAATTAGCTGACTTGCAATTTAGCAGGCTGACCCCTAAATACAAGCAAACAAAAGCTTATGTTTTCAGGCTCCATACCAAGGACTGATTCATGGTTCCCCCGACAATCAGAAAGCCACTTGGACCTTAAGAAAGAGCAACACTTAATTCTTACATTTCAGTTATAATTTTATTAGACAGAAGAAAGCAAAGGCACATGGTCATATTCCACATGATTATTCTAAGCCCTGAGTCACTGCCTACAGTCAACAAGCATTCCTATTGCTTATTCTACCACCCCAGGACACAGCTCCTTGTTCAGAGATGTTGTTTGGTTAAGGTAAAGAAAAGGGACACACATCTTCATCAAGGATTAAGTCCTGGGATATAATGAGGTGTTACAGCTATCTAATTTCTGCCTTTTAATTTTTTTAAAGTTTCATTTCTTTATTTATTAAAAAATCCCAGCTGCCCTTACGGAGCTGATTTTATTCATACCAAAGGTCAGAGGTATCCCTCTTTTCCTACAGGAAACAATTATGGTTTTTTTTTTTTAGGATAGCTTGCACTTGTAAGTTGGTAGGGTGCCAGGTAAATAGTTTGTAGCCACTAAGATACATTTGAAAAGACATACATTAACAGTACCTTTAAAAGAGATGTAAATTACCTGGAAATTTCTTTGTTCATGTCTGTATCCACCAAACAGCTGGACTGGCAGAAAGTCCCCAGTTAACATTAGCACTAATTGCTTGAGCTACATTTAGAAACAAGTAGTTAATGACAACAGACCCTTCCATAAATACAAAAAGTGAAAGGCTACCAAACCTGCTTTGTAAACTAATATTACTGTTCAAATGAATTTGCAGAACATGCAACAACACTTTGATGTAATACAGCAGCAGCAGGCCCTCTTCAATGCGGAAAAGAAGGAAAAACAAGCTGTTATTTTGCAGCTGAAGAAAGAAATTGAAGAACAGAAGCCAAAACTAGAGAGGGTTATAAAACAGGTTCGTGTGCTTATTGATGAGAACTTCCAAATTTACAGTGATAGACAGTAGTGTGGGTTAAGCTCTATGGGTTAAACTCTGTGGTTTTAACTTAACATATTTCTGAAAAAGCGTTGTATTTTCATAAGAATAATGTTTTAAAAATATTTGTGTTAAGTGTTCCAAACTATCCAGAGAAATTCAGTCACAGAGGCAAGGTGGAACAAAAACACTGGAAGAGAGAGACATTCATCTTCGTGAACTGAAAGGCTTAAACAAAACCATCAACCAAGTGATAGCTGATGTTCTAGAAGCAAATCCTGGTTTAACTGCAGCCTTTCAAATGCACTTTGACAAGGTGAGCTTTCCACTTAACTGCCACCAAAATCTTGAGTGAGAGCTCCAGCCTATTACTGAGTGTCTTTCAAGGACAGTGCACAGTATGCAAAAACAGGGAAATGTTCACCTGGTTTCAACTTCTCTTCAAATGCTGAGCACTATAAATGCTCCTGATATCCCAGTCCTATTATACAACCATCAGAGCAACTTGTTTTTTCTTTCCAAATTTTCTAGTTCAATTTAGAGCTTCCTACACCTGCTTCTTCCAGTGGAAGTCAAACTCCTCAGTCCCCACAGAGCTCATTACCTCCTACCAGGTAAGTTCTAACACTCTTGGGTTGCTTTGAGGTTTTTATAAGATTGAGTTTAAACCAGCAAAATTAGTCTCTAACTGAAAGAATTCTTTACTCTTGAAGGCCATCTCAATTGTCTTTTTGCTGAAGATTCTGCAAAAACTTTCTCCTTACTCTGTCCTTTAAGTTAACTACATTTTCATAGCACATGAGGAAGTTTACTTCAGCATCCATCACAGTATAGAAAACCCAATAATTACAAAATAATTACATTTACTTTTATTTAATGTTTGATGTTATAAAAGCACAATTTTGAGCAACATTTTACGCTTGGTAGTGTGAACACCCCTTCCTAATTAAATAGAAGATATTGATGCTTTTACTGGCATCTTCTTCCCCTGTTCAAGGTATGCTCAGTTAGAGCCTGTGCTGTGCTGACCCAATTATGGCCCAGGGGTTACTGAAGCTGTTTAGTGGTGGTGGCTACAGAGATCTTTTAGGGGGTTTCACCTGGAATGAACATGGCTACTGGGTAGCTTCATTGTGAGCCACCCTTGGCAGTTCTGTTTTAGCTGCAGGGATTTCTGTATCGTAATTAGTAAATTTTTGTCTTTCAGATTCTCCAGTAGAAAAACTTCAGCCTCTGCTCAGGCGTCATCAGCCAAAGTGGTGGAGCTGACCTTGCCTATCCACATCCCTGAGGATGCAGCAGCTCTTGGCTCCCAGCCAGCCAGCAGAGGCAGCACCTCTGGGATTTCTGAACGCAAGAAGACTTAAGTCATTTTTTGAAGGCCACATTAGTTGAGATTTCTTAATTTTTGCAAGTAACTTGCATCCATGGAGTTACCTGGAAAACTTGCAGCTGAAGTACAATTGTCAGTGTGTGGTTCTGCCACCAACCTTTGCAGGTCTCCTTGTAAACCATGTAACCTTTTCTTCAGCAACACAACTGCTGCCTCCAAGTGCTCGTAAAGCAAATCCCCACCAAAGCTCAAACCAAGGGCTCACACTTGAGCTTACCTAGACAATAAATGATGTTGCAAAACTTGCTTGTCTACTTCAAGTTGGGTTTTTGGTTTTTTTTTTTTACATTACTCTTGGAGAATGTGCAATACACTTGCCTTCACAAACACAGCAGGGTTCCATGTAACTGTACATGTAACTGTGCTCCAGGATGAAACATCCCAGCAACATTCACAAAAAACGCAGACACAAAAATTAAGAAAAAATTAAGAAAATTTAATGATCAAATGGGCTATATACATTGATGGCACATGACTTCATTCCATTATCCCTTTTCTATAGCTGGATGTTAAGTTTGATAGAAGAATATCAACAGTCAATAGTACCCCAGGGACAAGGAAAACCAAGCCCAGCTGTTGTTAAAGTGCATACTTGATGTGAGCACAGCTAACTACACCCAGGGGTATCAAGGGATTTCAGCCCATCAGACAGAATATTGTACAGGAACACCTCAAATTAAGAGCACAGGAAACTTGTCTTTTAAATAATAACTGATATTTTATGTAGGATATTCTTCCATCCCCTTCCACTATATGATGTTTTAGAATCCTTTGACATTATGAAATGCAGAAAAATTTCTGCCTTTCTCTCACTCTTTGTGTGTATTTCCTCACAAGATACTAAGTTAAAAGTTCACAGAACTACACTCATCCAAGTAGTGTATTATCAGGTACTTCACTGTTTCTTCTGCTTACTTCCTTTTTCCCTCTCAAACTCAGCTATCTGATTGAATATGTTAACTAAGTTCTGAGGCAGGTTTCTTTTAACACCACCTTCTGCTTGTTCTGTACCATTTAATGGCACTTCTTCATCTGGTTCCTTTGTTTTATCAGTCTCTTCATAACTTTTTCTATTCTTAGACTCACTTTCATTTTTATGGTGCCTGTCACTATCATAACCTTTGTCACCTTCATGTGAGCAGCTCCTAGAATATGACCTGTACTTCCCCCCTGACCTGCCAGAATAGTCAGACCCTGGGGACATGTAATACCTGTCTTGACCTGAGCCGTGTCTCTTAAACTGCTCTCTTCTCCACTCTCCATCCCTTTCAAATCTCCTGTAATAATGCATCCTGGGTTTATAATCTGATTTATGATACGAACCTGAAGAACCCCTCCAACTGGAGAAAAATCTCTCTGGTTTACTGTATTTTTCAGTTTTGCTATGACTTGGCTGACTTCTGGAGCTACTGTAAGAATCTCTTGAATCTTCAGACCTACCTCCAAAAGTGTCTTCATCATCACCTGAAGTCCTCGAAAAAGAACAGTGTCTGTCTTTCTCTTTTACCTCCATTTTTGGGCACGCTACGCTGTCCTGCCTTTCCAGCAGCTTTTCCACTTCAAAACTTTGGTTAAGAAAGGAAGCAGAGGTATCAGCTGGAGGGGAATACCACTCCTCTTTCCTATTCTGATCTTTATAATGGGAAGAAGCTCTAGATGAGCTTTTTTTGGAGCTGCGAGCAGACTCAGATCTACGCCGACGCTTTTTCCTACGTTTCTTGTGATCAGAGGAAGAGGAGGAAGAAGAAGCTGATACATCTGATGATGAATCGCTTGATGATGATGAGGAGGAGGAGGATGAGGATGAAGAAGAGGAGGAGGAAGTAGATACTTTCCTTTTCTTCTTCAACCTAAGAAAAATAATAAACCTGTGAGATAACCTTCAGTGTCAGGCAAAAACTACACACAAAAAGCAAATCTGCATACCCCAGCTTGTACTGTACAGTGGGAAGAGAAACTAAGCCTGACTGGCAAGACAATATCAAATGTCATTTCATCAAAAAATTAAGATTAAATCCACTGAACATTTTGTTATGAAAGACCTCTTTCCCAATTTCACATGACATTATGCTTTGCAAATATGTCACCTTGCAAAGTATTTCTTAAACAACTTCTCTTCCACACACATCTCCATTGAAGGTTCTATGCACTAAAGGACACTATGCACAAAAACATTCTGAGGGAAAAGCAGCTTACCCAGGGAGTTGTTCTCCCCAGCTTACTGTTTGTTGAGATGGATTGCTCACAGTCTCATCTGCACTTATTGTCACACAACCAGTACACTGAAGGTAAAAGTTACCTTTTTTCTTCTTTTAAGAGCTTACGCAATTTTTCTGCACTTGTTTCTATTTTCTTTGCTTTCTGTCTCTCTTCTTTGGCAGCTTGTTTCTCCCTCATTTCGAAAGATTTCTTTTTTGAACCCAAGCATCATAAAAAAGATTACATTAATAGTGTTAACATGGGTATTAACCCCCATTCAACCCCATCCAAATGTATACACCAGGAATGTTTTACCAGGATTCCCAGACCAAAAATTAGTATTTTTCAGGAATTTGGTATTGGCCATTGTGACAGGTTTATATTTAAGGACCATATTGCAGTTTTTATTCCATTAAAAAATATATTTGGCCAGTCATTGCAGTGGTACCCATGATCCAACACACCAGGAAGAATAGAATCCAAAAAGTTATAGATAGAATATGCAAAAAAATCCCCAACGTTACCAACATGTAGAAAAATAAGGAAAAAAAACCCCAAACAACCAAAACAGAAGAGTTTGAGGGAAATTGTCATCATTATTGTAGTTTACAAGAGAAACACGGCAGAACCCAGTTGAAGACGAATTCGAGTTGGCCATGTTTGAATACAAACCGTTTTGTAACAATTTCACAGAGCAGTTTGATGCATAGTTTACGTAAGAAATCAAGTTCCAGGGGTTTGGTGGTGATGAGCAGCATCAGACGGCAGGCACGGCAACAACAGTTCCATTCAGAGGGAAATGCATTGGAGAAAAACACATAATCAGTATTACAGGAAAACACACTGCAGTTGTTTCAGCTACTCTACACAGCAGGGGCAGTATCACACTTATGTACTAAGTTACAGGTAAATGCAGGAGAGCATCTAAGTAGATAAATAATCCTTAAACTACTTAAGTCCATAAAAGATCAGACTTCTACCACTTACAGCCCTACAGAGTAGCTCTTCAGATTAAGCAAGAAGTCTGATTATAGTTTTCAAAACTCAGCAACTGTCTTAACAGCTATAATAAAGGAAACCCTTCACTGCAGCCAAGGCCATGCATAGGAACAAACAACAGCTATCATATTCTTTATTTCCTGCATCAATGACTGCAGGATAATGTCAAAGGAGTAACATTTATCTCCTATTTGCTGAGAATATTCTTCATTATTTTAACTGGCACCTCTTTCTAAAGCAGCTAAATGCAGGTATTGCTCAAATAACATACACCTCTATCTCTGGTGTAGCTCAGTTTTATCAGATTGTCCTATCTCCTCTTCCCCCTTGTTTCCACACATCCTGTCAGCATTATGGCTCCACCAACTGAAGAACTGCTGACTAAGGCCATCTACCCCAGCCTGTGTACATCCTCACATGCAGAAGCACAGAACAACACAAGCCTGTTCCTCAGTGCTCTATTTTACTCCTTGACCCACTCTGGAAGACAACACAAGCAAAGGAGGTAAATAAAAGGGAAAAGATGACAACTTAGATTAGCACAGAGACCCAGCAGGCTCACCTGGGAAAAATGCTGCGTGCAAGGGAAGAGAAAAAAACCACCAGACAGAAGAGGAGAAAGCTGAGATATTCAAACTGTCTGCCTGCCCACC
Organism: Oenanthe melanoleuca; assembly: GCF_029582105.1. NCBI lineage: Eukaryota > Metazoa > Chordata > Aves > Passeriformes > Muscicapidae > Oenanthe > Oenanthe melanoleuca. The sequence goes on along the minus strand of NC_079343.1, from coordinate 19,282,301 downwards.
CTCCACCTCCTGCTGCTTTCCTTTAAATTACTTTTAATTTCCGTCTTATGTGAGCTCATTGTGCCTCAACTTTGCCTGGTGTTACTCTCTCTTTCTCTAATTACCCACGGTCTGGCCAGACTATGGTAACAATGTTTACTTGGCTTGTGGAAGTATTTTACGCTTCGACCATTTGTATTCATAGAATGTTTTAAATTAACCATTAATCATTAATTGTGTGATGGGATATTCTAATCCCTGCTTTGCTCTTTCCTTGTCTCCACTGTCTGGCACTTCTTTACTATCCCAAAACAGTGGAGTTACCAAGAGGTACCTTTCTTCTGGTAGGTACAGCCATAATGCTAACTAGAAAAAAATTACTGTGGAGTAGGGAAGCAGAGAATAAGACAAACCATCAACTTAACCCCTCCCTGCTCAAAGGATTTAATATGATTTTTGATGTTCATTTATTGTCACAATATGAAAAGAAAGTAAAGAATCACCTGCATGTGCTTATGGAGTTTTGTTAAGGCCTCTTCTGCTTCCTGAAAAGTCTCATCCAAGCTTAAGGCTTTTTTATAGTAACTTTCAGCATTTAGCAGTTTTTCTTCCTCTTCCAATCTGTAATTCAAGTGACGATGCATATACAGTGAGGACACAGATTTTGACAGCTATTTCTTATTTTAGGGCTTATATGCAAGTATTTCTTATTTGCATTGTGACACTACCACTGCATCCGAGACCCCCTCTATCAGCTCACCTCACTAACAACACAAAACAGTATTTATGACCTTGTCATCTCATAATTCTGACCTGTTACACTATTCTTTGGAATACCAATTCCAGTTTCAAAAATACTGTCTCTCTCTTCTTAACACAGGGCTAAAAAGCAATCTATTCCCTGAATATTGAAAACTAAAATTTTGCGTTAGAGTGGGTCACCAATATTTCAGCAGAGTAACACAACATAATTTTGTTAAAAAACTTTAAAAAAAAAATAACCAAACAATCCTCAACCTTTTGGAATATATTCAAACAATTCACAGGACTTTATGCAAGCCTGGTATCCTACCAGTGAAAGGGTATCAAAGATTAAAAAGGATACTGAGGATTAAACCTCAAATATTTTGCCAGGATTTTAACTGGAACAGAGGACAAAGTGTACATCAATTACACAAGGATGGATATTTCCAAGGACTTTTATTTTTTTTAAACACATAACCAGGAAGGAAAGATGCCATTCTGTGTCCTCACCAGCAAACTTGTTAGGAACCAATCAAACTCATAATCCCAACACTTACTGCCCGCCTCTTTCCACAAGGGTCTGACACAGGTATTTCCTCGCATTTCTATGGGTAGGACAATTTTCTAAAGCAATTTCAAAATCCCCAATGGCTTTGTTCAGACTTCCTTTGGTTGCATACCTAGAACAGAAAGCTGCATATGAAACAGTGATACTTCTCTTTCACAAAAAAAGGAAAAAAGTGAAACAAGCAGACTTACAGAGCTCCACGAGCTACCAGAGCTTCAACATTTTGTGGATCAATTTCCAAAGCCTTGTTGTACTCATTCATGGCTTCCACGTGGCGCCCAAGCTTAAAATAATCCACCCCAGCCTTTACACTAGAGAAAAAATATTTAGAAAATAGTATGTACAGTTAGTCTATACAGATTGTTCTGTTACTCACAAATTATGATTTTAAACAGAGGACAGGTTAAAACCTGACCTTGTTATTGTGTACTTCACACTGGTGTTTCAATTAGGTGAAAAAGGTATTGTCTTTAATCCAATATCTTAAGGCACTTGAGAGCATTTCTGCAGGCAGTGCTAGTATATTACATTGTTTTTCATGTATGGAATTATTGTTTAAGCAATTTTCTGAACAAAACTATTTGTGACCTACCACCATTAACCTTGAACAGGCTTAATTATATCCAAAGCTAAAAATCCCCATTAGAGCGATGGCACAAGGTGTCATGGGCAGATGGTACACATCCAAACCAGCTCATCTCACACAAATATCCTGAGGTTTTACAGTTCATATTACCTAAACATTTCTTGCACATTTTCCAAGAGATTAACTTATTAGAAGAGAATTGCTTTAAGTTGATTTTCAGAACAATTCCTTACAGACTTTTCTTAAAAATTAAAATTTAATTTAACATTATAAGCAACCTTTTCTGCAATTAATCAACACTGCAAATACACTGCATAGTGTAAAAGAAAAGTAAATATCCAGGGCTGCTGCTCCATTTAACTTTCCAAAGACTGCAAGTGCACTTTTTACGTCTACAGTTTGAGGCTTAAAGGACTTGACAAGTATGAGGTCATTCAACACTTCATTATAAAACAGAAAATTGTGTGCTTGATGTTATCACAAATCTTGCTTTCAACTCTAGAATGGGTCAGGATATTAAAAGTATTCTAGGAACAACTCTCTTAAACCTGACACACATTTTGGAACTGAATCTAAGGACTTTATCTGTCACATTCCCACTTGGCAGACAGGTTTATTTTCAATAACATCCTGGTTACCTTGCTACATACACAGTGGAGAAACTGTTTCAATGTGTATTTTCTTTGCAGAAATACAATCTGTAACCCAATCTAACAAGCAGCTTTGACAAGAAGTATCACATACCATTTCAAGGCCCAAGATGCAGACTGCTTTTTCCTCAAGGCAGGGGCGTAGTCTTCTTCATTGAAATTTTTACTTTAAGGAACAAACGAACAAAAACATTAAGCTGGCTGTCTAAGTCTACAAAGTCAAGTTTACAGTATGCAGTGCAGTTGAAATATGCTGAACTATTATTTGTCCATGCCTTCCTGCTCTTCCTCAGTCAGGTTTGTTCTTTCATATTTCTGAAACCATGCTCTAAGTGCTGAACTGAACCAGAACTGCAGTACATTTAACAAAAACATACCAAGTCCACTCCTGTTTTGAGCCTAATATACATAGGGGTCACAACATCAATCGTTGCATGTATTTGACTCTTATAAAGGGGTCAAACCTAAAAGAACATTGTGAATAAAAACCTGCCAGAAGACATTAAAATCAAAACATACTGCATTTTGATCCCAGATGCTGACAAGAGATACACAATAAATTCCATAAGTATCTGATATCAAACACCGTGTGTAGTAAGGTGTCTTGCTCATTCAAAGCAACAGGACTTCAAATGCAAATTTCTCACTCTAGAGGAGTTTGCTTTTAAATATTTTAGGACGTGTATGCTGCAGTCATGCAAGTCAAAATGTAAAAGGCTTAAGTATAAGTGGTCTAGGACTCCCACTCACAAGTCTATTTCAATGGATTAGAATAATCTCCACAGAGTTACAGGAGAGGAACAATGTAAAAATCACTTACATTTGAAGACTTCTCAGCAAAGACGGTGGATTTGATTCACTTATTCCCAGTTTTTCTGTCAAATATTCAACTAATGATGGATTAGCGAATCCTGGGGAACGATGCAAAACCTCTTCAAATGTCTCTCCTGTGTTGGCAACTTCCAGGCTTCGCCTTAAAAACAGCACCAATGTACACAAATGAGACCTCAGGCTCTACCCTATTTCATCATGCTTATGATTAGAATAAAAATGACTATATGGTATCTGTACTACTGCTCACAAACTGTTCTCTTCTACAGGCATGTTTTTTCCTGATATTTACTGACCTTATGTCCTTCACCCCAAGTGAGCTTCTGAAACCTATTTGATCACCCACATATTGCCAGGACACACAAGAACATACAAATGTTACAGAGAGATGTATCCATCTTCTAAAGGGAATTTTAAAATGCTGAGAATTCATTTCCAGTCTCCCAGGGTTTTGGGGTTTTTGATTTGTTTGTTAACACAGTCCAAAAGCAACAGATATCTCACCCTGCCTTTTGCTTTCCTTATATTTTTGGAAAGAAGCTAAAAAGCCAACCACACCTATATATCCAGATACAAGTATGCTGAAGAGAGGAACAACAAGAAGGATGTGATCACCAATTAAATCAGAAAGCCCACTGAAAAGTGCACCAGCAAGTGCAGCCAAACAGCACATCCTTACTTATAATGCAGTGGGAAGTCATCAGAGGTGATCACGCCCAGTTTGGTACTGGAAAGGCTGGGTGGAAGAGCTGAGCTGTAAAGGGACACGGCCAGCTTCTCATGGTAACGGTCAACGTCCTTGAGTGCAGCTGCAGAAATAATACAGGGAAGGATAAAATCACAGAAATGGCTCAAACCCGGGACAAACCGATTCCTGACGACTTCTGCAGCTGCTCACCTCGAATAAGGTCTCCAGTTTGGTAATATGACAGAGGATCTCCATGGTTGCTTTGAGGAGGCACATCCCTCACAGGACACAGGGCCTGCAACAGAACAGAGTAGGAATGTCAAAAATGAAGCCATAGGGTTGGGATTTTTTTCCTCCCTAAGATCAAGCCAAAAAATATTATTTTAAGCTTAATGCACATCGTAACTGAAATTCTTAAAATATGGCTTGGTTCAAGTGGAAATGCATGCATCCACAAATGATTGCCTTTTCTTCCCAATACTATGAGTCATAGCAAGATGGGTTCACTGGCAGAGCAAAGTATCACAAGCTGCCCATCTACCCATCATCCCAAAGCTGTTTCACTTTCACACGTTCCACTCTGTTAAGAGATGCAAGAAGCAACAAATAGATGTAAAAAATGAACTGTTGACCAAAGCTGTATCTTACAGTGATTTCCAAATCTGCAATTTCCCGTATGACACCACTTCCCAGACAAATCAACACCATGAAAAAGCCAAATTCACGGATAGACGTAATCCTCCCAATCACGATATTGCCACGCTCGATGTCACGGAAGAACAGCTCTCTCCTCTCCTCCCTGGGCACCTCCAAGAACCTCTCCAGGGGTGGCATGACAGCGTAACACTCTGCAACAAGGGCACAGCCAGTCACAAACGGCCAAGCTCCACCCTGAGATCACAAAATACTTAACGATAGCAAAACACGTGAAAATATGATACTTTTTTTTTGTGCTAACAGGAAGTTTACGTACTGTCTATAAAAATCACCAGGAAAAAATTTCAGCCTGTTTTTAAAAATACCGCAAATTCAAATGCTGTCCTTACAGTGACACCCCCCAACTCACACACCCTCATTCTCCTCGATGGTGTCCTCGATCGGCCCGTTAGGTTTCCACGAGTGCGCGAACAGCAGATCCGCCTTCTTGGCGATGAAGCGCTTAATCTCGGTGTCGAGGCTCGCCCTCTCTTTCCTGGGGGAAGGAGAACGCGGTGAGTCGCGCCCCGCGGCCCCTCACGGCCCGCCCGGCCGCTGCCCCGGCGCCCCTCACCAGGCGGCCGGCGGGGCCCCGCGAGGCGGCTCCGGGGCGGCCCCGGGCGGCGGCAGCAGCCCGCGGAAGTCGGGGTTGTCGTGCTGCTCGGCGCGGATCAGCGACAGCAGCGCGGGGCCGTGGTGGCTCAGCGCCTGCCGGAGCAGCTCCCGATCCATCCCGGCGCCAACGCCGCCGCCTCGCCCGGAACGGGAACCGCCGCTCGGGCAACGGCGACAGGGCGGGACCGGGCGGCCGCAGCGCCCCCGGCGGGCGGGAGGACCGCGCTGAGCGGCGGCGGCGCCGCCCGCCCTGTTCGCGGGCCCGTCTCTGGTTTATACACAGAGAGTAATTAAAGAGAGAATAATGAAAACACGCGGCAAGAAAATACACACATTTTTCCCCGCGGGAATCCTGTCCGGCTCGGCAGCGGCGGCCCGTTCAGGCCGTGACCGCGGAGGTGCAGCCGGGAGGGGGCGCTGCGCCCCCGCCGGCCCCGGCCCGGAGCGCCCAGAGCGCGCCCGAACCGGGGGTGTCATGGGCCCGAACCGGGATTGTTATGGGCCCGAACCGGGGGTGTCATGGGCCCGAGCCGGGTGTGTCATGGGCCCGAACCGGGATTGTCATGGGCCCGAACCGGGATTGTCACGGGCCCGAACTGGGGATGTCATGGGCTCGAACCGAGGGTGTCACAGGCCCAAACCGGGGATGTCATGGGCTCGAACCGGGGATGTCACGGGCCCGAACCGGGATTGCCATGGGCCCGAAGCGGGTATCGCGGGCCCGGCCGCACCGCCTCAACGGGGGCCGCTCGAGGAGGCGCAGCCGCGGCACCGCCGCGTTCTCCGGGCGCTGCGTGTTCGCTTCCGAGGGAGCGGCCTGGGACAGCACGGGCGGCTGTCGGCCGGGCCAGAGATAGGAAACAGAGCCGGGGAATGGGCTGGAGCACAAGTGCAGCGAGGAGCTGCTGGGAGGGCTCGGCTGGAGAAAGGATCGCTCAGCGGAGACCTCATTCTCTGCACCTCCCTGACAGGAGGGTGCGGCCCGGTGGGGTCAGGCCCTGCTCCCAGGGAACCAGCCACAGGACGGGGCGAAACGGCCTCAAGCTGCTCCAGGGGAGGTTCAGATTGGACACTTGGAAGAATTTCTTCATAGAAAGGGTGATTAGACATCGGGACAGGCTGTCCACGGAGATGGTGGAGTCACCACTCCTGGAGGTGTTTAGAAGAAGATTGGACGTACGTGGCACTTGTTTCCGTGGTCATGGTGGTAAACTAGAGCCATGGTCATGGCTCCATTTGACAAGGTGGTGTTGGGCCACAGGTTGGACTCGATAATCTCCGGAATCTTTTCCAGCCCGAGCAGTTCCGTGATACTGTGAATAAAGGAGGGAGCGTGAGCCAGCGGCGCGGGGCTGGGCTCAGCTCCGCAGTGTTCCTTGCACTGTCCCTGGCCAGGGTCCCCTCGGCACAAACTACAGGTGACACAGTGTCACCTGGCTTTACTGAACAGGGAATACGGGCAATTCTCTCGGGAAAAGGCGATCGGCTGCGGGCACAACCAAGCTACGGCTGCGGGTCTGGCGCCTGCTCCCCGAGCTAACTTAGGATGCTAAAAGGACACTTCGCTCAGGAGGCTCTTCATGCTAATCACCTCTCCACCTAATGGAGAAAGGTGCTTAAAACCAGTTGGAAATAATCCAAGCCTATTAGAAGGATCACAGTTTTACAGCTCCCAAGAATAATTTGTCCCTGGCACCACATTTAATAATTAATTTTAAAAGGGGCGGTGGGAGGGGGAGGAAACCCACTGCAAGCAGCATAATGTCACTTCTCCCTTCAGTACAATGCTGAAGAAAAAATAGCAATGTGGCTGTCAGCAGATCAGGGACACGGACTCCTCTAGGAAGCAGCATGACCTAGAGGGCAAGGATCATATCAAAGACTCTGGTCTCAGAAGCTCAGTTCAAAGCCAGCAGGGATATCACTGGTGTAGCAGACTTGAGGAAGACACTGGAAGGGCAAATTCATATTTTAGTTTCATTCCATGTCCCCCTGTTTTAATATAAAACAAGAGGCACAACAGTTACCGTGTACCAAGCAGCTGCCAAGATTTTGATTTCAAGTCTTCCTGGTCTGTATGAGACCAGGTGTGCTCTTAGATTGCTGGTTACCAGGGTGGGGAAACGCCATTAATGCCAGATGGAAATGTCTGGACATTAAGATTGATTAGACACAGGTTGGCATGGGAAGGTTAATGCACCTGCATAGATCCAGTGCAAACAGAAGCCTTTCCTGGATGAGTTATGTGGCAAGTGCAATGTCCTGAGCCGTGTGGCACAACTGCAAATAGAGGCAGTTTTATTTGAGGGAATGGTATTTTAAGTAAGAGTTAATTGGTGTTGCTTAGCAAATACAAGAGCTAATAAAAAAAAAAAAAAAAAAATTGTTTGAAGCATGAACTCTGCTTGTGTAAGCATTTCTCCAGTCTCATATGCAGATACACACACACAATGTACAAGAAATTAGACATTATGAGTAAAGACTTCCAGTGTGTTACACTTCTGGACTTAAAACAGCAGCAAAAAATGACTGTTAAAGCACAACTACCTACGACAACAGATTCTTCTTACAGATGTTTTCTTCTTTGTGTAAAATCAATTGCATTTCAGGAAACAGAGTAATTTATAACACAATAATACACAGAAGGTAGATTAGTTGCCCCCGAACATGAGGGCTAACTTCATATTTGAAGTGATCCATTCTTTATCTGGGCCAAACACGGCCTGAAATTATCTTAATCAAGCAAACTAAATTACCTCAAATAATTCCAGCTTCAGAAATGGCTTTGCCAGAGCAGAGTATGTGAACATGAACTTCTAATTTTTGTTCCTATTTTTCAGGTTATAGTAATGAACTGAGAAGTAATGTAAGACTGTGACATATTGAATGTTGTTCCCCCTCATCCAGGGCACACACAAACTTTTGCATTCTTTTCTCTCACAGTATACTTTCTGCATATTCACTGTGGTTTTAAAAATATCACTCCATCTTTTCAGTGGTAAAAACTTTCTGCTTTTCTTTTCATTCTTTGTTTGCTTTACTTCAGTTGCCCAATAGGAAATGCTTTTGATGAAAGAGAATAGCAGTCACCACAGTTCAGACAGGAATAATGATAAATGGAAGGGTTTGGAATAAAGCCAGGGCTACATACACTGCTCAGGAGATGCCAGGCCTGAGGATGGGCCATGCTCCATATGCTGTTAATCCTCTGTTCCATTGATTTAGGAACTGCCTGGATGAGTAGTGCCTGATCCCATCTGCTAAGTAAACACAGGGTGGGCAGGAGTGTCCTGATTCAGCAGTAGAGGGATACAAGTCAATATCTCACCCTGCTGGAGGAGGAACGCTGCAGATACTTTGAAACCAGACGTGTCTGAACAGGCTGGATGTAGATCTTGTGATAGTTCAGGTCAGTGCATGCCAAAAGGCAGCTCACAAAATCCATCCTGCAGCCCTTAACCCCCACAGTAAAAAGATGATGAATCTACACCACACCAGCTTTGGACCCAGGGTCAAACTCGTAGTGATATTGCCCCTTAACAACCCAAACACTGCTAGGCATGGTAGAACTTCAAAGTGGGAATGTGAAATATTAAGCAGATTTGCATCCAAACCCAGTGAGCACAGCTTGAATGCAACAAGGTCAAGCTGCTTCTCAAATGTTTCCAAGTATCCAATATCACTGGTGAAGCTTACAAGAAAATCTCATGCAGGAAAGGGTTTTGTGCCCAGAACCACATTTTATCACTGACAAAAAGATTGAGTTCTTCAAGACCATACATGTCAAAGTATTATTCTCTGTAAATTTGGGGCACATTTGAAGATAAATTTTAGCCTGTTGCAAACAGGAGTGAAATATTCAACTAAATACGTCCTTTGAGCTAAGAAAGAGGAATCTAATAGCAGTAATGAGAATGAACATGACAAGTTGTATTTCCAGATGTGTTAGACTTATGGAAAATTCTGCCCAAAGCAGTCCTGCTACCTAGATTTGCTAATTTATGAAGCAGCAAAGAGACTGTCCAATATCCAAGATATTATTTTAGCTCATGACTGATGAAGGGACCTTCAGCACAGTAAACTGCTAGCCCGTTAATGGCCCTACTGTGAGGAAAATAAAATGTCTGCAGGTATAATCACCAAATATGATGGAGGAAATGTGAAAACAACCCCAAACTCAGAGTGATGGAGCAACTCAAGCCGTGGCCAAAGCATTTCCCTTTGTAACTAGTTCATTATTCAATCCAGCTTTGGCATGGTCTGTAAGAGAGTACAATTTCAGTGATGGAGTCTTACCTGGAGTGTGCTCAGCACCTGTTTTTGGTGTTAAGGACCTTTGCACTTCTCAGATTTCTAGAAACACGTAGACAAAGAATAGTCAGTTACATGTTATAAATATGCAAAGACAGACTGTGGAAACTACCCGGGCTCTGAATCGGTGGTTAGACCCTGCTGGAGTACAAGGGGAATAATGGTTGGGAAATGTCAGTGGAGACCCCCCTCCGAGTGCTGAGGATTTCTGTCGGGCTGCAGGCAGTGGCACTGCTGAGCCTTTGTACGCTCTGAGTTCAGCCTGTGCACCCAGTGCAGCGTTTTGTGCCTGCAGAGTACACAAGTGCTTGCAGGTTTCAGGTGAAATTGAAAAGGTTACTGCAGGAAACATTGCCCTTGACATTTTTTTACCCTAAATATGAAAACCAGGCTGTGTTGAGTGAAAGTTTGCTTATTTGGCAGGAACCCCAGCAGGCAACTTAGCAGCAATCATGACACAGACAATATGCACACACCCACCTGTACAGCTTGCAATACGAGAAATGCTGCCTGCAGAGCAAATTCCTGTGATACATGGGGGCTCAGCAGCAGGTGTGCTGAGCAGACAGGTTTTTGTGAGGCTTTCATGGATTTTCCAGCTTCTAGCACTCCACAGACTGGCAGTATCTCCTGCTTTATAGCAAGGGAGAGTCATTCTGGTTTTCAAGTTTTAGAGTAATTGCACCTTAAAGCAGCACCAAAACTTTCCTGTCAGCAGAGTAGATCACTACTTAGAGCTCAAAATTACATTTCCAGGGTGTAGCAGAATACAGTGTGAGTATTTGACCTCAAGACTGCAAGTACTACAGGGAGATCTTTAAGAATGCAACTTCTCTTGGTTATTAAGTCTCTCATTTGTAGTACAGCAGTATTCACGTTTTCATTATAAAATTCTTTTTCCAGAAATTGCATCTTTGTAACTGTCATAGAACATGTATGGATTTTCAAAAGTTGTTCAAAAAAGTCTCTAAAAATTGGATTTCTGTTTATTTCTGGTAAAAAATCATGCTTGTTTATGTATCTCATGGTCAGTTTCTCTAATATTCTATTTGTGCGACATGTGCAATAAATACTGCCTAAAAAGCAATGTACAAAAATCAAAAGTTGTTTTCTCAATTGCTTACAGTGAACCAGGCACGTAACTATCGTCACAAACTAATTAGCAGCCTCCTCATTTATTTTAAATTTGTCACTATTTAAACTACACTAAAACTAAAAAGTTGAAACTGCTTTAATTAACTTATGAAGAACTAAACAGTTGGCAATACAGATTCACAATACAGATTAATTATCTTTGTGTTTGCTTCCATTTAATGCATGAACATACCTTAAAAACAAATGAAATGTATCAAAATTATTTTTGTCTTTAGCAGGTGAATCTCTCATTAAAAATGATAAGCTGAATTGGTGTGATATGATTTCCAATTAATTTTTATCTCAATAAGAGTTTTTTGGAAATACAGTGATTAAGGAATACTTTTAGAAACAGAAAGAGAAGTTAATTACAGAATTATCTGGCTGATATAATTCTAGTAAGTAACAGCCATAAGTAGATATTCATTAGTCTTTCAACAGATCAGGTTTGTTTTTCCTATCAACCAAAAGCAGAGGCCAGATGGATACAAACTGATGTATGTATATGATATTTGTTTGTTTAAACATTTGGTGAATTCCTCAACATGTTAAATCCAGAAAACTGGAATGATTTGCAAGTAAATTAACAAGCCATGGAAAAAATATATATCTGCTCTGAATTTAATAATTATCTTTAGGTTTTTAATTTATTCATAAAGGTTTTCTGTTTCTATCATAAAACTTTTTAAGTCTGTGAGTAAAACCTGTTGCCTGGTGTTCCAGTCTGCCTTTTGGCTCAGTAAAGAAATCACAAAAACTGAGACAAAAACAACTGCCACTGGTTTAATGGGCAGGTTTGTGCCTCTGAGGGAATTTGGATGGAGACTTTGTGGACTCCCACTGACTTCAGCAGGTTTCAGGCCAAGCATGAAAGACAGAAATTGGTAACTAAACTTTCTTTGCTTTCCCTGTTGTCTATAATTATGATTTAATCAGAGCAATCAAGTGTCAAAGTCCAGACATGGTTTGGCTGGAGCTTCTGGAATATAAGAAATATACAGCTGTTGATTTCCTCTTGATTCTTGTCATATTAAGCAGTTGAACAAAATAGATAATCACAGGGAATAGGGGCTCTGAAACAGATTAAAATCTAAAGCAGAAACAGGAGGAGGTAGCTTGAAATGTGAAAAAAAGAACTACTACTGTGAAATAAAGGTGTGTATGTGTGCAGGTAATGGCCATGACTTAGAGCAGAAGAAAGGGACCCCTGCCAAAAGTACAGCAGGGGCCAGAACTGCTTTCTTACAAAAAACCCAAACCAAACCAAAAAACCCCAATCTCCAATACTGTGTTCCAAATCAAATGCAGAGACAACTTGAAATGCAAGTTATGCATTCCATGCATCTCTTTTGTAACATATTTTACAACACTTATAGCATTGTGTTTTTAAAGATATTGGCAGCTAAAATCACAGAATATACCTAAGAAGGAATAAAAAACCCCAGAAGTTAGGCATTTGAATAACTTTGTGATTCTGGCCTAAGAATGGATGATAATTAGTATACCACAAATTAAGTTTTTACATATGCAAATGGAATTGTTTGCTGTCGCAACTAATTACAGATGTAGCTCTCTGCTGATATTGGGAGTGAAAAATAAACATACAGATCTGGTGTCTAAAACTCCCCTCTTATAATTGTGATGATCTGATCCTCCTACAGCTGGTAAATATATACATGGGAGACTGTGTGTACGTGCGTAGAAGAACAGTAAGTGGGAGAAAGAAATCCAGATTTTTCCATCTGTACAAAATGTCAACATACTGTCTATAAAAAGGCTTCAACAAAATCATTGTAAGCACAATTCAGGCTACTCGAGTTCTAATCTGTATCTCCACTGACAGTGGGAGTTAATCAAAGCTCCAGTACAATGTTTCCTCGGTTGAGGAGCTCAAAGGAAATGATGTAGCACTTTCAAAAATGCTGTAAAGCTTGGGTAGTGCCAGATAGCACATATGCAATTGAAAGTTTAAACAGAAGGTTAATAGCCCAAGAAAAGGTTGGTCCTGGAAGGTAACACTTCAGGCTGATGAGGTTGAAGTGCCTGGTTGGCCCCTCCGCCGCCAGAAAGTGCCTCTGAGAAATTCTAGTGGGAGCTGCAAAAACAGATAATTTTCAGGTCCCCAGTGCAGCCTGCTATTATTTATTTTTTTATTAGTTTTCACCTCTCTACCCTGGTTTGTAATCTCATCATGCAAATTTAGCACTTCACTTCTTTAAAGATGGAAAAGCCTGCCTTGTGTTAGGAGTGATCACAAAGTACTTCTGAAAAATAGGAGGAGCAGTTTTTCTTCAAAATTGGTGAATTTAAATAAACTTCAGCATCCAAAGAGGGTTCTGGCTCCTGCAATCTGGAAGTGGTTTGGAAATTTCAAAAGGGGGAAGGGAATTTCCCCAGACTCTGAGGGTTATTTTGGCACTGTATGCTGGGATAAGAGGAAAAGCCTTCCCTACTCAGAGCTAGAAGTGCCTTCTTGTAAGGATGATTTACAGGGTCAGGTGGTCAGAAACTATAGAGAGTCTTTGACAAATCAGTTGTGGCAAAGTACTGTCAAAAAAAAACCACTCTACCAGCAGCATGTGGAGGGAGAATACATGACAGGGAAAGGACAGGGGAAAGTAGAGTAGGATACACAATATTTTCAGTAAGACCAAATGAATATATCAAAACATAACAAGGGCTATTGTGGAACTCTAAGGTGTAATGGCAGGCTTTGAGCAATAGCTCCTGCTGGTTCCTAAAATGGACCATAACCCTCTGTATTCAACTTCAGAAATTGCACCTAACACAGCTTAGAGATGGAACAGTCATTTTGGTCCCAAATAGCTGTGTTAGAAGCCAGAAAGAGCAGGAGAAAGCAGCAGCCTGGCTAGTCTGATATACCAATCCTTTTTTTCCCCCCAGAGTAAACATATTATTGCTTTGTACTTTGAAATAATGATCACAGAGGGAAAAAAATATTGTAAAGTAAGATAAGAGTACAAGAGCTGTTTAGCTTCACCGATACCAGAATGGAGATGCAGACACTTTTTTGTAATTGCAAATAATGCAGCCACTGCTTTGTAATAGGAAAAAAGGAAAGCCATTATTAGCAAAAATCTGTAGATTCTTTAGGTGGAAAACCACACAGGAAAAATTGTTTACATTTTCAGTGGAGAGCATCCCTCAGTGCATCAAGCTGTCACACAGCTTAGCAGCATGACACATCTTAGTGATTAAATGCTGGCTCCCTGGCAAAGCCCAAAAAACCAAACAAATGAATTTTTCAGTGGAGAAAGCCACTGTTCTCTTGTACAGTGGCTCTCACATCTAAAAGAGACAGCAGCAGGGTGGTAGAAATCAAAGTCACTCAGCAGGTGAACTGTGGTTTGAATGTACCACTTCACAGGGAATCTTTATCTGCCTTTGGTCTCACTCCTCTATTGGGGTAAAATACACCACTACTTAAAAGTTTGACTTCAGTTGTTGACTATGAAACATGGACCTTGGAAAACTTACATCCCTTCACTTATTTTATTTGGAAGCCCCAAACCAAGCAGCATTTACTCAGTTACTCAGATGCATGGAATCAGAACAGTGGCAAGGCAAGAGCAGCAAAGGCCACCTGTGATGGAAGAGAAGGTGTCAGGATCAAGGCTGGGGCAGTGATCAGGGTCAGACACAGCCCAGTGACTGCCCAGTGGGCCCTCAGTGATGAGGCAGCTCCAGCTGGACAAGCAGCCAGTGGGTTTGGGTCTGGATTCAAGTCTGGAGGCCAGAGCTCAGTGCAGACACAACTGCAACAGGGCTGCAGAATAACATGAGGAAAATGATGTTAAACCCTCAACTTAACAGCAATTACCTATGGAAAACAGGGGCAGGCCCTCATTTCTAGTTTTCTTCATGATAGTTCTTGGCAGGGAAGAAGCTGATCTTGAACTCATCCCATAAACCCCTTAACTCACCCAACTAAACTCCATTAGGACTTGTGCTCAAGGCCCTGGCATAAACTGGGGCTTAGCTCTTTGGCAATGCAGAAGCACTTGTAGCAGATGGCACAGGTCCATTTCATCATGCAGGTGCTGGTATGTGACTCATCAGCCAGTCTGAAAAGCAGAATTATCTGTATTTCTTGCAAAGTTCACACTTTTTTATGCCCCAGCTGTTCACTGTTACCAGTCCCACCCATACGTTATCACATGAGGAGTCAGCTTAGCCTTATTTCGACTGGTGTAAAAACAGGATCATTCTTTTGGGTGACTTAGTAATGTTTACCCACTTTTGTTTTCTTTATGCTGTTTGCAGTTTCAAAAGGGTCACATTCAGCAGCTGATCATGAAAAATAGTCTCCTTAGATCAAAGAAAGCAATGAGCAGTCCAGCACTGTCACATGGGGCTGATGAAATGCACGAGCTGACACTTGACAGGACAGTGATTATCCCAGAGTTTAATAACATGTTAATCATCTTAAGAGTCATTATTTTCTCCCAGGCACACACTGTACTCCCACAGTGACATTAAAAAAATCCCCAACAAAACACACCAGAGGGTATTTGTACAGGGCAAAACATACTGGAAAACCAAAAAGATGCTGTCTATGAAAATGGTCTCTTCCAATGTCCTAGAACACAAAACCACCAGAAAAGTGGTGCTCTTTCTGTGCAGCTCTGGGCTACTCATCCCAAATGATTTTGGATATAATTGCAGAGATTTTCATTTACTAAATTTAATAATAATGTGAATGTGAACATGCAATGTGAACACAAACAGTGAAAGCTTCCCCCTCCACGCCTTATGTTTCTTACTAGGTTGCAAAGCTTGCTGTGGAAGATCTGTGTTTGATTCATCTTGAGGTGACACACCTAACTGTGACTTCCAACAGAGTTGTCAGAGCCAGGTGCAGCAGTTGACTTTTAGTAGTTTTTATCTTTCCTTAAAAGAATGTTCAAGTTCGATAGACCCCTCTAGCCCACAGGGAGACTGCTTCTTCCTGAGGACCCTGTCTGGTGATCCCACTGGCACACATGGCAAAAGGGGAATGAGAAAGTGACAGTCAGAAGCTTTGTCTGATGCCCAGGCAAAGACAGTGAGACACTTAGTGTTCCCATGAGGAAAATCCCAAAGGACCAGAACAGAAAGTCATTGAGTTATCAAAAAGTCAATCCAGAAGGAAAGCCAAAATCTGCAAACTCCCAAACAGGAAAGACAGACAAAATTTTTTTTAATCTCATTTCACTTTGGAATTATTATAGATAAAGAATTTAATTACTGTAAATCCTATTCTAATATAAATGACTTAGGAGTTTCAGAGTGTTTGGGGGATTCTTGCTCCATTTAGATCTAAATGAACTCATCTGGAGATGGGACTGGTCCCAGGCCCTGCCATGGGTCTGAGCTACACTTGTTTGGAGTCTATTGTCCCCCAGCAAAGCATCAACAGCCAGCCCAGTCCCTGCTCCTGCCTCATGAGGCTCTTACACAACATAGATTAATGAGAGTTGGTGAGAAGGTCATGTCCTGATTCTAATGGAGATGAATTATTCCCAGAAATATATTTAGTCAAGACTGTGTCCAAGTCTTCAAACAGTGAGGTTCAAATAAATACTTCCCTGCGAGATTTTTACAAGTTCATTCCTGTATCAGAGTGTTTATCTTGGTGTTCAGCTTAAATTTTAATTTCTTCCTCCTTTCTGCCTTAGAACATTCTAAAGAGTTCCTCTTATTTCTTATTGCTTATCCCATTTGTAGACTGTTGGCAAGTTCTTTGTTCTCAGCCACTTAACCTGCTTTTCACCAGCCTATAAATATTGATCCATTCCAACCTTCCCTTTTTGCCCATACAAAAGTCCCTCTGTAGTTATTTCTGCCCTATACTGGATGACCTTCAATTTGTTTGTTGTAATGAGCTACCCAAAAATACATATATTCTTCTTCCAGGGTTATCTGGAGATGAACAATGCCTCCTTACTCGTGCTGCATGGGCACAGGAATTCCAACAATTTCTCAGTCCTTCACATTATTCCTTCCCAGATCTGCCCATCACAATAAGTGTCTATAACATGAGATCCTTTCCTTGAGATGAACTGGCATTTTTCCAGGTTGAATTCAAATTTTTTTGCATTTCATCAAGATTCTAAGACCTCCAAGAGACAGACTATTTGCTTCCTAGTTTCTTCCTATACTTTTCCCCTAACTCATCCAGAGTGCATCCAAAGCACATGCAGGAGGTTTCATTGACAGAGGATTTACTTCTTTGTCTTTGTTCTCAGTGACTGTATTTTCCCAGGAGCTAAGAGTGATCTCTGCTGTACAATTAATCACCTTATTCTAACCCAGCATTCATCCATTTGCCAAACTGCATATTGATGTTGCTCTTGACTCACCTTAGTTTCAGGAAACAAACAACTGTTTGGCAACATTAAAATGTATCATAGGAGTTGAATCTTATTTCAAGAATGGAAACATCTACAATTTTGCTGTATATATGGACAGATATATTTATGAAAATGAGTATGATTCACTACACAGATGACAATTTTATATTTCATAGTCATCATTTCATAGTTCATATTTCAATCAGTTTTCAGTAATGGAGTAGATACTGCAGCAACTGCTGCTTGCAGCAATAGGTCTGGCAAGCTTGAAGCTGTAGTCAATGCTATAATACACTGTGAAGTCATAACATGAACTGCCCTAGGTAGTTACCTGAAATCAAGAAGTTAAAATTCAAAATGAGAATTAAAATTAGAGGCAATTAATTTAGAGGGATTTTTTTCCCAGTTCAATTCAACTTAAAATGCAAATTCCTAATAACAAAATCTGTCTCAGTAGTCATAAACTACTTCAGCTTAATATTTGCATACAAGAAGAATCCTGAAAATCTGTTTAAGGGTGGTATTTTTAGATGAGTTGTCTGTTGAGAAGAAATTTTCCTTCCACATTCCCAGCAGAGCAAATGAGATGCCACTGAGCTTTGGAAGCAGTGCCCATGGCCACCTGCACCCATCTGGCCTTAGTCTAAGTTCTTTCTTGGGTTTAGACAAATAAGGCTCCATGTAGCAGAATCCTACTGTTTAGGGCTTGCACAAGCTGCTAAAAACATCTGGTTACTGCTATTTGTCTAGAGCTCAGAATCTTCTCTCTTCATTCTTGTGTTTTTCCTCCAACTTGTCCTCACAAAAGGTCACAGAACAGAAGACAGCCTCCCTTTTTGTGAACCTAGTATAATCCTATTGATTTACCTTGTGTTCAACCCAGTTAATTTCAATTTACCCTTTTGTGATTTGTTTCCCTCAAAGGTAATAAACCTGTGCTAACCATTTTACTTCCAGCTATTATTTGATTTTGCCAAACACCAGGGGAGAAAAAAATGAGTGTTGATCTCCTGTGCTGTGCCTCCAAGTGATGGAGCAGAGCAATCCCAGCCCTCAGCTTGCCCAGAGCTGGGGCAGTGCTGCTGGATTGTGCTCCTGCAATGTGACCACCCTGGGTGACCCCTGTGGCTGGTTCTGTCACCCAGTCCCTGGGAGCACCTGCCCCATGGCTCCCTATGGGCTGTGACATAACTCATGATCCTCCCTTCAATACACAGTCCTATTTATGGTACATTCCATTTTTAAATGCCTTTTACACACAAGTCCTGCAGGCAGCTCTCCATCACTGTGACCAGCACGGGACACTCAGTGCACACAGCACTGAGAGCTTGACAGCAACCAAACCACTTTGGTGAGGTGCCAGATCTGAGGCAATGAAGAACACAGGCTGCCCAGGCAGACTCATAAGTTCAGGAACATTGAGTTAGAGAAGTCTCACTGCTCTCCCTCTCTTTGTGGGGTGTAGATGGGCCCCTCATGACACCTGAGCATGGGAAGTTCTTTCCTGGCTGGGACTCTCTTCTATGTCAGATGTAACAACAGAACACAGAAACTTCATCACACACAAGAATAGAGAAATCAGGAGAGATCAGGACCTGTAATGATGTAATCTGCAAGCCTCTGGATCAAGGATGTGTTGAAGTGATGTTGAACAGGGAGGTATTGTTAAGGAATGGCCTCTGCATCCTCCTGTGATCTTTCTCTGAATGTGTTTTGCAGTGTTCTGGGACCTCCTCAAAACATGCTGAAATCCCCATGGATTCCAAAAGTTACAGCACTCTCCACAACTTTTCTGATAATACTGATATAGGAAGGTCAGAATTTGATGATAGCAAACACTACTGAATCACAGCACTTGGGACAGCAGTGATTTTAGCCCAAATGCATTAGCTCACAATTATATTTATTTCAAAACATTTACATGAAACTGTACCCATGACTAATGAGGTGTAATTTGGTGTTCCTTTCTGTATAAACTGAATGTTCTCACTGAAATCCAGTTTCAGTGGATATCTGTATCACTATAACTTTTTTAGCCAGCAGGCATTTCAGCTCATTGCTGAATTTGAGGCCTGTGGCATAGAGGAAAAGAATAATTTGAGAAAAGCTAATCTCAGGAGTCTGATATTAGGTGGCAAAGTAGGGCTGGAATGTATCACACTGTGGCCTCCACATTACCCCTATTTCAGCTCAGGCAAACACTTTTCCAAGGGAAAAAACATAACTAGATCCTGTACCAGTATCATTTTAATTAGATCTGTAGCAAATAGCAGAATATATGATTGCTGACTGACTCAAAAATAGCTTCAAGTACAAGTAATAAGAAACAGGTTAGAACAGGGCATAGAGCCTGGAGAATTTACCAAGCAGCAGATCAAACAGCTGAACTCATGACAAATTCTGCTGCTTCCCTTTGCCTGCCCAGGCAAAATTCAGGAGCCATTTGTGAGTGACTGGCCAGTTCACCCTCACAAACCATTAATGGCATACCTGAACTTCCAAATGTCTCAATGGAAACAGCAAAAAACAAGCAAACAAACAAAAAAAAAATCCAACTCAGAAGTTTCCTGTGTATCAAAGAATCATTTCTTTGTACTTCCTGGACATGTTTTTGCAATGTGTGTTTCAGGTTTTGACAGGCCTGTTTGACATAAGTTTGGGTGAAAAAATGAAAAGAAAAGCTCTTAAAATGTTCTCTTACAGTTATTCCACTGAATAAATATTTTTTATTGTGGCCAAGCATCAAATGCAAAGTGCCATTTTCTGAGTTCTTACTGAGGGCTTTCAAATTTTCTTTTCTTGAGAAAATTAGTCTGATTCCCACAGTCCCCCAGGGAACTAATGCATTTTACTCTGGCAAGAACCACAAGGACATCAAGCTCCATGGGCTCACATTTTTTAAACCATTTTACTCATTGATTTTGTGCCTTGAGGAATCCAGAGTTCAGAACAGCCTTTTGTGTGCCACAACAATGAGGTGACCAGCAGGTGACATTTATACAGCTGCTGTTAATTGCTTGTATGCCTGGGCTCCGAGGCTTAAACGCTTTGAGTCACGTATTTAACGAGGTCAAAACTAAAACATGCCAACCATGAGGCAGAGGGGAAGTCAGAGGGGGATGAAGAGCCAAACTCTCCTGGCTGCCTCTGTCCAGGTGTTGCTGATTGATCAGTGCAGCCTCAGGCTGGGGAGGTTACCTGGACACCAGTGCTGCTGTTCCTGTCCCTCCCGTGTCACCAGGGCACTGCTCCCTCCAGAACATCTTGTTAGTGCTGGCCCCAGCTGGGAAGAGCAAAGATGCAACAACAAGAGCTCACCTCTCCTGCTGATGAGCAAACTCCTAACAGGAGTCCAGCTCCTCGGATCTAATTACAGGCAAAAACTCCTTCTCTGCTGACTATGAAGAGGAGCAGTAAATCTTACCTGACTCACAGCTAGAATTTGACTGAGATTATTGTCTGCTGGAGACACAGAATATATTTTTTTTCTTTAGGTACTTTAATATGTAGCTTTTTGATAATTTATTCTTTAAAAGTATCAATGCTCTGAAATTATAAAATAGATTTCTAAAAATACCATCAGATACCCAAGGTCCAAACTGTTGCACAGAGAAATAAAAGAAATTTATAGCCTAAGGAAGGTTAGAGCCCTGAACTTTTCAGGAACATTTTCTATACAGGAAATCCACAAAGATAAGTATAAATTCATACAAAAAATAATTGCATAACAAAAATGTGAGCCTTATATGTCCACAAACTGCCCTGTTCCATTTAAGTCTCTTATAACTTTGAAATAAAACCAAACTCTTTTAACAAGGCAGAGGTATTGTATAGAAATGAAAATATTACTTATATAAATGGTACTGTCTTTGTACAGCACTTGCAATCATTAGGTCTCAAAGCAATATACATAAGTATGATTATCCTCAATATCTAGATGAGGAAATTAAGGTGCACAGATGTGAAATCACTTGCCTAAAACCCTCCTGTGGGTCAGAAAAATCAGTGAAAAGAGCAGATTCCAAAACCTTTGCATCACCTGGATGTGTTAAAGAATTTCTAAAAGAAATTACTGATGTTCAGGTCAATTCATAACCTGAAAATGAAGTTGAGGTTCCCAAAATGAGCATCTGGCATTGCCACAGAAATTTATCCTCCTGAACTAGGTAGAACCTAATGTGCTGGGTATGTTACATAAAACTGGTAAATATTAGTGTTGGTCTTGAAGAGATAAAGTTAGTCTATTTTAATAAAAAATTTTGACTTACATCCTCAGAGTTTCACAGTTTTGGCTCACTTGCTATTAACTACATCTATTTCTTAAAGTTTTCAAGTAACAGCTGCCTCAGAGATCAAAGCTGGTCAAAATAACAGGAGGTGCTGGGAAAGAGTTGTATTCTTTTTAGTGGTTTCCTGTGGTTTTGATCAAAGTACACAGAGAATCCCACTAAGCAGAAACTGAATTTAGTGGTGTTCATCTCTATTCAGCTGAGAAATAGGAAAATAATATCCTCTAGTTTGTTGGATGCATAAGTCTGTGTTTATCCTCTTTCTGTCTCTCATCTCCATTTTTTCCTACAAAGTGTTCATTCTGTTTGAGCAAACTGAATGGGTTCAGGGGTGTCCATAAACCTGTTAGGATCACAACTGCTTCCACTTTGCCTTCTCCTTTATGCTCCCAATTGCCAAACTCTGAGGCTGTAAGAGCACAAGGAAAAGTGCACCAGAAGTCCTCAGCAAAGGCTGGAGAGTGATTGTAAATGCAGATGGCACCAGGCTTTGCTTTTGTGAGCAGAAGTGTTATCTCTTTGCATAAACCCACACTTCAAGGGCAGAATACTGAGCTTAGGAATACATCTTGTACTTCTTAGGAAGGCCACTGTCCTATATGTTTGAAATGGAAAAAACCATCCTTTATATGACTGCTCAGGTTCACCTAAACAGAAAATTGACAATCAAGCAGGTAAAATAGATTTTTTTTACAGCTGTTTTATTTTCTTTTGCCAAGTGTTCTCAAATAGATCATCAGAAGAAAGAGAATCTATAAGTTTCTTTACAATTTTGGAGTACAAAGGATAATTATATGAGAAAGCAGCATTCATATAAGATAAACAGATTCCCTACCAGTGTAATTACAGCAAAGCAAAAGATTTAATACCATATTATTTACTGAGAAGAGTAGCTTGTTGTCAACTAGATTAAAATACTTTTAACAATTTCAAATAAAATGAAACAAAATTAACCACTCAAACTGAACTAAAAGAAGCCTGAGTTTTTCTGCAATGGTTTAACCATCTTAGATGAAACTCATTATTAAATTATACCAGTGCAATTCTGTGATAAAAATAGGGCCATAAATGATATGCTTATTAAAACCATGTGAAAATGAATGGAATACTAATGAAATGAGGGCAAGGGCCAAGTATATGCATCAATCAGGCTTCATAAAACCCATAATCAGCTCCTGAAACTTAATAAAACACACACGTGGTCAAGGCCTCTGAATTTCTGGAAAGACTAAAAGTCTGAAGACTTGATTGTTAGAAAAACAAGTTCAATTTTGTGGTATTAGACCAAAGAAATAATTCTGGCAGAAAACACTAATTTATTCTTTTTAAACAAAAAAATAAACAAGCAAACAACAAATTCTTAATGGAAATATGAATTTCAACATTTTCTGTGAAGGTAAACATTAATATTATTATTAGTAAATTGGGAGAAAATTCCCTTGAACTTTTCAATAACTGAGAAGCAGCATTTTGGTGTGAAACTCTCCAGGCCAGAAGCCTTTCAGTGTCAGGCCAATTCTGTTTGTCCCCAAGAGCACAGAACTCCTTGGAGCACGTGGGGCAGGGTGGGGAATCATGTGGATGCTCCTACATGGCACAGGATGATGTGATGATGATGTGAGATGGGGGATGTGAGTACCTAAAATGGTTTTTTAACAGTGGCTTGAAAAAGGGAGGCATGGATAATTCAGTATTCTGGCATGCAGAATGGATCTTTGCTCCATGCCTGAAATTCAGGGAAAAACCACAGCTGGGCAAAGGGTGAGCTGTGGTCTGGGCAGTGCAGGATGTGGCAGGGCTCCCTCCCTGCCTGGTCTCTTTTTTTGGGGAGGGCAGGGCCGTAGAACACAGTCCAGCCAAAGGTTCTGATGCTGGCATTATCAGCATTTTCCAAAGGAAACAACTTCTTCCTGAGCATTTCCAGTGAGCTCTTATAACGTGCAGATATTGAAATGTCAGCACAGCCAAATCACATTTTTCTTATTTCATTTTATCTGTGCCCCCAAATTCTCCCTTTTCCATTTGGGATCTCCTCCTCTTGTCCTGAACTCAGCTATGATAGTCATTATACAACACTGCAGTGATCCTTTGCCCTCTTAAAGGCTTTTTATGTGCTAGATTATTACTCATTTATAGTTAGATTTATACTCACTTAGAAAGGGCCTAATTCTGCTTTTGCAGTCTCCTTAGTTGTGAGACATTGCACAGAAAATATGGAACTGGTGAATAAATAGGGAGAAAGAGAAGGTCAAGCCCAAACTGATGAGGTTCTCTAGAATAAAAAGGGAATTATATAAATAGACAATTATATTTTCTCATTAACAAGAAAGCTTTTTCATTTTCTTTCTGGGTCTTTGAATCTACTGTAGCAGTCAGTGGGAACTTCTGTTTTCACTGCCTAACTCTGATTATTCTCAAAAACTTCTAATAGAGAGTTTAGCTTGCAATTTCCTTGTGCTATCAGATGGAGAGCTCTGTGATTGTGTTAGTGGGCAAGAGATGAAAACATTCCTTAGGCTGAGAGTTGGCTGAAGATGAGCATTTCAGCCTTAATGCTGAGTGGCCAGATTTTGCTTGCAGGTTCCTCTGCATAAATCAAAGGCAACATTATCAGAATCATGGGAATTAGAAAGGTAGAATCCTAATAAATGAGAGGAAAACATAACCTCAGGGGGTTTTAAGAATCTGGATTAGTTTAGGTAATTTTGAGCAACTATTCTCAAGAAAGCACTTGGGGACAGTTAAGTTTAATTAGGCTGCAGCTCGTCCTCACTGCAGGTGGTTTTGTTTCTGCCACAAAGCTCTTTCCTCCTCTCAGGTGTAGAGTGAGCACCAACAAACCCCTGGGACTGCTCCTGCTTGATAAGGAAGGAAGGAAGGGAGAGCTTCCTTTTTTAGGGAATAGGGCCCATCTATTAAAAGAGGTGTCCTGGTGTTGATTGTGAATTAGCAAGAGTTAAATCTGACTGCAGGAGGCTGGGCTGGGTCCTGGAGTGTGTGAGCTGGGCTGGGAGCACCCCTGGTCTGCTGCAGGAGGCTCTGCAGTCAGAGCAGCCTGACACTGCTCCTTTCAGCACATCATTACTCCTGCCTGGCCATCCCCCAAGTGTTTGTGCTCTACCAGATAGACTATATTCTCCACCTTTTCCTACTCAGAACTTTACAAAAATACCCATTTATCTGCTGGAAAATTTACAGCTCTGATCTATTTGAAGTCAACACAACTTCAGGAAGAAAACTTCAGGAAGTGCACAAAGCTTAGGAAGAGGTTTCAGGCTGCTGGGCATTTTTTTTCCCCTTATTTTAAATTTATTTCAGTTACATTTTAATCAGGCAGAAAAAATGTGAGTCTAAAACCAGTCAGAATTAATTATACTTTGTGTTTTCTATATTCATCCACAATTTTCTTAATGAGGTGTCCTTGACATGTGCCATTTCTGACAATGACGTGGTGAAATGGCTCAATTTTATACATAATTTATTGAAAAATTTTAAAATCTACATTACTTGAGTCATTTTCATGTATAATTGAGCTTAAATTGCATTTGGGTTATTTTGAATTAGGAAATATTATACTGGATCAAGTCCCATTAATATGAGCTTATAATGTAATAAGAAGCCATTTCTAGGTTCTTACTGATTTTTAAAATATCCTGGAATCTCATTAAAATGAAATCGAATTGCTGTGATTTTAGAATTTAAACTTGGAGTTTGAGTATATGAAAATAGGGATTTTTAAACTTCCTGAGTATTTCCTTACTTTCTATTGAATTATGAAGTTGTCCCAAAAATATTTCTGACTGTGTTGTCTGATTTTAAGGTATTGATCCTAGTTTTACAGAAACATCAGAGAATCAGTGAAATTCTGGCAAAGCAGACAAAATAAACTATAACCCTGATGCTCTTGGACATCCTGAAGCTCTTTAGATGCTACAGCACTTCACCCTGGCCCATGCAGCTCTCACCCTCTGTATCCTCTCAGGGGCATCTGGGCTTGTGCAAAATGGGACAAAGAGCAGGAAAATGGGTGCATAGAGGCTGCTAATTTGGGAAGATGTGAATTTTCCCTTCCTTATCACACAAACTCTCACAGTAGTCGCTGAAGTGTCCAAAAATAGGAGCTTGCAGCCCTAACTATAGCCTTGTGAAACAAGGAGGAACTCTCTCCATCTCTCCTGCTGGGGAGACTTGTGCTTGGGAAGCAGATGGATGAATTGGTGCAGCACATTTCAGCCACTCTCAGTAAGCTGGCAGAATGTTTCAAAGTGCAGCACAGTTCAGCAATATCATTTAAATTATGACACAGCTCAGGTTTTGCCATCAAAATAATTTTGGCCTAATTTGGATTCATATTGACATGCTAACAGGAAGAAGGGATGATGGGGAAAGAGAAGGAATTCTAAAATATATTAATATTCATGCCAGCAAAAAAATTCGTCATGCATGACCTCATACCACAAAAGTGTAAAAAAGAACATTATTAACAAAGGCAGCACTTGGGAATGTGTCTGGGCTTGTGCTGGTGTCAGCATTTCTGTAGGACATAATTTGCTTTCTTTTTTCATTGTAATTGGATCTTAAAACACTTCCTCGGTTCTGCAACTTGGAATTTCAGTGCCACCTCAGCAGAAAGATCCCTTAGAAAAATATTTGGAAATTCAAATCTCTTCTGAATATTGAATAAAACACAGTTATTTAAACCCTTTAAGAAAGGCTTGTTCTGATGAGCTCTCGTGGCACTTCTTGTTCAACAAGGATGCAGTCTGACATTGCTGCTCACTTAGATGCTGCAAGTAAACTTTTGCTCTCCCATTCCTCCTGGAACTGATGCATCTACAAGGATGAAAATTTGTTTATATTACTACTTTTTACAACAGAAGAATAATTATATTTTCATTTTCTCCCTTTGGGAGTTTCCCAAAAGGCATAGGGTGGCATTGGTCTAGAAGTCTGAAGAGAACAGTCTTCAGAAGTTTTGTTCTTGACAATAACATATGAAAAGGTGTTTGATATTTTTCCCCTGTCTTTTCTCTTCATAAAAGATAGTTTTGAATGTAAAGTGACTGTGTTTTATATAGAAAATTAGTAGGCTAAACAAACAAAGCACCAACAAGGTTTTTTTAGAGCAGAATTTCACTTTAGATTGTTTTTTTTTCTGCATCACTGTAACTGTAAAAAATCCTCATTTAATTGTAAATACCAGTGTTAGAATGTTTATTTTCTGAGATTGAAGATTTCTATGCAATATGGCTTGACTTCTTTCAGATTACAAGTTAAAAATTCATGAAAAGGTATATATCAAATTATGACAGCAAATGAGCAGAATTTGCAAGAGTTCAGGATGGTGAGAAAAGAGCATTTTAAATTTCTGGCCATTGATGTCAAATGAGATGTGAGATTTTGAAAATCAAGCCTTAAAGTTTTTGCTTCAGCTTTCCAAAGCATTTACTTGCCTAGAGATCAAGACAAACAGTCAGGGAGGTTTATAGAAGCACCTAAACATTGGTTTTAGTCCATGCAAATTAAGCATGAGAGCCTGTCAGATGCTTCTGTAGATCATACTGGATGTCCAGCTATGTATTTAAAAATAGAAAACAATTATAAATCAATTCCTTTGAAGCCATAACCCCTCATAAACCTTATCAGCTATTGGCATCTCAGTATCCAGGGATAGATTGCTCACAGCTTGGATCCTTATTTTAAAGATGCTCTTTACCTGTGTGATGCAGCAACCAGACACAGATGAGCAAATCACAGCTGAAGCATCAGAATGTTTCTGCTAAGGGACAGTACCTGAGCTACAATAACCCTGCACATGTCATGGAACCATTAGGAAATAATTTGAGATGTTTTCTCCTCTGAGATTTTATATTCATGCAAAGCCAGGTCAAAATGACAGCAACTTGTGATTAATTTTCCCATAATACCAAAAGGAATTTTTCCTGTTTCAACTTACTCCTGTGTTGTCTGATATAGACTTGCTAGGAATATACAGGGAGATGGCACATGTTTTGCTTGGAACAGATGCAAACTTGGATCTAAAATGAGAGGTGCATTTTGTAGGTTGTTACTGATGACATATGGGCAGGATAAATTCAGAACAGATTGTCATTTAACACCACCAAGAGCCTTACCCTTCAAATGAGGCTGGATATGATCCTAACAGGTTACATCCTGCCTGCCCTTTTGTCTTTGTGTCCCAGAGGAATTGTTTCAGCTCTTTTGGCATTGAGACAAATTCCCAAGACCACGTGTCATTTAGAAGGATGACTCTGCTGCCCTGCACTGCTGCCCTGCTCTCGTGTGCTGTGTCCCTGTGCTCTGTTAAATCCCCATGTGCACAGCACAAGCTCCTCAGGCCTCTCATACTGAGGCTCACACCAGGAATTCCAGCATGGGACACCCTCCTGGGACATCTGATTCCCCAGTATTTCACCTCCAGGTCTGTGTGGTATAAAGCAGGTGAGAGACCCTCTGCCTGGAGACTGCCAGGGATGGAAGGAAGCCTCACACAGGCACTGCTCACACTGGCTGAGAGCTTGGGAATGCTGATTAGCAGAAATGCATTAGGCTTTAGCTGTAAATCTGAAACTTTTGGCTTGCTAGACAGTCACCTGTGGGTGACTATGAATTAATGATGGGAGAGATGGCTGCTTTCCATGGAGCTGCCTTCTGGCTTGTAATCAGCTCCTTTTTACTTCACCAGTCTAAGAAAATTTCCAGAGAACTGTGCTGGCCTTTTCTCCAGTGACATGAGAAAGAGTGATCAAAAGAAAGTGGGAAGAAAAAAGGAGATCAGAAATAAGTCACTTAGTGTTCTGCTCCTCTGATAAGAGCTCAGAGCAGAATGAGGAAAAAGCTGTGTGAGTTGTCCAGCTGCCAGAGGAGACCAAGGAATCCTCTGAGTGCCCAATGAATGCCTGGCTCCATGAGGCTGCATGTTGTGCCTGCATGTGGGACTAGTCCTAAGTGATGTTCTCAATTTCCATATTAATTCAAGGACTGCAGCCAAAGGTAGAAACCCAAAGTCTCCAGGGAAGAAAAACAAATTGCTTTGACTTCTGAAGGAAATCAATATTAGACGGTGCATTGGTTGAAGTGTTGAAACCCATGGATCAGTTCCAGATCCTGTGTAAAGAGATCCCTTAGGAATTCTTAGAATAGATCTTCATTATATTCAGCTTAGAAGCACTTCAAGCAGGAGACAAAGTGAAGCTGGACAATTCTGCAAGTAGCTTGCCTTTTGTCTTGGAACCCAAAATATATTTCAGTGTAGTTTAAAACAGACTGCAGAACCTGTGAGCTCTGGCAGCAGAAACACCACTCTGCCTCCACAATCTCTTACCTGGGACAATAATGAGCAAAAGAGCAAACACCTCATGTTAAAAGATAGAAACATTTACATGAAGTGAGTGACAGCAAAACCACCTTCAAGTGCATTAACTTACAAAGCTGGATCCTAGAAGACCCCTATGTGGCCTTAAGAAATAACATGAAATTAGGAGTAAATTAAAAGGTCAGTGGCAGGAATATGAATTTTAAGAAGACAGAAGACCCTTGTGTTGGTTTAAGCACTCTAGGCAGTAAAAGGACATGCTCTTTTGTTCCAGCTGTGCCAGTGCAATATCCTGCCACTCTCAGTCTAATCCTCATGACAAATCCTCAGATTCCCTGTGGTAGAAATTATGTTGCCTCAGATCTGCTGATGCTCAGGCTGCTTAGATGACTTTTCCTTAACCTTTATCAATCTAAAAAAGGCACATTAGTTGAAATGGTTCAACAGTGCGTTTTTTTCACTAGCCCATCTAATTTTTGAATAAAATGGTTTGGGGGCACACACACAAGCAGTGCTGCTGGCATGTTTGAGGGGGCTGTTACCTCCAGCACAGGAATGGTAAGTGGGTGCTGAGGACTGAAGAACTTTTGACAGCTTGAGAGAACTGTTTGCAGAGTGAACCTCACCCTTCTTCAGTTGCTTCTTTCAGGTTCATTGCAACTGAATGCTCTAGGCAGTGAGGAAAGTTAAGCCAAATGGTGAAGAACTAAAACAAGAAAAAAAATTTAAAATTCAAGACTGTTATAAAATCTTGCTTTGTCTAGTCCCACAGTCAAGGATTGTAGTTATTTAATTAAAAATCAGAACCAAAATACCTCTTTGGCAAAGACAGTGTTAGTGTCATAAATCAGTGAAAAAACCACATTTTCAAGAACTTCCTAAGTCTTTAAAAAGACAATAAAATCCATACCATCATCATGATACATGGCTTCATAACTAAATACTTAATAAAGACCAAAAGCACACATACACACTGTCAAAGTCAAAAAGCAAACAGAGATCCATGCCACACTCCATTTACACAAAAGCTTGGTTAAAAAAGGAGCAAGTCACCATCTGCTGAACCATCTGCTCCATCCAAGTCCTGTTCTTCTTTTATGGTCATTGGGATAGGAGCTTCCACAAGAAAAAAAATGCTCAGCATCATCAGAATCCCCAAATAAATATTTAGCACCTTCTAATGCCACCCTCAGCTTAGTCCAAATAGTGGTTTCAAGACAAAATTTTGGCTGTGGACAGATTTGTCTGAGCTTGCTATGTACTTGAGGATTGAGGATATGTTTTTAAAGAGCAGTTCAAGTGCTGAGTAAGTTATCTGAGGGGTTCTGCTGTTTCTGCTTCACTGCTTGCTGTGGCAGTAGCCCATCAGCTTGGCAGAGAGCCACTGTGAGAAAAGGCTGCACTGTTTGAGCTTGTGGGACTGGGGCCATGAGCAAAACCAAGGAGTTTTTCCTGTTCATCCTGGTGTGCTTTCAGTTTAAAAAGGAAATACAATGGGACTCACAAGCCATGTATTTCTTTCCATACAACCTGGCAATTACATAAATTTTTCTACATGATGACTTAAATGTTTAGGCTACCAAAGTATTTGAGCATCCAGAAATTACTTTCCTCCTCCAAAACCAAGTGTTGTGTGGAAAAACTGACTCTCTGAATGTGATGTGAGCAACGAGGGATGGAGGTTTCCTTAGATAACTAAATATTTCCTCACTCAGTTCACTTGTCTGTGTCTTAGAAGGCCACCCAAGCAGGCAGAAAACCAAGTTTTATACTTTCCTGCATTGAGAGCACCTGTGTATGTAGGGGACAGCTGCATGCCTGGGTTATTTACTGTGCAAACAGCAGGAGATGGAGCAGACAGCTCTTCCAGTCCCTTTGTCTGCAAACACTTTGGTAAATATTTAATCCAAGGCAGGTCTGTTTGGTGCTGACCAAATTGGTGCATTCCCTGGTTCCCAGATCAGCTGTTACTGCAGAGGTCAGAATTTAGTGGAGATGGGTCCAGGTGTGAAGGACAGGTGACATGGTGGCAGAGGTGTGTGTTTTGGGCAGTGGTCTCTCCTGGCTCTGTGCTTCACCCACCACAGAGCAGCATCCTCTGTGCTCCACTCTGCTTTAGGCTGTGGTAAAGTCACCTTCAGATGGACTTCACTGCAGTGAAATAACAGAATAACAAATTGGGTCAGATGAGCATTGCTTGTGCAAAACAGATGGGCTTAAAAATCCCAGCCCAAGCCTTGCTGCTCTGACATCTCATGTTCCCTGAGCTGTCACAGGGCACCTCTGCACAGCTTCCCCCTGCTCGTGGCCTGGATGTTCTGCTCTGCCTTTCTTTTCCTGTCTAAACCTCTTACTCACTTTTCAATTCTTCAACTATTTCAGCGTCAATCACTGAAGAGAAAACATGCATTAAAAAAAACCTAAAAAAGAAAAAAGTGTCCCCCCTCAAACTCTTATTTTTCCTTTTGACCCTTCCTTTTCTGAATCCATTTCAGTGGATTCTCCCAACAGGGATGAACAGCAACAACCCATCAGCACAGTTACCTCTTCCCATGTAAATGACTGTGTCCAAATGGTATTTTCAGTCCCATAACAAGCACACATTCACAGGTGCTGTCACCAGGTTTCTGTAGCAACTCTGTGCTCCAAGCTGCCCTCAGCAGGCACAGCTTTGGGTAAGGTAAAGTGACCTTAAATCCTCTGCACTCTCTTTGGTCTTCAGCTGGAGATTGGCTTGGTTTCATGGCACAGAGCCATCTAATAGAGGCTGCTCTGGTGCATCATGGGCTGGCACAGCCCCAAAGGGATATTCTTGCAGAAAAGGAATAGCTGAGGGCATTTCCCAGATCACAGTCCAAGGACAGCAGGCAGAATGCAGCCAATAATGTGCTGCCACTTTGTCACTCTCCCACCTTGAAAGCTCATTTACTAACAAGAATTTCCCAGACTTGCCAGGATTTGGGTAAGTTTAGTCCCTGGAATGGCAGAATGGAACTGGAAAGAGTCATCTATCTCAATGAGTTTTATTTTCAAATTTTTATAAACTGATCCCTAGAGCTGCAAAGGGAATATAATTGGAAGACTTTTACAGTTATATCTTATATACATAAATGACAATTCAATGTGCAATAATTCAAGCATCAGCTAACAGATTTTAAGTTCATTTAGATGAAGTTCAAATTGTATTCCTTCTGCAAGGTAAGAGAAGGTTAAACATGTTTCTCTAAGGCTTCATTGCTCTGTTAGGAATGTAACAAATAATTTCTTATCATTTATCCAGTCTCTTTCCATAGCTGGTTTCTCCATGAGGAACTTTAATTCTGAAAAGCAAGGTCCCTTGGGGATGTTAAAACAAACATTTTAACTAAGTCATTAAAAAATAATTTGTACATCCTTTTCACCCTTATCCAGCTTCTAAATTCATTAATTTTAGAGAATTCTTGTTGTAGAGACTGTAAGTCTTGGTGGAATTAAAGGCTAAAGAACTTCATAATGTGCTGCACTCCACCATAAATCATGCCAGACTTCATGGCCAACCCCATTTTCTATCATTAGCAGAAGTGACACTGTTCCCTCTAGGGTGAAACTATTTCAGGGAATTCAAAATCCTATGCCACCAGTCCTGCAAACTTGTCAGCATTTGAATCAGGAGGATCCTTAAGTAAAAAAGCTGCTTCTTTTACATTTTAATTATAACCCATCAGAGGGTTTGAACTGGGTGGCTCTGTAGGATGTCACCATCTCTAACAGCTGTGATTCCATTTAGCAACTGCCTTGCAACCCAAGAGTAAATGCAGCCTTGCAGAGAGATTTCAAACTTGCAGTGCAGAAGGGAGCAAACCCATGAATTTAAAATTTGAAAATTAAACTTTATGGGATTTATTTTGGAGATTTTTCTCAAGAGCAAATGACTGAATAACATAGGATGTAAATACTGGGTTTTAGTGCTTTTTCTCAACATGTGAAAAGCCCTAACTATGTGCAGTCTTCTGCAGTGAAAAATCAGGACCAGCTCTGTATTAGGGATGATAAAACTGTTTTAATTATCTTTTGTTGAAAAAATACCAGTTCATCAAAGGAGACATCCTACTGGAAGCTGCTGTGCTTCCCAAAAATTTTTCTGGGGGGTTTCTTGCAAAGCCCCATCTTCCCAAAAGGAGCTGGTGATGCCAGCACTGCCTTTGCACTGTGTTTAGCCTGGGAATAGGCACATTTCAGAGTCCCTTGGTTCTGGACTACAAATTCAGAAATTTAGGCTTTGTGATGCTGCTTTGTGGGATTTCTGGTTTCTGTGTGAATCCTCCCATTTCCAGGAAGACACATCCCTCCAGGATGCAGCTGTACAGGGTCTGCAGTCACTGCAGCCATCAGGGAAACACAGAGCTGTGGGTGAGATCCCACAAAGGAGCAGATGATCCAAGCGAAGCTGCCAAGGGAATTCAGGAAACAGTCTTACTGCACAAGGGACCAGCTTTGACTATTCTTGCAACAAATTTTATGGAATATTATTGACTTTAAGTTAAACAGTCCTTTGAGGGAGTTTAAGGGAGGCATATTAATCTTCCTGAGATTTCAGAATCCTTTGCCTGTAACCTTACTGAAAGTTTCTTGGTGTCTCTGCTGATGATAAACTCTCCAGGTCTAGACTAGGAAAGAAAAATTCTTCCTGCATTGACTCAGGATGTAATTTTCTTAGTCAACTCCAAAGCTGCAATTCACTCTGACCCCAGGATTGTAAAAGCTGTAATATAGGGAAGAATTGAGCATTTTTGCATCCTGCTGCCTTGCTCTTTTCACATGGCAATCAGCTTTATGACAGTGGTGCTTAAAGGCATTCTTGCAGAGACCACTGATAAAATATTTTAGTCATGTCAAATGTCATCACTGTAAATCCTTCAGACTCTGCCCTTACCATTGATTGAACAATTTCTACCAAGAGCTGATATTATGCCTATGAAGGTCATAAGTCTAATGCAGGCTCTAGCAAAATTTACTCAATTTTACTTGAAGTTCTTAATCCAAACACTAGCCATGCATGCCACTCTCAATTTGTGTTGGCACAGAAATTTCAGGAATGACAGCAGCATGATTCAGACTACTTTCCTAAATTCTTTCAGCATATTGACATTACATTAAATGCCAAATGCCAGAGGAACTGCCTTTTTCCATCCTGATATTGCTACTGTTATCTGTCACTAATACTGAACCACAGCAGTGCTTGGATCCCAAATTTAGATTAGATTTTTAAAGCACAAAAAAAATACACAGAAAGCCAGAGAAAAAGTCTTTACCCTGATAAATAGTTTAAGCAGATAAATCCCAAATGGGATACAAATCAAGTACAGATACCCTGAAACTTTACCAAGAGTTTTAAAGCAAAAGTGACAACACAAGAAGCAGAGCCAGTGCTTCTGAGCAGTTACATTATGCTTCAATAATAAATTTATTATTTTCTTATGATATGATTGACATTCCCTATTTAGCATTCATCCAACAGCTGTTTTCACAATATTCACAATAGAGACAAGGGGTATTTCATAAAACCTGTCTTTAACTGGCAGAAAGTTTTTTTAATATCTTAAACATTAAATGCACAGAAAAGTAATTTATATAGAAGGTAAAATAGAAAAAAAAAAAGGGAAGGTCCAAATGTGTTTTGCAAAGTTATAGCATATTAAAAAGAACATATATGTACTATCCACACAGAAAAATAATAAATCACACAGCATCTGCCTTCAAGTCCTGTGTGCTGCTGAACTGCAGTGATGGAAAGAGTTTATCTTTTATATCTTCCATTTCCAGTGAAGCTGATCTTTCCCTCCCTGGTGATTCTCTAAATTAATAGCTTTTAAATGTTCCTTTCCAGCAGAGAATTTATTTTTCCTTGAGTTTTCCTGTAGTATTTACACCGTGTGTGATTCTAGCAGAGATCACAAGTGAAGCCTGCAGCTCAAAGTGCTGAACCCTCCTTACACTAATGACACTTAACAGGACTAGGGCCATGAGAAGAGGGATTGATTTGATGAATTATCAGCACAGGGACCCCTGCTCTGTGTGCAGAGCACTGAACAGCCTGCAGTGACGTGGGCAGTGGCCAAACTCCACTCTGCTGTGATTCTGCACCATCTCCTGAGAGCCACAAGGACTGGGGACAATGAACTAAATTGCTGCATGTCCAAAGCAGGTGATCCACACCAGAGACCCAGCAGGTTCCCCATTCAGGGCATGGAAAGGGAACCTGGAGTCCAGGATTTCCTTCTGCCCTTCATTCGTGTAAGGTTTCAGGGGTGAGAGGAATTTTGCAACTGTGTAATTCCACTGACTTCTATGGACTGATTTCTGATTTAAATTGAAATTTGGGTCTGAGAAGTCAGATTTGATAGAGAAGTGTCCTAAAATATTCTAATAGGCCATCCCTGCAGTGGAAATCTGCATGTGCATCTGCACAAATTTAGATTTAGATTTAGAAGTTATTAGATAGATTTGAGCCTAAATGTTAAACATCTGATTTAACATTACACGTCCCCATGAGTTTTGTTCGTTTATGTGGATAAGCAAAATTCAGTGGTTTCCTGTTAACATATTATCCAAAACATAAAAAAATCAATTAAAATAATTTTCTACAATTCACTCATAGCCAAATGCTGACACAGTTGAAATTCACTACTGCCCTCAAAAGCAATGGGAAAACCAAGATAAAGATGAATATGGATTTATCCAGTTGAAGAAAAAATTTCAAGTGTTTTTCCACCCAAATTAAAAAGTAACTGAAGAACAATGAATAAATAAAAAGATTGGTCAGCTTTTAAATAAGCTTTGCTCATATGTGCTCTAGATTAAATAAAGCTATTGTGATAACTTAAATAAAATTAATTCTATTTTTAAAGGATTTAGTCTAACTGGATGTAGCGGGTAATTAAGGAAACAGCAGCTCTAGCACTTGCTCTTTCTTGTATTTTCTTGCAAAGAACACACAGCCCAGGCACTGCAAACCTTCCCAATATGAAAAAATATCTGTGGCTGGCAAAACCCCATCTCTAAAGTCACAAAGGAATGATAAACCACAGGGAATAGCAGAGTCCTCCCAGGCCTAACTTTTCATGGAGATAACTCTTCATTTCCCAAGGAGTCTCATAATTTCTGTAGACTGTGACACGCTCTGGAGTTTGCAGGCTGTGATTTGTTCTTCATGGATCACAAGCATTCTCTCTATTTCACCTCTTCCCTGATGTGCAAGAGATCCATCTACTCCAATCACAGCAGAATTTGGTCTGTGGAGTTGGAGTGACATAAAGGTTGAGCCAGGACTTGTATTTTAAAATTAAGATTTATTTGTTTTTCTGACAGGACATGCTTTGTTCCTCCTTTTGTTCAGGAGCTTTATCTTAAAATGTGCTGAACTCTCCACAGATCCTACATTCAAAAGCCAGTGAGAGCCTATAATTAAAGAGGCCTTAAAATTCCGTAAGGAAATACTTTTCCTATTCATGACTTGACTGGTTATTTTAAGTAGGGAGTAACTTATTTCAAGTTATAATCAGAGAAATTAAATGGTTAGAACACAATAGCTGGCTTTCAAAGGCATTTGGTTAACAACAGGATTTAAGCACTTCTGGATCTTTATAAATCTGCTCCATAGCATTCTTCCTACTAATAAAGGAACTAAAATAACATTAATCTGTGTTGGAAATGGGGAGCAGTGCTATGTTTCCATGGGCAGCAGGTCCCAGGTGGGGAGTCAGGCAGCAATGAAGATAATTTGATTCTATGAGAGGAGTTGCTTGTGTCCAGCTTCATCCCTGCACACCCCTCCTCATCCCAGAGCCATTTCATTAACTTCCCCTCTACTTCAAGCAGTTAATTTCAACAATTTTTCCCTCTCAGGCCAGTATTTGAGAGAAGGTTTTTATTCAGGCAACCCTTGTTTATTGCCCTATATACCCTACGTAGATCTGCTCTGAACTTGCCTGCTCAGTGGGGTTTTTTGTTGTTGTTTTGAGGGTTTTTTAACCTCTGTTTTTGGGTTTTTTGTTGTCGTTTGGTTTGGTTGGTTTTTTTTTAGTTAATGCAATATTATAGATTGCCAGAGATCCTTGGCAGGTTTTTTATTCTGGCTAAATACATCCTGCCTTTCCCCATGGTAACTATCCAGATCCCCACTTGCTATAAATCCTTGCTACTCACTGCAGATCAATGAAGTAATAACAGTGTGCAACAAGTTAATAACTGTCCCCCTTAATGTCAAAGGCAAGGAGAGCTTTGAGCTTTGAGTTTATCTTTAGCTTCAAGCTTATTCACCAAAGGCAACAGGACTGAGGATGTGTGTAGGTGTTTTGCTGCAGCAAATGTGGCTCAATGGAGTCAGAGCTGAGCTTCCTCTGTCAGAACTATCTCAAGAAAGTGACACAGATTAAAATGCAGTAAAAGAGTTTAGGCAGAACCTGTATAAGCAGCAAGCAGCTAAATACAATGTTATGGTTTTCATCTTTTTTTGCAGAGGGGAATTAGCTGAACCAATTTCCGTGCTTTTGGTGGAATACTCACTGAACAATCCCATTAGAGAAACAGAAATTGAATGGGCAGCCAATCGTAAAAATAATTACTCAACCTTCATCCTTTCCAGCTGATTTTTGAGAATCTGAGCTCAACAGAGCTCCACAGGCTAAGCATGAATTGATTCGCCCAAAATTGAATTAATTTAATTTGGGAACAGTCATGTTGGAAGGCAAAATGTTGCTTGATCAAAATTTATTATTTTGATCTCTGATTTCTGTGCAAGTGCAATCAAAAAATGAAATACCTGTATTTGGAGGATTATTATGTCTCGACATCAAGCTGGTGCTTTTTAATATCACCAGCACCAGGAGCAGAATGTTTGTACAAGGACCTTTAGACAGAAGCTCCAATATGAAAGCAAGGCATGGAAGTCCCAGAGCTCCATTTTCTCCTTAGATACTGGTGGAGATACATAACCTTTCTATATTTGATTTTGACATAATAGCAAGAAATATACTTAACAGCCCAGCTGACAGCCACACTTTCACATACATTATACATTTAGAAACATGTAAAGATGAATATTACTGAGATCAAAAGCTGCAATTTGAAAGGCTCCAAAATACAAAACACATGCAGAAATATTAATAGTTAGAGACTATCTGTAAGATGACCCTGCACATCAGAAAACGTAACAAGATTATCTGGGTATTTTTTGAGGTGTCCCATTATAGAAAACAGCAGTAAGAGTTAAACAGAGCAAGTGCATTCCAGAAGCTGATATGAGTTTATCTACAGGGCCACAGATGTGCCAGTTAATGTTTTCATATCAGGTAAGGTTGCTGAACTCTGCAAGATAACAGTGAAATGGGGAGATTTTAAAATCACTATTCAGGCTACATTTATAGCCAAACTCCTGGACCCCAGTTTGCAGAAGGCTGAGAACTTGCTGTTTCCACTGCTTGCCCTAGAAAACTAGGGATGCTTAAAAGCTTGGAATTCATGTCTGAGTCTGGCCAGAGAAGGGCTGCAGAATTACACCATATATTACCATGTAGCTGCAACATGTCTTTTTAAATCAGAGTAATATTTTATGACCCCTTAGTTAAGCACAATAACTTCCACTGATTTGTGCTATGGTAGCACTCAGGATCCCAACACTGAAGCCTGCTGTGGATACACACACTGACTCCTGTCATGCCAGCACATTTTGTGGTTGTTCCTGTGCACAGAAAGTGTATGCAGTTTTATGTCTGCCTTATTTGTTAGCCCTGTGAACTCACCCTGCATGTGCAAATGCTGCAGAGAAAATCAGAGACCACAAACTCTTTGGGAATCCATGAAAACATCCAGGTATTGACATTACAAAATCCAGCTCTCTCTAATCTCTGGAGCATGGGCTGGCTCACTGTGGGTGCAGTTTCTTGGTGTTAAAGGTGACTAAAGTTTCTCAGTGGACAGTACAAAAAAGACACTTGTCAGAAACACAGGAGGGGAGAGTTATATAAAGATTCATAAGCTAAACATTTCTGCAAACCCTTGAGCCCTCCTTGTGTAAGCTTTCTCAGCAGCTAGACAGGATGAAATTTCCAAAGGGAGAGCTTCTCATGAGGGGATTCACAAAATACTTGTTGTTTACAGACAGTGCTTGTAAATATTTTTTCTGTAATAGACATCTAAACTTCCCAGGCCCATTCTGTCTTTTTATTCATGGTTTGGACAGAATTTTGGAAAATAATTTCTATTAGAAACAATAATTGGCATTTCCATTCAGTTTTCTTAAGACATGGTACGCTTGTGAGCCTTGAACAACTTTTTTCATTATCATGCAAAGGAAGTAGCCCTTCCTCAAGAAAGAAAGGTATCCCTAAGCAGGAACAGAAAATGGATAAAGAAAAGCAGACAGGTTCCTAATTCTTGCAACTGTCAATAGATCAGGAGCAGGTTCTTCATACAGAGAGTGGTTGGGCACTGGAATAGGCTCCCAGGGAAGTGGTCACAGACTCAAGCCTGTGTGAATTTGGACACAGCTCTCAGGCACATGTGGGATTGTTGGAGTGTCTTGTGCAGAGCTGGACTCTGATCCTTGTGGGTCCCTTCCAACTCAGGATATTCTGTGATTCTAATACTTATCTCAGTTGTTCAGAATTAGACACAGAAGATTTTAGAATCAGCAAACACCTTAAGATATAAGAACATTTCTCTTTTCAAGTCCAGTTAAAATATATGTGTGGTTCAAGCTCTTTCTACCTCCTGCTAGCTTTTAGTTTTTTTTAATGAACTCTTTACTAATTGGGAGAGGTCCTTTCCAATTCGTGACATGATTTTGGATTGCTGAACAGATGTAATTAGTATTAGGTCACTTTATCTCTGAATCAAGCATTTTCCTGCTCCTGCTATCTTCCAACATTTAATGCATTAGTGGTTCTTAATACCTCCAGGCCATTATTAAAATTTGTCCCTTAATCTGGAAGTTTGAATTGATGGTCCCCTGACTCCAAAAAACTCCATTGTCTGTGAACTCAGGGGAGGGAATGGGAGAGAAGGAAGGGTGGTGACTCTGGAAAGGCAGTAAGGATGCACAGATAGGAAGGAAGTTATTGAGCAGCAATCTCAGCACTAAGCTGAACTGAGAACTGAGGCAAAAGTGCTTTTCATGTGTCCCATTAAAGACTGCAGCAGATATTTCACACTCTAGAGCAGAAGTCCTGACCTTCCCATCACCATTGGCAGACCCAAGCCAAAAGTGCAGATTCTTGTCTCTGTGTGATCCTGGAAAGAGACTGAGTTTTAAGAATTTATAAAAGTAGCCACTGTAAAAAAATCTGTGGTGCAGAGCAAGTTACAGAAAATCAGAAACTGCCATCTACATGGTCATAACTTATTTATTAGCTTACTGGCTCACTTAGGACTTATTGTTCACAGAATAAAACAACCTGTGGCACAGACAGAAGGCAGTTTGGCATGCAGTGAAGATAAATAGGTACCTAGTACACATCTTATTTCTGAAGGCATGTTCAGTGAATGCCCTCTGCTTGGCCAAGTATGAATGAACAACAAAGAATTCAGCCCAATGACTCTCACCAAAAACACACACAATGGTTTTTATTTGCAAAACCTGAAAACCATCCTCCTCTATTTTCAGCTCTTTAGTATTCCTTATTCCCTTATGGGGCACAGAAAACATTGTGCCTTTGTTTGAAAATAGGTTACAAAGAGAAACTGGGAAAGGTAAGCAATAGCGAATGAGGTGTTTTTCAGACACTCTTTCTTCCACCACTTCTTGGTTTTTGCTTTTGTGCCTTGGTGGATAATAAAGCTAAAAGCTGGATGGCACCCAGACACAGCATCCCAAGTCTGAAATACCAAAGATAACTCAAGGGGCAGAGATTCCCTTCTGAGCTCTGAATGGCACATCTGTCTCAGTCCTTTGGGCTTTCTCCTTCTCACTCAGCATTCTCATCTCTTTGTGTCCCTCAGTTTGTGTGAGCACAGACCCCTTCTCTCCCCCAGCCTGCTCAGAGAGCTGCCTGGCCAGGATGAAAGGAGCTGCATTGCAGGGCTGGAGCAGTGTCAGAGCTTGCACAGAGGCAGAATGTGCTGCCCAAGTGTAGCTGTGGCCACTGACCTGGGCCAGCCTTGGCCAAGGCACCGTGGCCTGTTTGAATCCCAAGTGTATGTGCCAAAATTAAGCTGGCAAACATCTTACCTCACCACATACTTCAACAGCTGAATTAGTCTGTTGAAATTGGGAATTTTAGCATCCACTTCAGTTCACAGACAGTGCCCACACTGCCTCAAGGGGCAGCCAGAGTACAAGCCAAGCTGTCCTATTTGTTCAAAGCAGATGTCCTTAAAGGTAAAACCTCACCAAGTGAAAAATTATGTGCCATGTCTTTAATTGTATATCAGGTATTTTCTAGCTTCTGCTTTTATTCAATTTTGGCTGAAGTTCCATCCACAAGGAAAGCTTGAAAACTTAGGTGGAAAAACTCCCCCCTCCTCTCCCAGCACCGTGTTCACTGCTGCCAGGTTTTTATGATCTCACTGAACAGCCCAAAGCTCCAAACAGAGAAGGCCAAACCCTCAAAGCTGTGTTATTTTTACATCTTGTAATCCTTACACCATTTTGGGGGTTTCCAACTGGCTGGCAGATATTTGCAACATCTGATGTTGGCAGCACTGCACATTGCAGCAGCTGAGCTCGCACGAGCTGGATCCTTCTCCATTTAAAGGAAGCTGATTTCAAAGCACACCCACTAGGGCATCATCTAAAGATGGTCCTCCATGACTTCCCTCATGGAAAGCAGTGTTTGCAGTCCTGCCAAAGCTAAACTTTTTATTTTAATTGACTTTGGAAGCAGCAATGAATTACCTAGACTTCCTATTCAGAAGGAAAAGTAATCCAATGGAAAGAAAAATGAGGAAAAGTGTGACAATGGAAGAATGACCAGCTTTGCTTGGCTGTTTCTTCTTGTGGCAAAGAGAAATGTTGAGCAAGAGAATTGATCATTTAGACACATTGCAAAGTATGAAAAATGGGCAATTAAAATTAATAATCTCTTTGATATTATTGATTTCAAACTGTTCTGACTAAACACAGGAGAAGGAATTTCTTCAATCTCTACATGCTGCTGTCTTTCCCTGTACTGCAAGATACTTGAATTTAAAATGGTGTACTACTTAGCACTTAAAATCTTGGCTCTGTATTCATTCTAATTATTTTCAAACCCAGCTTTGGACTGTGCAGGAAATGAGATAGCTGGCATGTCAGAGTAACACTGCAATCTTCCATTACTGCCTTTTTGTGCTAAAAGAGGAGTCAGTCATGTCATGCTGCAATATTCCCACTATTTTTAAAATGAGTAAAAATATATTTCTGTGATTTTTATAGTAGACTGAGAAACTCTTTTCAGCTCTGCTCAATATGATTTTTAATAATTCCACTGGCTATGACCAGAATTTTTATGAGGAAGCCACAGATAATTCACAGCTAAGTGCTTATTTCTCTGACTTTACTATTGCTTGGCTTGCTTGATGCATGGGGCAAAATGCAAGTTTTAGACATATTGCAATGTCCTAGTGTCAGACAATCAAATATTGGTTAGTTAGTGTCAAGGAGCAGTAGACTTGAAAATGGGACAAAGGGAATGAAACCAGGCAGAATTCACACAGACAATATTTGTCTCTCTGGGTTTGGGTGCTCTGCACTGCATGTACAGCCAACAATATTTTTGCAGCTGGTCAAAAAACCTAGGAAAAAAAAATGGGCATGGGAAAAAATCACCACTGCTTTCATGTCTCTGGTTTTATGTCACTTCAGTTGCATTCCACAGTC
Source organism: Oenanthe melanoleuca (assembly GCF_029582105.1). Classification (NCBI taxonomy): domain Eukaryota; kingdom Metazoa; phylum Chordata; class Aves; order Passeriformes; family Muscicapidae; genus Oenanthe; species Oenanthe melanoleuca. The sequence goes on along the minus strand of NC_079343.1, from coordinate 19,239,687 downwards.
CCTTTCACTGTCAAAAACAACTGCAGCAGTGGCCCCACTGGAACTCAGTTCAGCCCCGTGTGGATAAGCACACAAGTGACTATTTTCAATTAATTTTTGCAACTGTGTATCCACATTTCCATGCATTACAATGACTTTTTTAGCAATCTTCTCATGGATAGAGTCTACAACTAAAATAGAGCTACAATTCTTGATTTGCAACTGCAATTTTTTCGTGAGATCTTTAATATTCAAAGTCTGATGTGTATTGATTGGAAGTTCCAGTCATACAAAATAGATGTTTGTATTCTCATTAATAAAATTCTAAACTAGATGTTTATCAATTTCATCAATTTAAAAGTTACATTCTTCAGAGTCTCTTTCAATATTTGTTTTATACTTGCTGCTTCTATTGGAGAAATAATTTCTTAGAATATTTATGAAAATATAACATAAGAAATATAAGCAGCATTGGAAAAAGTGGATTAACCATCCCATTCATATTTATGGTTGCAGTTTCAGAATTTTCATTTAATTTAGAATAAATTTTACTAACATGGCACAAGTATGAGAGTAGTACTCCTAAGTTATTTCTTTATGCAGAAGCTATTATTCTGCATAAAGAAATAACTTAGGTTATTTCTTTATGCAGAATACTATCAGTGTAGTTATTGCTCGTGTTCAAAGGTTCTCAGAAAGCACAGACCTTTAAGGAGAAAAGATACGAGAGGACATGCACACAATAAAAAGTCAGTGCTTGTGGTACTGGGAGCATGGATTGATAGTGCTGCCCTTGGAGGAAGTTATCTTTATGTATAGACACTGCCAGACCTGACTTTTATCATGCCTCAGAAATCATTCCACAGCACAGACTGGTTTGCCTGAAAGGGCATCACATGACATTTGCAGAATTTCCCTGGGGCAGAGCACAGCAAGGGTTTATCTTGCAGGGCTGTTTGAAGAGCCAACAATTCATTGATTGCTCAGTGCTGTGGAGATGGAAGTGTTATGTCAGTGCTTAACATTTCTCACAATTCTTGTAATGATTATTTGTGCCTTGGGTCTAGCAGAGGAATCCACCTTTTGGAGATTCTCTCTAATGGAGACTCATTTAGAGCTGGATACTGGATTCAGAGGGTTTGTGATATCACTGCTGTTTGTGGCTACATTTGAACATTTGCCTCTCATTATTTATGTATTTGTGGTGAAACTTGAAAGTGTGTAGGTCTCTCTTTTTAAAAATCATAATTCATTTTAAATATAAATATATATTTATAAAATATTATATAAATTTATTTTGGATATAATTTAAATATAATTTATTTGTACTCATATAAGTCAAACAAATTAGTATAAAGATATTATGCAACTGGCTGTGATGTTTCTTCCACTGCAAACCCCTTTTTGAAGTGAATAAAGCTATCCCTGCCATCTCTCTACAGAGATCTATTGCCATGGCTCTGATAAGTGATATCCCAGGAGCAAGTCTGCCCTGAATGCCACTAAAGAGGAGATAATCTAGAATTTCATTCTCTTTCCAGGGTACCCTATTAAAACACATCTCCTACTGTGCTTCTGCTCCAAAAATTCTTCATTCAACTTCTGACCCATCTTAAAAATTCACATTTTCAACTGGAAACACACAAACTACATTAAATTTAAACCCTGTGCTCTTCCATGCTGACCAGGTATTCTGCTCCTCATAACCCTACAGGCAGACAGGCTATGGATGTGGAACTCAGAAGAAGTTTGCACACCTTCAAGATTTTTTTCCACTCTCTGAACAGTGCAAGGGAGGCCTTTTGTAGAAAATCATCCCTGCACTTGAGACCTGGGTACAGAAAGACACCCAAGAAAAAAAAACAACCTTTGGCTAAGAATTTTAGCCATTAGCTTCCAAGTAGCAACTGAATAATCTTTATGATGAACTTTTTTAATCATTTTGAAAAGGCAAGCATTTCAAAACCACTAATAAATGCACTCACTGGATTTCCAAACAGCTTCCATTACTCACTGTCAGTGCATCCTAAGTTGGCTAAGCCTTGTATATTTGGTAGCTTTTCTGCATTTAGTGCATTTATCACTCATTTGGAGTTCCAATGTGATTAGCTGGTATCTGCACAAATTCCTTAGGCTATCTTCCAACTAGATTATATGATGATTAAAAAATTACATGAAAATTGAAAAGGGGAATCTTCAAGATAGAGCAATAATCCCCATCAGAAGTACAAATGGAAGAGCCATGGTGAGGTGAAGTCCATTACCCTGGACAACTTTGACATAAGCATCACAGCAGAGAGAAAATGACATCATAGGGTGGAGATGAGATAAATTATTCTAGTTTAGGGAGCATCAGAGAGGTGGTGCTGATGGAGGGATTGTGCACACCCCTTCCAGCTCAAAGCAGTTGGGGAAATGCAGCACTTGGAGCCTTTCAGGTGTTTCTGTGGCCTGGGCTGGGCAGACAGAAATGCTGCTCTCAGGAGGGAGAGCTGTCCTGCCCTGACTCACCCTCACTCCAGGCTCTGTGCAAGCAGCAGGTCCCTCAGCCACTGCCTTGCTCCTTCAGAGAGCATTTTTGGGGTGCTTGTCCTTTACCCCCTTGTTCTTCACTTCCTGTGTCCAGACAGGATCTCTGCTTCCTCCAGCTTCCTCCAGCTTCTTCAAAATATTCCTAAAGTACTCACTTCTGCTGCAGTTATTTTAGACTACGCTTCTGAGTATCAAAACCTATTTTTGAGCATCCAAACCTATCAGTCTTAGAATCTCAAGTTCCTGAATAGATGTAGATATGCACAGGCATCCATGGGCAGGACATCACCGTGTGTGTTCTGGCCGTTCCACCAGGAGCAAAAGAAACCTTTCCATAGCAGACTCACCTAAACCTTCCTGCAGACCTCTGCTTTTTCATGCTTAGGGTGTCAGAAATATCATACAAACCATTTAACTCCACACCCCCTGGGCTCTCATAGGGAACTCAGCATTCCCAGTGCCAGTGCCTGCCAATCCTCAGCCCAGCTGGGAGGTCAGGGAGGCTGAATCCCTGCTCAGTCAAGGAGGGAGCTGCAGGAGCTGGCACCCGTGGAGTGGGCAGCAGAGGGACAAGGGACAATTCCTCCACAGCTGCTGAGAGAAGGCTGATCCTTTCTTTACCCAAATTCCAAAATATCCTGCTGCTCTAGGTACCAGTAAAGCACATTGTTCAGTGACAGGTTTACATTGTTTGCATTTAGAAACGGTTTGTGGAAATGATTAGCAATGATTTCTGAGACCAATTTCTGCCTCAGCCCCTCTGGCACTCACTGACAAAGGCCTGTGGCACTCTCAGAGAGTTTTGCAAACACAGCATTCAAGCTTTTGTCTCTGCTGTCACCAGCTCTGAGGGATTAGCTTTTTGCAAATGGAAAGTAAGCAGCTTGATTCTGTTTACCTGTCCAGTGCTGCAATAACACAAATTCAAACTGGCCTCAGCCTTGAGCACAGCCAGGGGCAGCACATTGGAAAGCTCCATTTTAGTGCTTTTCCATGAGAAAAAATTAACCACGAGATTATGTAAGAATAGAGAGCACTGACAAGTTTCTTTTTTTTTAAAGGAAGATAGTGTATGAAGCAAGATAGTGATGAAGATAGTGATGGAGCAGACAGTGATGAAACAAGAAGATTCACTTTTAACTAGGGAAGGTGAGGAGATTGTAACAGAGACAAAGGAAATAAAGGAAAGAGGACTGCAGAGTTTGGGGCATGCAGCTACTGCATTCCCCCTCTGCAGCCAGCTCAGCACCAGGGTTTCATCTGTCTCACAGAATGGATGGAGGCAACAGGGAAGGGAGCAGGGGGGTCAGAGGCAGATTTGGCAGGAGGATGTCTGCACACAGAGGTGTGTAACTGGCTGAGAAAATTGAGCCTGGGCTGCTCTGGATGCATCTCCCTCTGCCCTCCCTGGCAGTGCTATTGTGCTGTGGCAGGGCAGAGTGCATGAAGGGTTAAAACAGGGGGTGCACCCTCTTACAGCTCTGCACGTTAAATGTCTCATGAGCTCTAAAAGCAGCTTTTCCTGAAAGAGAAGGGCAACCTAATCTTCAAATAAAAGGACTAGAAAAAAGCTGAAATATTCTATTTTGAAAATAGCAGAATAAAACGATTCAGTTATTCTCCAGAAAATAATCTTCCTTTTCTATTATCAGGAATTAAAATAAATCCTAACTTTAATTAAACTAAAAATACAGGTTTTGGTGAGCAATCAATTTGATTAATGGCATCCAGCTTCATCTGTCATCTTTTATTGTAGTTCTCATGGAAAGAAATGGTAGATACCACCAAATACTCAGCAGGGAGATTCATCAGATGGGCTCAACAATTTAACAAAGTTTCTTACCTTTGCAAAAATAAAAAACTCTATGAATTGCTGCTGTACACTGAACCTCCCTATTACTTTCTGTACTGGGCTTCCAAGAAGAGCCTGAGAACATGCACACACAGCCACCAGTGTGAGATTTAAAACTTGCCCCGATTTACAGAGGTTTATTAATGGGCCCAGACAGGAGAGAACACAAGAGACCAGGAATACAATCTCCCAGTGAATAGAGAGCCCTATTAGCAGAGCCCAGGAGAGGTTTTCCAAAGCTGTGAGGAGGAGAAGCCAAGCAGGAGCTGTGAACACAGGGAGTGTGCAGTGCCTTCCTTGGAAAAGCTCATTTCCACCACGGGGTTAAACCCACTGCAGGGATCAGCAGCCACCCCAAATTTCCTCACAGTGATACTGTTCATGGCTGCATACCTGCAGAGGAGACTAGACTGTGTTTTCAACAGATTTAACAGCCAGCCTGCAAAGGCAGGGACCAGAGCGAAGAGAACACAAACAAAATTACACACCAAAATATGAAGGTACCCACTAAATGTAGTAGAACAGTGCTGGATATCAAAGTAGCCATCCCTGGTATATGTAGCTGTTTTAGGATAAGTGAAAAGTCATCCTACATAATGGTGAATCATTAAGAAAATACATGTACACAACATATCCTAACCCCTTGCTATTACTGTTTATTTATAGTGATGTGTCAATATAGGTTTTCATTTTATATTCTCCTGGCTAAAACTCTGAAGGAGCACCATGTTCATGAAGAGGTTGACAGAGCTGTAGTTTCAAAATAACTTTTTAGACATCTTTCCATGGCAAAAGTTGTGCAGGTTGCTGTTTTAAAAAAATCAAGATAGTTTAGTAAAGGACAGATAAATAATAGATACTCAGCATAAAAAATGTCTGTTTTTCCTTTCTCAAGCATGTTAGCCAAATGCAGAAAAGTAAACCCTAAGGAGACTGGGTCATAGTTAATTTGGTTGTCAAAGGAGGATATTAAATGATAAAATCACTTTTCACCACCATAAAAAATGCAGGGAGGATATTTATTTTGCATGTATAAATTACACAATTTATTGTTCTATTTTAACATTTCTTTTTTTCAGATCACCTACAAGAAGGTTTCCATAGAAACCTAAGAAGAAAAGCAAAGAGGAACATAATTTTGCTCAGTTTATATTGATTTTAAATACCACTTCACTTGCACCAGCAATGTGTCTTCTGCACACATTTTTTATCAGCTGACAATCTAAGTGTTACAGTTGATTAAAATAGCAATTTAGATTTAGCAGTTATCAAAAACACTGTTTGCAGTTCAGTCTATCACCTACCCAAATTATGGCATTGTAGAACATCAAAGATGAGTAATTTTTTAAGCAACTATGATGAGCTTTATCAAGATGAAAACTGCTTTGGAGCAGCTCTGGTCCTCCATTCTGTCTGTTCTTGCTTAGGGCTGATTTAAGGTACTATAGACAATGTATTAAATCTATAAATTAATCTCTTCACTTTCTGAAACTGCCTTGTATTGGTGATTAACAGAATGATTTCTCCAGAGAGCCAGACCTCTGTTATTTCCAAGAGATGTGACTTGGCCACTTGCTGAGGATGTCTATGATAGTCCTGGGCTAGCTTTTGGCAACCTTAATGTCTTGATTTCCCTCCATGGATTTTTATTTATTGCATTTATTTTATTTTATTTATTTGTTGCTGTTGCTTTGTTTTTGTTTTTTTTTTTTTTCCTTTCTCATTTTAAAATCTTCTCGCCAAAGCCAGAAAACAAGGGAAAGTGAAGAAATCAGCATGTTTTAAACAATCCCCAAAGGCTTCAAGGCTGCCACTCTCCTGCATGCAATTACTTATTCCTGTTTTTCACTCCTGACTCATTTCTACGTGCCTGAAACCATTTTAGGATAACCTGTCCAACACCAACTGAATATTGGATTCTGAGCAGGAGCCTCATGCTGAGATGTCTGGAAGATTCCATGTCTGATCCTACAGGAGCACAAGGGACTTTCACTCAGAGACCTTACTGTCTTCTCAAGGAAGCTGCAAATTAGCAAACCCTTTCAGGATCCCAGTTTCAAAAGAGTTTCTTCCTGTTCACAGAGAGATGAAACTTGGTGACCTCTCACACTGTTTATCCAAAATGTCAGTTGCTGGAAGTCAGAGCTGTCTCATGGCTCTTACTTCCGTGCAGACCTAGCTTTGGTATTCATTAAAAAAAAAATAAAAAAATAAAAAAATAAAAAAATAAAAAAATAAAAAAAAAAAAGGAATAAGCTAAAGAAAAAGAATGAAGCTAAAAGAATAAATTACTTCTGGGATCCATTATTTTCACTTTTATTAGTTCTCGATGAGAGAACACTATTTGTGCAAATACAGCTACACATGCTTTTACAGATAGATAATGTGAAGATGAAATTCTATGCTCCCTTTTGATTTTCAGGTGATCAGTAGAGATGACTTGTGATTTGGGGCTTTTGCTCTTTATTTTTCATCATTGTCACCTTAGGAATGGCAAGGTCTTTTCCATTCTGCTTTAATGAAAACAGTTTTTTCCTCAGGACATCCAGAGGATGACAGAACCTTCCTTGGAAAGGCAAACACAGGGAATTAAACCTTCCTCCCTTTCTGCACTCACAAAAACCAAGATACAGATAACAATACAGAAGAACAGCAACATACAACATAAGCTAAAGCACCATTTCTTGGGAACTTTCAAGTTGATTTCCAAATTATAACCCCATTCTAAGACTGTGTACCACATAATTTTCATAGTGGAGCAGTTTCAGATTTCCTGTGTACGGGGTTTTTTTAGGGCAGGTCTGCTAGTGAGATCAAAGTGAGTGACAAAAATCCCCTTGATGAAATGATGTAACAAATACAAACTCTGAGTGTGTCCCCCACAATGGGTAACGATGCTGGCACTTGAATTATGGCCAGAACAGGCCAAATTTCTGTTCCTGCCATTTTAAAAAAAGAAACACATTGGCCTATCTTCCCTCATTCTCCGATAGTGAAATGTAAAAATAGAACTGTGCACTCCAGAGGGCTCCAAGGGCTCTTTTCATTAATGTGAAAAATCCATAATTTATAGCTCTGCAGCGTGAATAGGTTTGGAAGACATTTAATCACTAGTGAAAATGCCATAACCCCAACCCCACTCCCACGAAAATATAGATAGCTCACAGCTATTCATCTGGGCTTGTTGGGAGCTGCTCAAGTGTTCCATATATTCTCCCTGGTGAATGAGAGCAAAGGAACACATCGTGAGAACTGCTAGTCCAAAACACAGCTTACACTGAAAATACACAAAGAATCATTTCAAAAGGTGCATAAGTGATATCAGTTGCTTTCTAAATATAATACATTTTGCCTAAGTAATATCCAATGGGGATCAAGTCACACTTTTGATCCTGTCACACTTCTAGGTGTGATATGTGGCCAATGGGAATGCAGCTTTAAGAAAATCTGTCTTGTCACTAAGGATGGGAAGGCTTGTATTCCAAGGATTTATCTGTATTAAGCTTCAGACTCCTCCACAACCAGATTTGAAGGTTCTATGTAGCTTTTTCCTTTCCAGTTACATGCTAAGGAAGATAGAAAATGTTTTGCTGTGAAAATCATCTGGTTTGAAATGTCTCTTATGTTACCAGAGGGATCACAATTAGATTAATCTACCTTGTTGTCTGATTACACACATAGATGGATCTACTTTTGTTATAAAGCTTATAAAATTTAGATTTCTACAGTTTCTCCAAATCTACTGTCCCCTACAGTGGAGTTTAAAGGTGGGTGAGATTCTAGTAAGATCTACATCATTTTCATGATGTTCAAAGCCATCAGAGATGCTCAAAAACTGCTTCCTTGTAACAAAATTTTATAAAAATCCAAGTCCTCTTTCAAAGACCTGTGTCACCAAAAGGCTAGGTACTGATTTTGAAAATAATATGAGTGATATGAAATGTGTGCTACTTAAAACTGAAGAAGACAGTAGTTAGTGCAAGTATTTAAAAAAATGGACAGCATCTTCTATTCCTCACCAGCCTTGTATCATCATCTCAGAGCATCTCATTCTGACCACTTACAGCTGAGTTTTCACTGACTTCATCAGGGAAGGAAGACAACGTGTTCCACAGAGTGTAATAAGAGTCTGCAAAATTTAGAGGTAAGCATAATGAAGGAAGAATCTTCCCCAATCTGGCACTATTCATCCCTTTGTTAACTCCCAGATATGTCAAGGACACTCAGGAAAAGAAGATGAATAAACCAAAAAGGTGTCAATTTAAGGCAAATTGCACAGATCAGCTCTGCTAAGAGGATGGATTTTCCTTCAGAAATAGAGATGGTATAACTTGGATTCACTCATTTCAAAGTGAATTACATTAAAGCAAATTGAGGCCGTTTAAATTCTGACTGTGTGGATGTAAAACGATTTATTATGGTTGCACTAATACATTTCAAATCCAAATTAATTTGGTTTAATTTTATTGAACATCCCTGAGAAGACAAGATATAATCCAGCTTTAAATATCTGTCCTGGGATGTTTTGATTTTTGCATTCTCCCGGTTTTCATTTTCTTTCTTTTGCATATCTACCATTGCTATTTGAATTTCAAGATAAGTGTCCCACTGGGTAGTGTTAGTTTTTTTTTCCTTTCAAAAGGAACCATATGGAGAAAAACAGCATTATTGCCAGCACTGGCATTAAAAATGTGAGTCAGGCCTTAAAAAATTATGAGATTTGTTTAAAGTGTGAATCGTTCCCCCACAAACAGTGAATTTAGTTTTTTTTAGTAGGCATTTGATATTTTCTATGTACACCAGCCACTTTTTCAAACAAGCAAAATGTGGCTTGGCCAGGAAACCCCTGGACTGCAGAAGCCCAAGGTTAGAATGAAACCACCAAATAACAGGAGAGATAGAGAGCTCTGAGCATTTAAATCCTTGGAGTCAGGAGCCAGGCCAGCACTAGAGCTGTGGATGCTATGGATCAGTTAAAATGAATCTGTTCCATGGGAGACAGATGAGACAGAGCCTGGCCAGCTTAAACCTGGCACCTGGAGAGTTCAAATTCCAGTTCAGAAATTGCCCATTTTCTCCTTGTTGTTTGCATAAAACTGAAGTCCTGCTTGCTGGGAGGGATGTAAGTGAAATCAATATTTGGGGCATTTCACTGAATTATGATCAAGTAACCTTAACCTACACATACCAAACATTTCTGCCTGTCTGGTATCCAAATTTTCTCCTATTATGAGGAAGTGTTTTGGTAAAATTTTGGCTTAGAATCTTTTATTCATTAAAATCAGTTCTTTTTTAGATTACAGACAATCTTATTGGTGGTGAGCTTAACTTGCTCTAGTAACAGAAACTTCACAATGTCAAGTGTTCTGCAGCTGGGTCAGACAGTCCTTAAATGAATTTGTGTGAAAGTGACAACTGCTCCTTGAAACTATGGAGTTTTAATCAAAATTAAAATTTTAAACAAGCACTGAGAAAATATTTCTAGCTTGTAACTGGATCCATTCAGCATATGTGAGCTCACTGTGCAGTCACAGATTATGAATTTGAAGCATGAGTAGCATCACAGAAATGTCTTCACAGGAGCTAAGCTCAGAGCTATGCAACACTCCTAGGGTTTGAATAAAGAAGGGACCAGGAATCAAACTGTGATGCTTGGTCCAAAAAGGCTGGAAGTGAAACAGTTCCTACAGGTTTACTCATAAATTGATGAGAATTGATCCAAACCTTCAGAGGAGCTCTCCCAGCCCCCCAGCACAGCACCTGAGCTTTTCCCCAAGGAGTGCAGGGGTGGAGGGATGGAGAGAAGAGCTCCTTCCTGTTCCATCTACACTTTCTGCAAACATGACAGCATCAAACCTCAAGCCTCAAGCCCACTCATCAGTACAGATGGGCTGGAGAGTCAAAGGGATTTTTTTCATAGCCCCACTCAACAGAATTATTTTCTCCTAACTTGTGCTGTGAATGCATTAGCAGCCCTTCAGTGTTCAGCACTGCATGGGAGCTTTATTCTACACACAATACAAGTTATATAAGAATAATTGCTGGCCTGCACGCTGAGAGACTTGAGGAAGGACATGTCTGCTTCTATATTTTATTTTTTTTCTTGAAGACTTAAGTGTACCATAAACAAAGAACATTAATTGTGAAGCAGCTCCCTAGAGAAATGGAAATTACTTGTGGAGTAGAATGATTGCTCTGTCCAGGCCATGTCCCACTGAGATGCAATTTGTTTCCATTTACATCACACATCTTTTTCCTACAGCATCCTGTATTTTCCTGACTTTTCCTTACAACCCACAGTACATAAGGCTCAGTGAATTCCACATCTATTCTTCACAAAATGTGTACAAAATCCTGTAAAAATGTTCATGTGGTGTATTTAGAGCTGCAAGTTATAAATATGCAGTTTTTACTGTAAGTCAGGTCAGAATTTTAAGCCAGACATACAATCCTCCTTTTCCCCTGAATGAGTGTCCTGCAGACACAGCAGCAAATCTTGTGTTTCCATCAGATGCTTTTTGCAGGAAGGCTTTGTTTTCAGTATAAACATTTCCAATAAATGACATGAGTGCAAATGAAGGGAAACTGTGTCATATATAACTATTAAAAAAAACAGATTCCTGTATCTTCAAGATTGCTTCATGCCTGTTTCAGGTTGGAGTGAAAGAACAAGTATTTGTCTTCCAGTCCAGCAATCTGACACATATTTTGTTTCTAAAATGCAAATTGATCTGCCTCGAAGTAAGCAGTGGGAGTACCACAAAAATCCTCAGATTTCTTCAAACTCATGGCCCCCATGACAAAAATGCAGAATAAACCTCATAGAAAATCAGTATTTACTGAGGGTGCTTCAAAGACAGACTAGAGCACAAGAGCTGGGCTCTAGGAGATAGATATTCAAGCTTCTCTTTCATTATTCCTGGGAAATTGGAATATTCCTGGGAATTCTCTTTCACACCCCCTGGGCCCAGAGATTCTACTGAGAATTTCTATCCACATTGAAATACAACCACCTGGGAAAACATAAAAAAACCCCAATGGAACAACAACAAAAAAGAGCCAGAAGTTATAATGGTCATTTACTCATGGGACTATAGGCCTAAGATCTCAAAAGAAAAAGTAACTATGTCCTGATTACAGCACCACAAACTACCTCCATAGCCTTTCCCTCTAGTTCTGAACACACAGTTGAGTTACATTTTGCCCTAAACTCTTGTGTGGTACCACAAACCACATTTCAGGGTTTTCTGTGTTCTGCTGCAGCAGGAAATGATGTTATCCCAGTTGGGGTGCAAGGATTTACTTGTTTAAAACATTACTCATATTTTGGAGCCACATAAGTACAATTGATTTTATAGGCCATCTATTGATGTGGTACATAAAACAATTGTGGAGCAAGTTCTGCACTCTCTTTTACAAGAGTTGGAGGAGCAGCACTGAATTGAGAGGTCTCCACTGTACATATTATATCTCTATATCCTGAATTTGTGGGAAGGAGCAAGCAGCCAGATGCTCTCAGCAGCCTTACTCCATGATACTGAAAGCAGGAGATGAGGAGTCCATCCCAAAAACATTATGCAAAAGCACAGAACAAATTATTTGATTCAGACTTTGGTTTTTACCCAACTTAGAACTTGGTCCTTGATGAGGAAAAGTAAGTTATATGAAATTAAAGTGATCCAGTAGTTAAGATCAAATATTCTGGAATAGGTATTTATTAACATGTGTGAGGGAGCTGAAGGTGAATTGTTCTCTGGAGCTAATTGAAGAGCTTCCTCCAAGGGAAGGGAAACCTGTTTTGATGCTTATTTTCCTAATGAGATGCAACATAAAATGACTTCCTAGTTATTATGCTGAAATATGTCATGCATATTCAAAAACTATCTCTGAGGAACTGAAACAATTTAGGCAAGATGAGCTACTAAATACATGAAAGGAATTGACTTCATGATCCAGCTAATGATTAGATAGGCTTCACTATTAAAAATAATGATTGAACCAAAAAAAAAGTACATTCACATTAACTGCAACCACTAGAAATTCCTTGAGCATGCAGGCTGAATGGCAGTTTAATTTTGTTTCAACTGTTTGCTTTTCATTTGTCTTAAAAAAACCCAAGAGTCAATTTATGTTATTTACATATGTGGAAACTCAGCATCAGTTTTCTTGGAGTTGTCTGATGACTAAAGTATTACCAGTTATTCATTAAGGTAGTGCAAAAGTGATTTAAGTGTCAAAACAAAGAGGTTTGACACTTTAATGGTGCATATTCACCCAATAAATTTAAGCCAAACATCAGGAAAAAATATTATCCAAATAGCATCTACTCAACACAAACATGCAGTACTTTCCTGCCATTAGTAAAGATTTTAACTAATTTAAAGGAGAGCTGCCCAGCAGCATGTTAGGCTACACCTAGAACATGTTTCTAAACTAAGATTGATAAATTCTAGGAGATTTACAATTAATTGAAAAACAGAGGTGCTTGTCATCTTCATGATTCATAATGTTTTTCAGCATCCTCCATGAGCAAAAGATAAGTTAATGTGTCCAGGAAACTCTCCAGAATCAGCAGCCAGATATGATCCATCCACCTGATTAAATCCCACAGAGCCCAAAAGCAGCTGAGGAAGGGTCTGTGCCCCCCTGAAGTGGTGGGCAGGAGGTGGGATCTGCTCTGGAATGCTCAAAGATGCTCCAACACAGATTTTAACTGCTGCTGCTGACAGGTTTTGACCTTCAGAGCAAGACTGCAAGGACAGGGGTCAGGGAGTCTGATTCATTTTCAAACTCATTATTAAATCTGTCTCACCCAGGATATTTAATCTCTCCCTGTTTACAGAATTAATATCTGGTTTATTATCTTCTAATATAGTATTTAGGTTATTTGGAGCCTGTATATTTTGTATATGATCTCAAGGCTGTGACTAACTCAAACCCCTTTCACCCAGCCTTCCCCTGGCATCCCATCCCACCCTTTAGAATTACTGGGGCTGCAAATGGGCACTGCTTTACTTCTGCACAGAATCAGTGCAAAATTGGGGCTCTAAATTCTATACATAGCAATGAAAAAAACCACACCAAAACCTACCCTACAAACAGAGAGGCGTGAAAAACCTTCATGAGAGAATTTCTGACAAAAATTTTGGCATACTCAGTGCAGACTTCATGTGCACTTCCTGTGAGGAGGCAGAAGGGAGAGGGTGGCAGTCTTTGATCAGAACAGGCAAAATAGGCAAGTTGAAGTAAAAGATGTTTTAAGCAGAATTTTTAGAAGCACCTAGCCCCAGGTAAAGAGAGGCTGAATGCCTTCACTCCAGCTTTCCTAATCAGGTCAGACAGATTTGCTGGGTGTAGAGTATTTCTTGCTTGGGGGAACTGATAATTGACCAGTTTAAAATTGGAGGAACCTGCGACTTTGCTGACTGGGGCAGTTTAAACATAGAAGTCACCCACTATAGCCCCAAGCTCCCAGAAAAGTAGAAAATTAAACTAACATCCCCATTTTCTTTTGTAAGGAAAGCTTAAAAAAAATATCTATCTTTTAAAATTAAGTTACCAAGCCAACACTCCATCTCTAAGCTGACACTTCACCTTGCTTGGGCATCCTGCTGGAGCTGATGCAGCTAAAAAGGTGACAAACAGTCATTTGAGAACCTATAGAAATGTATGGGGCTTCTCTGGGCCACACTGGGTGATTTAATGCTTCATATATCTAATAGAGGCCTGTTAGCCTTGCTACTCTGATGAAAATGCCAACCACAAAATCAAATTATGTGAGAATCCTGCTCATTTGTGAAAGATGCTGCAAGAGGAGGTGCATGGAGAGAACCCCCAAATGGAAAGTCTGTGACAGGAACTCCTGCATTGGATGGTGCAAGCCAGATCAGGTCTGGTGGCAACACAGCTGCTTGGGCAGATAGAATTGGACTTGATGGCTTGGACACCTTTGTGTGGCAGTGCTCCATGCCTGGAATGTGTCACACAAACTGCAATGTTCAGCTTTATTGCCTCAAATTCACTGCAAATTAATGCTGAGCAAAGATCTTTCACCAGACCATTGCCATCCTCAAGGTGTGGCATATTTATGGTATCTCAGAGGCTAAATTAATTTAACATCAACATACAAACTAAAACCTAATCCCCTACACTGCAAGCTCAAATGAAGTATCAATAATCCATGTGGATTTTCTCATGCTCCACACTACAGATTTGGACTAGAGCCCAACTCATTCACCTGCAGCTGCAGCATCATTACCATCATACACACACACACAAAGTGGGAATGTGCCATTTGATCAATGAAGTAAATACATCTGATTAACAGCCACAAATAGCTGATGTATTGACTAAAACAGTGCCAATATCTCCCTACGCTCATCTTGTTTTCTTTTTCTTTCCTTTTATTTCACTACTGTCTTTTACAATGAAAATATCTTTTGCTGGCAGAAAGAAAGCTCCTTTTTATTTCATAAAGAAGATCCTTTATGACCACAAAGGACATGCAACTGCTCAAGAAAATATATAGGAATTTTAAAATATTAAACCCATGTTTTTCATATCTATATTTTTACAAAGATAGCTGTTTGCGCATCCTGAAGATTAAATTTTTTAATTGAAAAGTTAGCTGAGGTTTAAAAATAGTGCATTCATCCAATCTACACATCTCTTATTTATTAATATATGATATAACAGGTTTGGAAGTGATGGCCTTGCTAAAGCTGAATTTGGCAGAACACTGATATTCTTTCAGCTGGTAAGAAATGCACAATAAAATTATAAAACTAGAGGGAATTAATTTTCACAGTGGAAAGAAAGTATCTTTATTAAACTATAGTGCTATCAGGATCTGCCTTTTTCTTGAGAGGTGCTGATAACTCAGACTAGTTCATCTCACACCATTAGCTCATCAAAGCTTGTTTGCTCTTGGTAACAAAAACGGGAAATATTTTTCATGCACAATTGCTGCAAGGCAATCTCTGCACTTTCAGCACAGCTGGCTGTGCAAACTCTCAACTGATAGTACTGTCCATAAAGTTGCTCTGATTAACACTTCAGTCCTTTTACTAACAGGTAAACATAGATGAATGTGAACAGGTTAATGCAATATGGGCTAAGAAAATAAGGAATCAAAATATGCTCTCATTACCTTTCTCAGTCATTCCCTACTTTTAGTGGATAGCAATTTTGGCTGTTGCCCTGGCAGCTTGCTCTCCTTTTCTTTTTTGCTCAGAGAAGCAAGTACAGAAATATCAGCAAATAAATCCACAAAGGGGGATGGAAAATAGCATGAGGAAAAATAACTCAGTTTTTTCAATGCTTGCTTGCCCACCTCTTGCAGGGGAACAGCAAGCTGGTATTTAAACATTTATGAGGCTGAAGCAGCCCCCCCACAGCAGAGGAATGGGGCTCCCTGCTGCTCCTCAGCCCTTACACAGAGGGAAGGGGGAAGGCTCGTGGCTGGTCCAGCTCTCACACCCAGAGCACTTTCCCTGTTCATTTGAGACATCCCCTCCTACTCTGATCACAGCCCTGCTTGTTCTCACCTGCCTCAATAAATAAAATTGCTGTCAGCAAGCTCCAAGCTCCAGGACACTGCCTGGCAAATGGGTGACAATCCATCTTCATCTTCACTATCACAGGGATTCAAACATCAGTACAGATGGACTTGAAGCCAAACTTCAGGCACAGCCTTTCTATCCAAGACCCCAGGTGCTTTTAAGGAGAAAAACAAATCCCTGAGGATTTCATCCCACAGACAGTTGAGACATTGCTTTTACAAAGCCATGAGAGTACAAGTGAACTACTCCACTCCCATCCTTCTGGGAAAAAGGTCTATTGGCACTGATGCCAAGGTTTCAGCCCCCATAGACATGCAAGTGGTAGGAACTAGAAAATATACAGAGAGATTCAACTTTAAATGCTGAAAACAAAGGGTTGGATATTCAGCTCATAGTTCCATGTCAACTAAAAATCAATCTGTGCCACACAAAATACTTTACACATCACTAGCAGTCACAACATCTGAGACCAGCTATCACCTTCTGATCATTCACAAGGAAATTCTAACACAAAAAGCCTGCTAGAGAACTGGATTTGGGATTACTACTTAAATGCAGCATTTCTATAAACAGATAGGGATTTATCAACCTACTTACTCAGCTGCCAGGAAGTGTTGCTCTCCAATTTCAGAAAATCTATGTAACTTATGATGCAATTAACAAGCATCATGGTCAACAAGAGTTATGAACACCTGAAATCCCAAAAGCTAATTTAGTTTGTCTGAATTTAATTCAGAAAGAAGTCAAGAAGAGAAAATTGACCATAAATAACAGGTATGATTCAGTTATCTCCCCAGTCTGGAGAAGATAGTGACATTTAAAAGAAAAAAAACTTCTGGAAATAAATTTTGTGGGAATCATATTGGGGACTATTTCAAAGCAATTCATCAAGATGACATAAATGTGTGATACAATTCTGGTTTACACATTCTGGATGTCCTTTCCACTTCTATCTGAATTGAACCTTCTAAATATGAAACACTGAACTGATCAATCTAGAGAAAATACAATGCAGCAGGCTTTTAAGTCACAGATTTTGGAAAATTATCAATGCAAGCTTGTTTATTCTTCATCAGAGTTTTTTTTTTTTAATTGCAGAAGGAACTGGCTACCAAAGTAAAGAAAATTTAATGACACTTAAGAAAAATATGAGAATAAGAGCTTTGACTAGGTATCTTTGAAAATAACTTTGAAAACAGAGCAGGACAGAAGCAGCTGAGTTACTGGACACAGTGGATTGCCTGAGTTTTTCACAACTCAAAAATGAGATGCACAAGTTAAGAGAATGAAAGGCTTTCCCTCCTCCAGATGGTAAGCTGCCTAGCAGTAATTGATTTTAATCACAGATTCCTGACAACATTCTTTGCCTAGGGAGGGCTCAGTAGCTACTGATGTCTGAAGCTGAAAGAATATGGTACCTATTTTCAGTCATTTTATGGTCTAGATCCCAAAAATCACAGTGAACTTTCAGTAGCATAGTTAAAATCATTATTATCCCTTCTTGTTCTGTACTTTACTGCTTAGTTTCAATTCCAGGTGCACTTTAAACTGATTTTACAAAAATGCCATATATCTTTTCCAAGCCACTGATTAAGCTACCAGATATAGATATATATTACCTAATGCACATGGTTTAGTAGGTCACAGGTTCATATTTTTCTATTCACTCTTGCATAAGATGTAACCAGAGCTCCTTGACCTCTATTTTTATAAACTTGCTTCAGTTCTTTTGCCAGAAACTGTCACCAAAGTTCAACCCAGTCCATTTAATTTTACTATACTTTAATATGAGCATAATTAAAAGCATTTCTCTATCTTCCCCATTTACCTCCAGTAATTTTTAATGACACCAGATATTTTTCACCTTCACTGAAGTATTCCTGGTCACAAAGTTATGTGAGACAGCCACACAGTCACCATGTGATTAATAAAGGACTCTTCATATTTCCTTCTTCTCTTCATTCCATGTTTCTTTAAACTGGCTATTGTGTCCCAAAAAACTTGAAGCCTTTGTGTATTCCTTTAATACAATAATAGGCTGTCCCTAAATTGCCTCTGAAAGCAGTCACAGAAGTCCAAGGACTTTAAACAGTGCAAGTGCCTGAGTCTCCTGGGTTTCAGATTATTTTCCTGACCATGAAATATTGAACAGCATTCTCTGATGATACCCTTCAGAAATTACTCTCTGAAAGTCCTAACACTGACAGACTGCTGCAAAGGTTTAAATAATCACCATCAGTCCATGTTCCTCTCCCCTGCTTTATGTCTTACCAGGCAAAAGGAAGACAGAGAAAATTTCTTGCACCTCAAGTGAGATCATCTGTACTTCAGAAGGAAGTGATACAAAACAGTTCTACCACTGGGCCTTTGTGGAGGTCTTGAACCAGCTCCAAATAAAATAATTTAATTCTTAAAATAGATTCCAATGTTCCAAAGGAATAAATTCTTAGATGTGCAGAGGTAACACAAATACAAGAAGCTCTCTAACCACAAAATAATTTCTCTTGTTTAGGCTTTACAGTTGCTACAGCAAAAGAGTTAAGTACATCATGTACTCAAAATTATCACATACTTTTTCTTTAATACTACTGTACTACAGGCATCTCTCAAATTAAATACCATGTGGAGCCCTCTCATTTGGTTGATTCAGTAATAGCATATTGTGTGTAGCTACAGATGTTCTTCACTGGGTTGTGCCCATACCAATCTAATTTTGTAAGATAAATGAGGTGTTCTGACTCCAGGACTTGATTTCCCAGCATAACAAAAACATCAAAAGAAGTGAGATGAGAGTTCAGATAGAAAAGCTAATTTCTCTTTCCTGGATTCCAGGAAGACATGTGTGAAGGGAACATCCCTCAGCTATTTGGAAGATGTCTGGAAAACAGAAAAAGTTGGCATTGACTTATAAATTACATTCATTGAAATAATAATTAAGTATGAAAAAATATTGATTTAATATCAGTGGCAAGACAGAGAATCAGCATCAAGGAATGAAGAAAGGCAGTTACCCAGTTACCACTTTGTTAAATGACATGGAAGGATTCTGTGCTGGTTTCCCAAAGGTGTGCCCCCACCCTGGGATGGGAGGCAGCTCTGAACTGGTCTGTGGAAGCCCTGGAGGCAGGACAGCTCTGTTTGCACAGTGATCCCTTGGCTGGTTATCCCTGCCTGGGAGGAGATCAGGAGAGGTCAAGGGCTCTGAGGTGTCCGTGCATCTGCAATTGGGAAGACTATCAAGCACATTTAAAACACAAATTTTAACATAATTTTAACATGAAAACAAGCCTTGTGAAAGTATCACCCTGGACTACACTGAATAGAAGTAATTTTTCCTAATGAATAGCACAAGCTGGCAATATTTCCTACTACAATTATACTAAGTAAGAAAGGAAGTTTAGCAGCAAAGCAAACTAATATTTTTATAAAAACAAATTAGCAAGCTGATTAACAAGCTCATGACTACAGCAGCAATATAGACCACAGTCTGTACTCTAAGATATGTTCTCCTAAATAATGAGTAATAAAGCACTGATATGTTCTCACTCTGAAGAGCAGAAAAAGCAGTTTAGATTTTATTGTTCAAGAAAGCATGAGTTAATTAGTCCTTGCAGGTAATTACATCTGATTACAAAGAACTTTCTCAGACAAAATAGTGTTTTCTTATTTTTATGAAAATTCATGGGGCAAATAATGAAAATTTCCATTTAGTTACTATTGCTCCACTGTTTTCATTGTTGTGCCTGTAGCACCCCCAAACCTGGGACCCTTTTGTGCCAGACACTGAACAAAGTTTTCACATTTTCATGACAGTCATGAGCACATAACAGTCACTTACCCCAAATAGAGAAGAGGGGAGAAAGCCATGCAGATCTCATTTAAGAGTAAAGAGGGGGTGTTTAGATGTTTTTATCTAAATTCTGCCATAGTTTGTGGCAGAAACAGGAGCCAAGCCCAGCTCACCCTAAAGCCAACTCCAGTACCAGGAACAAAAAGCATCTTTTCCCTCTAAGGCTCAGCATACATCTTTAGGAGGAAAAAAAAATCAAGCAATAATTTGCAGGACTGGGGTTTAATGACTTGTCACTGCAGTCAAATAATTCAGTGTCAAATGCTTATGATTTTTTAATGATTCACTGCCACAGGCAGGTTCCATACACATTGAGGTGTTACTGCACTGCCTTGATGGAAGTTGTAAAGTAGGATTCAAACATCCTTCACCACTTCATTAATGAAACAAATTTATCTTCTAATAGGAAAGAAGTCCTTCAGTGTTCTAGACTCCATTTTACATTCATATATAGTCTGTACCTTGTCTGTTTGCATTAAAAGAAAATCCTTTTGATCAATGCTCTGGCAATGAAATTGCACTCCCCTGAATAAAGTTCTCAGCCAGCCTGCAGTGTAAATGATACTTAATAGATAAAGAGACATGCTGTCAAGATCAGCTATGCATGTGTTAAAGCTCAATTGTCCCTGAGGTAGCAAGGAATAAAAGCCTTCCAGATAAAACATTGCTGCCTGGTCTCATCTGTAATACATTTCAGAATAAGCAAAAGGGCTTCGTTCCTCCTCTTCACTCAATTTATTTCCCTCTGCTCCATTAGGGGAAATAAGAAAACTTTATCACTTGCAAACTGGGAGATTGAGATGAAGAAAATAATATACCTGTCCGAGATTATATTTCTTCCTGGTGTCACAGGTGGCACTAGAAATCAGGAATCTATAGATTCCAACCCATCACCAGTTCATCAAACTACATCCCTGCCACTGCCATGCAAGTGGCACATCAGAGTTTTATTCTACAAGGAGATTTACTCAAAGCCTTAACAGCATTTTACTCTTCCTCATTAGGATCAGCCAGTGAGGAATAATCACCTTAGTTGTGGTACAGAAATGTCCACAGACACACTGACCCTTCTCCATTTGCTTGGGCAGCATCCACTCCTGATCCATTCCCTAACACAAAACCAAAAAAAACTAAAAAATCAGTAACTGAGTCCTGGGAGTCCTCACACAAACACAGCACAGTGGGGTATGAGATACTTCCAACCCAGGTATGTAGTGAGGACTGCTTATGTTCCTAGCACATAAACTTACTTGGAATTAAAATGTTTTGAGATTTAAAATAAAATGTACAACTCTACCTTATCTTTTGCTGTATTTCCCAGTCAGCTACAAAGTTTCATGAAATTCTTCACAGCCAGCAGTTGCAATAAAATTAAAACTTATCAAAATTTGAACCTTTTTTCCACCAAGACTTCATAGAAAAGGAAAAAAAAATATTTTGGTTGACCAAAAGAAAATTTCAGCCCAGGTAAGACAATGGGTTTCTCTCCCTTCTGTTTCCTTATAAAGAGAGTAGACTTGAGTTACTTGTTTATAGTTATCATAAGATCAGGCCTATGAAGAGCCATGAAAAAAAAAAATCAATCCAGAGAGGCAAATTTTATATGATTGGTTAGAAAAGAAACTCTGATGATAAGGGGATACTCTTTATTTTATCAGACTACTGTGAGAACAACATGCTTTATAAATATATATATATATTTATATTTATATATATATTTGTAAAACAAGAAGCAGAAGGCAAGAGTATTATTAACAATTGCATCAGTCTCCAGACATATTGCAAATGTTCCCAAAAGTATTTCAGCCTGAGAGAAAATCAAATTTATTTGGAAAGTTCTTACGCAGCTACTGACCATAAAAATTATTTCAAAGCACTGTCTTCATCTCCAGCATTGTTTCCAGCTGTGTTTAAACAAATCTGATTCCTTTGTCATCATCTGCAGCTGTATTTCCCTTGCATTTGCTTTCTTTTGAAAGTAGTCCACTGTGAAAAATTCAAAGGAAATGCTTCATTCCATCCCTTGGAATGGAACTTCATTCCATCGTTTTTCCATTTCTTCTGCACTCTGGTCACTGATTCCAGACAGACATTATAAAAAAGAAGCTGAGTCTGATATTGTACTAAAAGAGAATTATTTTAATGTACACAAGGAGGTCTCCCTTTAAAACAAAGGGTATCAATGTCAGGGCACTGATCAACCCTGCTCCCCTTGCTCAGAGAAATCATGAATTTCTCAGTGCTGCCTTCTGGAGCAGTAATATACAGAATACAAGAAAATCTGTGCACCAAAACCAGAAAATTAAACACACCCCAAAGGCTTCACTGAACAGGCAGGATGAGAGAATAAATGTACATTGTCACATGTTAATGCTTTGTTAGAAAATGTTTGGTGAAGAGGGGACAAAAGGGAGGGAAGGGGAAGGACAGCAATTACTTCATTATCTGTCATCGCTGTCGTGCCCTCTCGTTTACACACACTCCTGCACATCCAGGCACACCAACAGCAGGGAGGGAACAAGGAGGGGAGGGGCAGGGAACAAGAAAAAAGGAGGGGCTGCATGGAAAGCTAAACTAAGAGTAAAAATTCTCCCTGAATCCAGATAACAATGCCTGTTTTTCCAAGATACTGAAGAGAAAAATGGAAGGGAGAAATTTGCCTTCTGTACAAGACAACTGATAGCAGGGGGCTGTGGTGACATAGAGCCCAGCTTCATTCATAAATACCTCTGAAAACCTGAATTAGGCTGCTTATTATCCTAGGACATAATATGACCAGCTTTACAGAAATCAATGTCTTCCCTACAGACTCCTGCTCACCAGTTGAGAAATCAATCAGCTAAGCCTCAGTGGCTGCCAGAGGAGCAGCCAAGGGCACACAGCCATAATACTAAATTTAAACAGAGATTACAGCATCTATTTCCCCAGCAAAATGTTTCTGCCTCAAACTGTAGGAACTATCATTCAGAGCTGCTGCCACAAATGCCAGGCAGAGGAAAACAGGATTTCACTGGTGTGTGTGAAGTGTCATAGCTAAATAGCACAAGGATTTTCCCTGCTCTGTGTCCCTCTCCCTTTTGTGGAATACCCTCAGAGCAGCTGACCTAGGCACAGAAGAGCTCCCAGTGCACACAGTGCCTTCACCTGTCTGGTGAGAACATTCAGTTCTTGTCTTCCTCATCCTGGAATGCGAAAAAAATCCACCAGGATTCAGGGGCCACAGTTACTGAATGAAGGTCATTGATACCTGCCCACCACTAAACAAAGAGAGAACTTTTATAAATGCTGATGAGCTTTTAGTGCAAATCTGAAAGAAAAGGAAAATACCCAGCTATGCCATGCAGCTCTTTGGAACAAATTTTCAGCAGGAAAAAGGGAGGAGGAAGGAAGACAGTAATAGAAATCCACAAGAATTCAGCTGGGTGAAATCCATTGTTTCAAAAACGAAGAAAACTTTAGTTGTTGTATAAAACAACAGTTTTTTCAAATGCTGTGAGTTCCAGAGCACAGCACTGAAGATGGTTCTCACTCCTTAGCTCCCTCCTTCAGGGCTTGGAACAGCTGCTGTAACCCTAGACTCCACCTTGGCAGCTGCCATGCTCTGATCAGAGAGACTGCAAAGCCTGGGTCTTCATTTTGGACTCTCTGAGAGTTGAAGAATTGAGATATAAAGATGACCATCTGCATGCTGCACTGCAGGAGAGATACACGCAGGGAGGATACTCTTTTTTGTTCTAATACTCTTCAATCTGTTGTGAGAGTTACTTCTGATTAATTGAGTTAAACAATCTGGTGTGATTTTCTGTTCTTATAAGTTAATGAACTTTTCAGCTAAGTTAGTCATCAGCATGCAAATCAAACTCCAAGATGATTTAGAATAGAAAGGAAAACAGACAGTGAAGAGGGTGCTGTGGTTCCTGTGTACAGCAGGTTCAAGCTCAGTCAGTTTTCTTTGTGTCCTGCCTTGCAAAGTCTGTGTCCAGATGCAGTGAGAGATCCTGAGTGCACATCTCACCTCCCTGCTGGGCCAGTGAGCAGGAAATCCAGCACTGAGAGGTTCTCCAAATGAGCAGCTTGTGAGGGCTGAGCCAGCCTCCCAAAGTTCATGTTAAATAAGACTCTGAATGGTTTTTAGACATTAATTGCCTGGGTAGAATTCAAATAAGTAAAGAAATATGTCTATTGTTTTAAATCCATCTAGTGATTTATATTCATAATGTTTAATCTTCTATTGAGAATGTTCAATACATTTTGAAGTCATACAATAAGTGCATTGTTAAGAAAGCACACACAGGCAATAAACCAACAACAATATATCCTTGTGATAAATTATCATTATGGGTCCTTTCCAGCTCAAGCTCTTCTATGGTTCTTTGATATTTGTAGGTCACTCTTGCAAAATAGCAGAGCACAAGCTCTCTGACTATTTCTCCATTAACAAATCAGTGATCAGAACTTTTGCACAAGTACCAGTAAACCACAGCACAGAGAAACCCAAACAAGTAGAAACAAAGGGGTGCCTGGTTAAGTGCTGTATTCCCAGACTAAACAGATGGATTTGCATCCCATGAGCAAGGACAGCATCCCTCAAGTCAACAGGGGTGTGGAAAGAAATCCACAGAATGGGATGCTCTCATGTCCCAAAGAAAAAAGATCAGAGAAAGCTCTGGAAAAGGAAAAGCAACTGATGAAGATGATCCACCCCTCTATAATGCAGTAATAATTTCAATCCCTCCTGCACAACATCTGAGACTGCAATAATCAGGACCTGAGGAGGCTGGGTTAGTACTGAGTGGTGCTAAATAGTATGACCTGCCTTTAGCAGGAATTTAAATAAACAAACAAGAGGAGAATAAAATCATACCAGAGACAAAAAAAAAGCCAAAACCAAATCCCCAAAACAACAACATAAGAGAGTGAAAAAATATTTAGAGATAGAAGAAGGAAAGGTATGACTGGACTACAAATTAAAATTAAAAATCTGGGGGTTTGGTTGCCCTTCTCTTACTAATTACAAGAAAAAATGTCAAAGGATCAAGGAAAACACTGTTTCAGAGATCTGATACAGGATTTTTTCCCCCCTAAATTTTAAGCTCTACAGGAAAATAATCTATCACAGCTGATACAAGATAATCAAATAATTCTTCACATTTCATTCCTTTTTTCAGCTTTTCATCAGCTGCTTGTCCAAGACTTTGAGATAGCTAATGATGCTTTGGCTGATTGCAGATTCACAGTCAGCCATAAAAAGGCTACTGTATTTTATATACTGTATAATCTTTCACTGGTTTAATATTTTTATGATGTACATTGTGCAGATATGTCTGCAAGATAGACCTCGTTTAGAAAATGGATTAAATGACTTCACAGTGCTTGTATTCAAGATGTGCTATGAGTTAAAAAATGTAAAGGGAAGATAATATTTACTGTGAATTATTTCTTTTCTTTGAAGTGGAAAGTGAAGTATTCTGTAGCTAAATGGAAAATTACTCATTTTCAGAACATAAATCAGTGTTTTAACTAAATTGAATTAATTGACATTTAGAATTTTAAGGAGTAGATTGTAATTTTTCAGCAATATCTGAGTCTAAATGCCTTGTTTATAAAAGGTGTGAAATGAAGGTTCATAAAAGGGGGAAAAATAACAAAACTCCTTTTCACTGGTTAATCTTTCTCCTAAATGTTTCTTCCAGGAATCTCTAGCTTTTCTGCTGATGGATGCAGTCATTCAAAGGGATGTTCAGGGGCCCAGAGCAACCCCCTGTGAACCCAAACTGCAAATAAACCCATCTCAATCATGGTATGAAACAAAGAACTGTGTATTAAAACATCCATCCATAGAATGGGAAATCATGCTTTAGTAGGGAGAACACATTTCCATAGTTCTGAAATGGATGAAGTTTTTGGGTTTCAGTTCCACAATGAAAAGGAACTTGGATCATCTGGATATTCTGTGCAGTTCTACAGAAATAACAGGGGACAGGATCCTGAATTAATTAAAAGTACTGGCAAAAGTCTCTGTAGTTTTAATTGAGCAAGGATTTTACTCAGCATTTCAACTGTATGAATACAGATTTAAAATATACTGTTACAAATACAGTTCTAATTTACCCCTGTGAATCCAGCAGGAGAAAATCTGAAATCACAGAGGCAGAACTAAGGTAAGAACGTTTTCTATTATATTTAATAAGAACAATTTCCAAGGCATGAAAATAATAGCTGTTGACTGGAGACAGAGCTAAAAAGTCATGCAGGAAAAATTTTCTCTCACAGTCTCTCTCACAATCAGCTCAAATCAAAAGCTTGGTTTTAGTCTTCTATAAAACAGCCCCATCCCTTCCCTCCAATGAAAGATTTCTGGAATACAAATACAGGGTTCAGTATTAAATTTTGTAATGGCAGCAATTATTACCCTTTGGAACACTCCTCTTCTGAAAACCTTTCACTTTATATCAGCACACTTCACATGACTAAGTTCACTTGCTCTACCAGATGAAATCAAAATATTTTGATTCTATTTCTTCACTGTATTTCTACATGATCTGAATCAGGAAGATACTTAGTCACATACCTGATTTTACATATTGAGGTACCTCCTTTGTAATCAAGTTTCTAAAGTTCTTAAAATACAGCATTGTCTCAAGAACAATTTCATTGTCTTGGCTGATTTTTCAACCTAAATGGATTTGTATTTTCATGGGGGCATTTTCCTGTTCTGACCCTTTTGAATCTGACTAACTGTCCATAATTAACTTCCTGTTCATTTTCACATCATTACAAGAGTAATTAGTTCATGTGCTGCTGAACTGGATGTGATACATTAAAAAAGCAGCAATGGCTCAAACCATGACTTCCTTTCAACTCTTATAAATACATCTCCTATGTTCTTAACTAGGTTGTTTGTTTTTATTAAATGCCTCTGAGAAGTGAAATGTTAGAGTTCTACAGCCAGTGATTAAATATCCCCTACTGAAAAATTTCTTTGGCCTGGTCTTCCCTGAATCCTTCTTTAGGTTTCAGGAATTAAAACTGGGCTGCCTCTCAGGGAGGAAATAAGAATAGTTTTAAAGCTTTCCCTGGGCATGGATAACCTCTGACTGTTATTATTTGGATGTCTGAGAGTCTGTGTAAAGCTACAGTAAATATTGTACAGCACAGCTTGAATCACTGCAGCACAGTACTCTGCATTACCCTGTAGAGATAGCTTATCTTAATTCATCCCCAAAATCTGGCTGTTATTGACAATAGGGTTGTTTCTCCTCTCTGTAACTCAAGCCATATCAGACCTCTTTCATGTATATCTCAAGATTTCTTTCAAATCCTACTGAAATTTTTGTGTAGAGTCATGGCTTCATCAAATTCAGCATATTTATTTTCCCTCACTTCCTTACATTTGCTAGCTGTGTTTCTCTGTGCCTCTAACCATTCAATCATTAAATTTAATTTGCAAACTCACCTGGTGACAGAGAAGTAAAGAAAGAAAGAGAGAGAAAGAGAGAGAGAGAGAGGGAAAGAGGGAGAGAGGGAAAGAAGGAAAGAAGGAAAGAAAAAAAGAAGGAAAGAAAGACAAGGAATTACATTCTTCTGGCTTTTGTTTTGTTTTGTTTTGTTTTGTTTTTCTATTTTCACTACTTGGGGAACAAGTCTGATAATAATTCACTGGAAATGGAACCATTAATTTATCCACTGGCAACTCTCAAGAGAAATTTTAGGGTAGCCAGACCTATTAATGTGGAAGTACCTTCTCTATTTTTAATGATTTGCTTTTGCTTTTAGCACACTGCTATCAGGAACTGAAGAAGTTATTTGGACATGTTTGAAAACATGACTTTCCACAGAAAGCTTCATCTGCTCATTTATTATTTGCCTTGAAGCTCTCATCAAAGGTAGATGACAGAATTTTTTCCAACTACCTGCCCTAAATCCTTTGAAGAAGCTTATTTATGTCATTATTACAGTATAAATGTATTGAAATTAAAAGGGTTTTACCATTTGCAAACTTTCCACCCCTTACAACAGGAATTTAAATGCATGCAGCTGTCACTTTTTCTCAGTTTCAGAACTAAAAGAAGGTTAGCTTCAAGAACCTCCCTAATGGAAATTTCACTGCACTGGAAAGGCCTTTAGAAGTCTGGTGGGTGAGTCTGCGCATGGGGGTTGCTCTGAAGCACCTGAGAGCTGGTGAACAATAAAAAGCGTTTCTCAGCTCCCTCTGTGGGAATGTTTCTACCTGAGGCTCAGGTACAGACAGTGGCTCTCACACAGTTCCCACAATGAGCAGCCTTCGTTTGATCCCCCAGTGATCCTCCTGATTTGGCTGGCGCTGTGCAGCCTTGGATCCCCTCCGATCGCTGCTGCCTCCCTCGCCCCTCGCACACGGGAAGAGAAAGAGGCGCTGTCCGAGGTACCTCTGCTGTGTCCACCCACGATTTTATTGGGCAGCCCCATCAAGGATGCTTTTAACTCTTTTCATTTAATCTCCTACCACTAAAATCTACTGCAAAGTGACAAACTTTACATTCCATTCGTGTGAAATCCAGAAAAAACAGACAGCTTTGCTCATTTCTAGCATGGGCGGCCCACAAAGACATCTCAGTGCTGGCAGCACGGTCTGCCGCACCTGTAACCACTGAGGCCAGGATTCAGGAGGAATCAATTACAGCTGAAATCAGTTTTTCAGGTGTTCATCAATTTTCCACTGCAATACTTTTTGCAAAACTTCACTAACTACATGAGGTGTTTCAGTCAGCCTTCTTTAACCAGAAATCTCTTTTCTGATATTTATTATGTTTTGCTTGTGCTTGGGTCTATTAAACCTACCAAGAGCTGAAGATAAAACTCAGGGGCATTTTCACCTGAGTTATTGTTATTAACCTGAGTTATTAGTCCCACTGGTGCACTGGTGATCCATTTCCCATGACACAAAGTGCTTGAGGTAAATTAGTGTGGAAAAGGAACCCTTCATTTCTTTTCATGACAGGGGAAAATGGATGATTTAAAATTTGGACAGGTTTGTGGTCTTCCCAATTTGAGTGGTTTTGCTCTGTACCACGGTAAAGCCTGAAAGTATTATACAGCTTGGGGGAAAATATCCACTGAGTAGTAATTGCAGTTCTGTGCTTACTTTCTGTTTACACATTATTATCTGACTGCCCATTTAGGAGAAATAATTAGAACTCAGATAATTATAAATAAAACAGATTTGTTCTTTCTGGCAAATTCCTTAATGCAACTTATTAAACTTGGCAGAAGAGCTACCATGGCATGAACATCTAAAATAAAACCTGCACAGTGACCTTTCCATCTGTCAAACTATCATAAATTTAGAGATCAGTAGCAAAGAGGATGAGAGCTTAGAGACTGGTACCCAAGCACAGGTAGCATGTGCCATTTATTTGACAGACAGATTTGTTCATCTTCATTTCACCATTTTGACTTTCTTTCCTGCCCTACAAAGACAATCATGGAGGACCAAGCACTCCAATGGACAACTCCTGCTTCCAGCTACACCTCAGAACATTGGAAAACTCCATTCAGTTGTGCCAATGTTCAACAAGAGGTAAATGTTACTCATGGGGTGCTGATTAATCTAGAGGCTTTTAGTGAGATATATGATTGTGGCAGACATAAAGGAAAAAAACATTCTTTCCATATGACAGAAATAAAATACTTGAGGTCTGTCCATTTTGGATCATATTGGACTAATGCAAAGAAACCTGTTGGTATAGCAACTTGAAGGGACTGATGTTTCTGGGGCTATCACCCCAACTAAAGTAATTTGTCACATATTGAAATGAAAATTGACCTGTTCCAGTTGCAGGTCTCTGCACCCATGTATGTCATTCAACAGATTTTGGGCTGGTCACACTCTTGTTGAAGTTTGAAGTCTAATTTCATCCACTTTTAAAGTTTTCTTCTTGCCCTGCCCTCTCTCTCTCTTAGATGTGTCTTGCAGCAGTTAAAGAAAAGAGATTGAGAAACCATTCTGCTATAGTGATCCATCACATCAGAAATATCTTTGATGCCTTAAGAAGCAAAAAATATCCTTCTTCATAACAGAATTGACTGGGTCCTGGCTGAGGTTCAGAGCACAAAGAGCACCTACTCTCTATTGAAAGCATAAATACAATTGTATCATAAAAAGTCAGTATCTCTAAGGTACTTGAATTTGCAACTAAAATCTGGCAGTTGCATAACTGATTTAGAAATTCTGTCACTTTTATTCAGACGCTGTCAATATTACAAAGACTTAAGGAAAAACTTTGTCTTAAAATGTGATTTCTTTGTAAACTACAGAGACTAGAATATGAGATTTGGTATCAGATAAGGTATCAAAGAAGCACATCCCTTTTTGGAAAGAGAGGCAGTCTGAGGGCAGAATTTCTGTATTTGAGCATCATCTAAGAGGGCTGGTAGGGAAGGGTCCTGCGGGGAGGCAGTGCCTCCTGTGGTTTGAGTCTGACTCAGAGCATCATCTTTCCCTGTTGGGATGAGCTGACTTGGAGCAGGCTGTTGCTCACCAGCCTTGCCCACCCTCCTGCAGATGCTCCCAGCCCTGCTGGCTGTTCCTGCTGCCAACAGGGAACCTCCCACAGCCCAAACCACACAGGCACAGGCACTGCAAATGTCATGGGCTGCACAAGATGGCACTTCTGATCCTGCTCAAAAACACCCAGCTGAGAACTGGCAAACTGATCTGCAGCCTACAGAAAATCTCACACAGGGAGACCTGCTCTGATTGGATGAGGCCTCTTGTTTATACAGAATTTTGGACAGAAATTATCCTATTTGAAGCATGAAATAGAAGGAAAGTGAGCACTTAGACATGTAGTATTTCTTTTTTCTCTCCTCACTCCAGTAAATAGGTAACACCTACCTCACAATCACCTTAAGGTAGCACAGAAAGGTATTTTTATGTACCAATATCAAGAAAATGAATCTGCAGGTTTTCTCAAGTCTCAAAGTTTTTTATTTCAGTTTTCTTTCTTCATCAGATGTATGTTATTCTAGCAACTGAACTACAGTCAATCTCAACTGCAGGGTCAATAATCAATTTGGAAGCCATAATGACTAAATTCATTAAGTACAGATTTCCTATTTATATTATATTTCCTTTATATTTTCCTAGGGCTTCAGATCAGCTAATATACAAGTTAGACTGGAATAATTTTCTTAGGTCAGAGATTAAACAGAGATTTCTTCCTCTTGATCTAACTCTTATCCTTGTGCAGATCACTGAGCCCCTCATACAGCAGCAGTTTCACAAATACAAATTATACTGCAGCAGTTTTGTCCTTATTTAGCACTTGAAAACAGAAAAACTCCAAACCTGAGGAGAAACAGTGAGAAGAGGGAGTATATAGTATAAAAAAATTTCCTAAGCAGAGAGCAGAAAGATAAAAATGGAACATGCACGTAGCAGAAAACACTAAGCCAATCTTCAGATTCCATGGGTAAATCCAAAGGAAGCTGTGATCCTCCAGACATCTCAAATTGGATGTGTCAGAGTTTTCCCACACAAGCCTTGTTCTCCTTTCTCAGTTCTGGTAAAATTGTTCCAAAACCTCCAAGATTATGAATCTCCCTTCTCCAGCAACTTCCTCTGTTCTTCAGCACAAGCCAAGACGTGGCTGAGGCACATCTACCCTGCCCCTCCTGGTTCTCCATCAGAGCTGCCAGTGGGATGGAGAAGGACAGGGAAGCAAGAGAACCTGCTCAGGCTGCAGTGATCCCAGTAATGCCTACTAGGTTTCTGTATGAATTGAAAATAAACCTATTAAATACAATATTGCAACTGGAAAGGCAGGTTGAAGGGCTAACCAGAAAAGAAAATAGTACACAGATGCTCAGGTACTTTATGCATACTTGAATTTATTGTAACAATGCTTATGTTACATTTATTTAAGGAAGAAAACCCCTGGGTCATCATTCTAATTCTCTCCTAAAAACTATTTTTCCTTGTAAACAAGTCTATGACAAATTCTTTTGAAAGGAAACTTCATTAACTCCAGTATTAAATGCAGAGTAAAGTATGGTGCAACCCACATAATTCTCTAGGAGCAACAGAAAAGGCCAGGACTATTCTCAGGAGAACCTTAGTAGAATCTTACTCTCACAGTTGCCTATTACAATTAAAGCTCAATTGTAAAGCATGGCACCAATCTATTTCCACACAGACAAACACTTCCCACTTAAATACTGTCTTGAGGCAGGAATTTCTATGTAAGAAACAGAAACATGTTTCTAGAACTAAAGAAAGGAATTTAATAAAACATTCAATTTCTGATGGGAGAGCATCAAATGTTGAAACTTCATCTAGAAAGCAACTATATTTGCCACATTGCTTAATGTGCTTTAGAGCCCAGTTTCTGTGTGTTGGATAAATAACATCTTTGCTACTCTCTGCTGAAGAGACCAAGCATAGGAAGGATTCTGGTTTTGCAGATAACCATTTACATGAGGCATTAAATTTCCTTTTGACAACCACAATTATAGCATCACCAAGTGCATGTATATGTTGGTGTCCTGGGCCTCCTCAGCAAGGCTGGCAATTTAGAACAAAGAATATTTAGGATAGAGTTTCAATAGCAGGAAATGGAGATGTCTGTGTTGATGCATACATTTCCAAAGCTGAAAGGACAAGACTTCAATCTACAGCTATAAATTATTCATAGCATATTCTGACACATTGGGGGAAAGCCCTGAATATTCATATGCCACACAATTGGTAAAGTCCCTATAAATTTGGAAAATGATTAGGTTGTGGAAACTTTTCTTATTTTCGTTATACAAACCTTATGAGACAAGCTGTGCCACTGTGGATTTCACCAATACAAGACATGCAATCAGATGAATCTTTGGAAGACTGGAGCCTTGACTTATAGTTCCTAATTTTTTAGGCAATTTTCCCCAGAACAATTAGGGATGCCAGGAATTTGAGAATTGCATTCTGAAACCACAGACACTCATAAAATATTACTCATTGTGTTGCACTCCTTTGTTAATCAGTTTGGAAATAGTTTTCATAATCTGTCCTTATTCAATAATGTAAACATCTGATCCATGATTATGTGTTCCCATAAATTTTATTTAGCTGGACAAAATGAGTGCAAAATGTAACTATTCCAATTTGGTGGCAGGTTGCATCTATTGTGCATTAATAAAATTGACTACTTAGTGCCCTTGGTGATAAAGAATATAAGTGTCCAATGATTGTCTCTGAATTAAAAAAAAAAAATTAAAAAATCACTATTTCTGCAATGTTAGTCATTTTTATTACAGAAATATGCTACAGTGCCAGCCAAGCACTGGAAAATCAAGAATGTGGTGTTCTTTTTCCTTTTGAAAAATCCTTTGATTTAACCAAGCAGCTCTTCACTGATCATACATGTCGTGTGAATATGAATATACTTTGTATGAGCTGAGATGTGATTTTCTCAAATAGCTTTAAACACCTTTAGCCTAATGCCAAAGCACCCTTTTACTTCTGTGAGGAATCAGTAGGATTCAGATACCTGCTTTATGGAGAAATGAATTATGCCCTAACTCAGTGTCTGTACTAGTTCAGTGTGTACTGGGAGTGAGGATCACTGACTCAGGTGAATGCACTCACTTGGGTCTCACACTGGATGTCTTCTCTAAAGTCACACAGCAGCAAATCAGTGCCAGAGCCAGGATGGAGCTGCAATTTCCTGGCTCTTCCTAGGATGCCTTGGCTTCCAGATATTCCTTGCATTTGAAACTCATGCAGAACAAATTTTAACTTTGCCCATGGATACAAAATCAGGTTTTAAAGCACCAAAACCCAGACGCCCACACTGAAAATCTGTGTTTGTAGCACTGACTTCTCCTTGCTGCAGACATAATTCCCCCTGACACGAGCAGCAATGTGGCATTTCTGCCTGGTGCACTGGGAATTGGGCTGCTGGAGGAGTGCAAGCACACAGTCCTCAGGTGAACCAGCCCCAGGTAGATTTCAATTACTCTCTGCTTTTTCAAAATGACAGTTTCTGATCTCTGATTTCCACTGGCTACTAAGCTTCCAGAAACAAGCATATTGTACATGGCAAACAGTTATTGTGTGCACTGGGTCACCAGTCAGACTGTAATGCAGCCTGCTTTTAGTGACACTGTGCTCCTCACACATCCCCTGGCTGCAGCAGCTCAGCCCCACCAAGATACCCTAATACCCAGCTTCAAAAATGCACAACAGGGTGTGGGTGCTGTTCTGCTGAAAGAAAACAATCCTAATATTCTGCAGGATTTCCCCATGTAG
This sequence comes from Oenanthe melanoleuca, assembly GCF_029582105.1. Classification (NCBI taxonomy): domain Eukaryota; kingdom Metazoa; phylum Chordata; class Aves; order Passeriformes; family Muscicapidae; genus Oenanthe; species Oenanthe melanoleuca. The sequence goes on along the minus strand of NC_079343.1, from coordinate 19,205,638 downwards.
GAAAAGAGTTCCTGGAAAGCTTGGAGCTGTTCAGCATTTCTCAAGATTCCCATCCTTTCTTGGGCACCTCTCTTTGCTTCAGGGTATGTGGTTAAGAAATGCATGTGGGGCAGTCCTCAGGAGGAATTTACAAATCATAAAAAGCCTCTCTGAGGACAAAGAATGATGCATAAACCAGAGAAATTTCTGACTTGCATTTTTATGCATGCAAAGCAACCAATTAAATACATCCATACCCATTTCATAGTCCTTAAGCCAGGAGCAATATTTTATCCAGACCCCTGAACAGCACTGTGCACCCATCCACAGAGACTCTCTCATATCTATAAAAGAGTGAAAGCATAAAAAAATCACTTCATATTCCAATCAGTTCTGTGCAGTTGCAGCAAAAGAGATACACAGACTGACAAACAGAGCAAAAGCACTAAGCAGTTATGTAACATCCTCCCTAAAACTCTGTAGAGCAATATAACCTTTTAATTTCTGCAAAGGCTGTAATGATACTCACAACTTGTTTACAAAATAGTGATCCCTCTCCAATCATTCTGTATTTTCATATGTTGTACTGCATATTAAAAGATTGTAGCCTTTCTAAAATAGATCTTGCTTATATAACATCAGGAAGATGAAATAGAGTTTTCACCAAGAAGTATCTCTGTGATTCCTTCATGGCTTCAAGCAATGCTGTCTTCACTGGAAAAGCTTTCTTCCAATTAATTCTCAAAGTTCTCAAAGAGCCTTCTGAAAATAAAGCAAGTAGTCTATTGTCCCATATGTATACAACTATATAAAGTTAATTCTTTGAATTTGGTATAATTTCAGATTCTATTATCCATGCATAAACAGAGAATTCACAGGCACAGAATCCAGACACACATCCTCCTCCCATAAAATCAGATATACCACACCAAAAGCAAAGTTTCCACAAATTATAATTTTGTGTAAAATAAACAGTGGCACTTTTGTTTGCTAAAACTGACAAAAAGCTATGGGATGTCAAATGAGAGCTTAACTGATTGCTGAGCCAGTTCCCCTCTCTGTTCAAAATGTCAGCTTTTTGCACAGAAAACATAATATATTTCACAGACCTGAACACTCCTTCTCATGCATGCACAGACGCAAAGAGACAAAGGCAAGCACAGATTTTTATTCCATGGTGTGATGCAATGAATTTGAACTTGTTCAGGGTACTGCTCAGGAAAGCTCATACACTTCCAAATCAGGTTCTTGAGGTTTGCTCGTGCTCTCATTAGAGGCATTAGCAGAACTCAGTGATTTTACCAACAGCCAGGATTTGGTCCTTTGGAGGATAAGAAAACTTAATATTAAGTGTTGCAATCTTCTTAAAATATATTGTCATTATTAATTGATTTTCAGAACTAGCATCTCCTAAGTAGTTGGATCATTTGTTGTGATAAGAAGTTCTGCTCATGCCTCTGGCTTTTCTGAGTTTCTTTTTACTTTGTATTTTTCTCTAGTAGAAAGATAAATGCTCAATGAACAAGGCTGTTTTAAAGTAATTTTCTTTCATTTTAATTTGCAGGGGTTTGTAAGATTGCAGTGGCTGTGTGTAATTTCTAAAACACAATCATTTGCATACATTAAGAAGGTATTTGTGTGCAGTATGTCATTACCTCTGTCTCCTGCAAAGCTTTTCTATATGAAAAGAGATTCTGATTCAGAATTATGAAAAATGTCCATAAATACTGTAGAGGAATTAAATTAATAATACTTGGCAATTATTTCTTTTTTTTGAAACATTAATCATTGAGTCTTGTTCAGAACTTGTTTAATTCTGAGTATAAGTGAAGACCCACTGGAGCCAGAAAATTTGTCATAAATTGTAACTCCATTAAAGTGACAAGGAAACTAAGAACTGGAAAGTTTAAGAGATTTGCAGCAGATTTTCAAATTTTGTCTGTGTTCAGAAAAATATAAAGTCTTTTGAAGTCTTCAAACCTCATACCACGTTTTTTTTGTCACAAAAAGGAGATAGTGAGTATTGAACAGTTTTAAAGTCCAGCCAATGCCAAGTCTCCTAATATTCTGGTCTGTGTGTGAACCTGTTTTGTGCATATTCAGTTGCATGAAAAAATAATGAAGCAAATTGCATTTATTTAAGAACTGATTAGATCAAATAAGTGGTTGAAAGTAAATCAGAGGTTTAGAAGGGAACAGGAATTACAGCCAGTGATGTAGATATCCACTATAACTCAAAAGATTCTAGCAAAGTGTATTTGTATGTAGCTCACATCTCTGTATATGGTGTTTTCTGGCTTGGCTGGTGATGATGCTGAGCTTAGTAGAGGACAGTTCTTTCATGGTGCTTTAATGCTGCAACCCCAAGATGAAGAATAGTCCAGAGCAGCTTCAGTTATAACCATGGCAACACTTATCTTCATCTTGGCAGCTCAATTATTTTGCCCTCCTTTTGAAAACAAAGATGTCTATATTGCCTGCAAGTCATTTTTTTTTTTTAACCTGACTGATAAGAATTGTTCTCGATTTTCCAAATCAAATCTCTCTAATGCCTTATAAAATGACATTTCTGTCACAGTTCTACTGGAGATTTCTTGCCTGACACACTTTGTTGGTTATTTTGTTCCATGGATGCAGCAGACTGATGGCTCAGAGCAATCCTGTGAATCAAGGAGTGCAGTTGGCTTCTTCCTCCTCCTGTTATTTTCAAAGAACTATTTTCAGGCTTTAATCGTGTATGTTTATACTTATATCATGGTAGGCAGCATACAGGAATTATTAAATGAGGTTTTATAGCATGTGTTAAACAGGTTGTCTGATGTCTCATACCTCTTGGCTTGAAAAGATAATTCTATAAAACCATATACTGCAGGGCCTTGGTCTAACAGAGCTGACTAGGAGAGGGCTTGCCTTGATTGAGTTACTCCATAATTAGCCCCAGAAATGTTCCTTGGCCCCTTTGCCAAAGCATCTCAGCATTTTCAGAGCCCCAGTGCTGGGGTAGCAATGGTACCAGCAACACTTGCACTCACTCGAGTCTCCTGCTCATGGCACAGGCTGGCTGGAATTTGTACTGCTTGGAATTTCTGCTTCTGCAAAAACAAGTAAACACTGAGGCAGATTGGAAAACAGACTTGCCCTTAGAATCTTAATAATTTCAAGTAACATCTTTGTTACTGTATTAGTCACATCCTTCACAGAGAAAAGGACTATGAAACCTACTGCAATTTCCAGACTGTCTCCTTCCAGATTTTGTTTAGTTCAAAACCATTATACTATTGACTATGTTTGCTTATTATAATTTTTCATTTATGTTCTATTGTGTTTCCTTCTAGTTTTTCACTCTGGTTCATCTCTAATTCTATTTCCTGGCTTTCATGGTTGAACTCTTTCATCTCTCATTGTTCTATTTTCATGAAATAACAGGTCTTAGATTTGGTTTTGTATTTGTCATATCACAGAGTGGGATCTTCACATTAATTGCATTCACTCTTCAGCAATTTTAGTCTTTGTTTTGGCTTGAACTATTGTTTAACTTTTAGTTAATTAACAAAACTTGTACTTTTCATTCACATCTTCTGGTATTTGCTATTAGAAGAGCCTCTATACCACTGTACATCTTAGAGGAATGTATATGAAGCCTTCAAGGTTTGATATTTCAGAAACCTCAGGGACACATTTCATTCCACTTCCCTTGCTCACCTTCAAAAGAAACCCCCAAAAGAGAGATTTTTCTGTATTATGCAATGGAAAATTAGATCAGCTAAAACTGTTGGCTTTAACCTTCATTAATTTAACATCTAGTTCATACCTGATTTCTGTGTCCCTGACTGTAAGAAAGAGAGTAATACAAGTTAGCTCCCTAATAAGCTCCCACATATTTAATTTTTTGGTCTTTTGGCTAGAACTGCCCCAAAGATAAAATTTTTATTTCGTTTGCCTTTTTCAGCCTGTTTTTTATTACTCATTTCCCTAGCATGGGAATTACCACTAATTATCACCAAGCTGGGGACTGGGACACTGCTAGAGCCATGTGCATACCAGGACTCATCCCTTTGCAGCAGAAAATCAGAGAAACAGACAAGAAACACAGCCCTTCACCTCATCACCACACTCAAATGTGTTTCCTGCCTGGAACATGCAAATAACTATTTTGGGTACAGCTCTGGGGCTGTAAGGTGTAAAGAGCAAGCCTGTCTATGACTGAAACAGCTGTCATAGAGATTCCTGTTCATTAAGCTTTCTAAAATCCAGCACATCCAAAACAGATCCTTGAAATTTTCCTACAGTCCAAGGCAACCTTCTATTGAAATTTTTAGTGTCTCACCTGCCAGTTATCCCAACAGTGAGAAGAGCTGTACCCTGGCTCCATGGCACATGGTTAAAATAAAATAGAAGAAGCAGCTGTAGGCAAGGACTGGACTGAAAATCAGCCCCATCACTCTGCAGACCCATTTCACTGTCTGGCACTGCTCATCCCTGACACTGCCCAGCACACACTCGAGTCAAGCACCCTCCTGTCAGATGGCAGCAGCTGCCAAGGGCTTTGCACATTCTCAGTGCTCCCAGCTTCAGGTGGGAGACAGTGAAATATCTAAATATCTCCCACAGTCAGACGTTTCAAACTCAGAAGAAAAAGTCATGCTCTGGAATATTAAATATAGCCTGGTGGAAAAATACTCTACTTTAAAATGCTGTGCTGTTAAAGGAATGTGGAACAAACACCATTTTCTAGTTCTCTATGGGTAGATGACCTCTATACCACTTCTGACACATTGCTCCATCAGTCAACTCTGCTTTTTCTGGTTCCATCTCTCAGTAAGGAATTTTGCAGACTCCAGCTAATTGTTTAAAAAACCAAAAAAAATACAGTCCTGAGAATTATTTCTGGATCATCACAGCTGCCTGTCACTGTGAGTAAAGCCATTACCTGGAAGTCCTTTTCATGGAACAAAGCAGTTCTCTCCCATTAGTCTTGTGAGCATACAAATATAGTGAATTTGCTGGTAATATTCTTAAAGTTGTTGATCCAAAATTTGCACAGGGAACTTCTACAGGAAAAAGAGCATGACTGCACTGTTCCCTGCCTTCAAAACAATCAGGTGCTATGGGCCACCTGCAGTATGGATCACTTTGTGGGGTATCAATTACAGGAAATTCTGCTGACACATCCCTCTGGCAAGATTTAATGGGATAGATTTGCCTACAAATAATGTGCTGAAGTTTGTCACAAAAAGATATAATTATTTCCAATGCCATTCACTCTCTTCTTTACCCATTCTCTCATCTTTTCATGATAGATAGTAGATAGATAGATAGATAGATAGATAGATAGATAGATAGATAGATAGATTTACAGCCAGAGATGATATCTTGCTACACATGCTACTCAGATGTAACCAGACTGTGAAGTTAAATATATAAAGTACCAATAGGATGGAGCAGAATAATAAAAACTAAATTTTCTTTCTGGTGCAGAAAACAATAATATAAGGATGCATGTGGAGCTCACTTGAGATAAAATAGATTGGGTGTTACTGATAGAGCAGGAAGCCCTGTTCACACTGAGTTCCTGTGCTATTTTTCTAAAATGCAGGGAAATAAACACTGGAGACACTGAGGTGACACAGGAAAGTCTATCACAGCAGTGTCTCTGTGCCTCCTGGGATCACTCAGAGGCTGGAACTCAGAGCTGGACTTGGAAAAGCAAGCTAGATTTATTACACTAAAGAGATTGTCTAAGAAATCAATATTTTTTATCATGATATTATTATAATATGATCCTGAAAATATACATTACACACCATCATGGGAAAGAAAAATGGTTAATGTGACTTCAGAAAGAAGTAAGTAGTGTATTTGGTATTCATGGGCAGGATCAGTTCTGTCCTTAGGTTATATAAAATATTTACAGGACAGGAGTCTCTGAATTTGATTTTGAAGTTGCAATAAAAGATGCCAGTTCTACAGAGAACTCTGCCCTATATGAAGAAACAAAAAAAATTAAAATCCTCAAACACAAAAATAGTTTTACTTTAGAGAGAAAATTTTAAACACTACAATTCCTGAATTGTATGACTTTGACTGGAATTTATCCTTAACATGTACAAATTTCTCATGATTCTGCTTCACATAAGTCTGACCTACCAGAAAACACTTTATAAAGTTAATCTCTTAATTAAAAACCAAAATTTAAAATCATATTTATAAAATACATATTGATAAAACATATTCTATTCTCATCCCTATGCCACGCTTGGCAAACTCTAACAGCTAAAATAATCTTTTTACTCTGTGGAAAAACTTTAATTAAATGCATGTCCTATGACAGAGATATTCAGTATTATTCAGAAGATTATCAGACCATTCTACATCCCACAAAAATTCATTAATTTTACTGATAAGCTGCAAGTAGACAGAATTTAAACTTTATTCTTTTGTTGAAACTGTATTTTATCACATTTTATATTTTTCTCATTATCCTCTTTCTAATTGTTTCTAGTTTTTGACAAATCCTACCTAAAGTTGCATATTTTAATTTTTTTAAAAACAAATTTTGTAGAAGCCCTTCATTTAGCAATTAAGTAGTTAATTTTAGGGGACAAAACTCTAAAGTTAGATGACAAATAATGAATTACAGCTCATTAGGTAATCCTGGTCCTGCAGCTGATATTTCTCAATGCATTTGCTGCTCTCTTTTCACAGCATAGTTACTCATTCTTTATTTTTATCATTTATTATTTACAAAGGACCATGTGTTCCTCAGTCTTCACAAAACAGCAAATGTTCCAGGGGTCTGCCCAGAAAAGCTCAGGATTTATGATCAAAAGGATGTGGAATGTTCTGGAATGTTACATCACAGAACAACCAGCAGAAAACTTCACAGAACTCATCCCAGCCCACTGCTGGTGAATAAGCCCAAGACAGCACAGCCCTTATTGTTACCATAAAGCCCTAAACCATTTCCTTTCCATGATTTCCATTCTTTCAGCACAGCAGAGCTGATGTTTCCATCACAGTTTGGTACCAACATGAGTCAAGAGGCTCATTTGTCCTTACAGCTGAAATCTAAATTGATAAAGGACTTGAAAAGTGACCACGACCCAAAGCTGCATGGAGAGCATCACATCAAATTTCTTTGTTCTTTTCAGTGTAACTCACCAGCACACACTGGATATCTGCCTTATGTGAAGGATAGGTCTATAAATATAACTTGTGGCTCTTCAGACTTGTTCATTCCATCCATGTCTGAGTGCCAGAGACATCTCGTTAGAGTCCCTGATGAACAAGATGAAGAATTGCATGAACTGCAGAACTGACTTTTTACCCTTCTTTTTCCATTGGCTCATGAACAGTTCATCCTGTGACAACAGAAGTTAAATCCTTTACCAGATTTCTAAACTATCTTATTCTTTGTTTGAGCACTTCAGGTTTTCAATAAGCTCAAATTTTGTAAATTTTGTGATGTGGAAAAGTACTTCAAGTACTCAACATCAGAACAGACAAACCAGTGGTAAATGCTGTCACAGCCACGATCATCTAGGATGAGAAACAGAGCTGGCTTTTTTTCTCAGACTGAGGAAAGTAGCTGCCAAAACTAGAGGGGCTTTCAGATGTGCCAGCTTTCCTTGAATTAAATTTAAAGTCACATCAAGGTCCTCTGACAAAGGAAGTTTCAAGTTTATAAAACATGCAAGTGTTACTAGTAAGAGGGAAAGGAAATTTCCCAACCTCCCACATTTATCCTCAGATATGATGTATTTGTGCTCTTCTTTCTAGAGAAAGAATTGATCTTTCTGAAGCATCTGGTTGTGAGTCTCAGGATATCTTTGAATCAGTTGTTCAGCTGCACAGCACAACATAAACCTCATCACTGACTTAGATTACCACATTACTGTATTAGATTCTCCCTATTTTTCTCCAAAAAGACCATATGTATCTCAGTGTCAGCTTGGCTTGGTCACCCCAGCAGGACATTGTGGCACCTTATAGCAAAACCACTTGAAAATGTGAATTTTTGTAGCATGCTAATACAGTGAATAAAGCTAAAATATGGACAAGAGAACGAGGTGGGCAGAAAACATTTTTTAGCTGGAATTTAAGCAAGACAGCAGACCCAACATGCCAGGAATGTAAGAAAACTGAGATGCAGGTACAGCAGATATTTTGATCACCATTAACTCACTTCACAGCTCTGGTGGGGTGATAGAACAATCTGTTACCACGAGAAGAATTGTGAAGCTTTAATTGAACACATTAAAGTCTCTTTATCCATCGGTGGAGCAAAGACTTCAATATTACACAGTCTAAATGCATTTTCTGAATCCTTAACAGAAACACCACTTCATTTCTCAACCAAAGTTTGCATGAGCAGTGCTTAAGCAGCAATTTCCTTAATCTGATTTATGAAGAGGCACTGAGACTGGAACATCAGTATTCCAGAATCAGCTGCTGGAAGGATTTTTAGCACATCAGAAAGGAACTCCCTGTCACAAGGAGGAGATACACTCAAGGTATCTTTAGCAAAAGGAACTAGAAGACAAGCAGTAATACAGAAAAGAGAGCAAAAATTCAGATTAAATCACTCCATACTTCAGAGAAGGACAAGGGATTTGAGAGCTTCCAAAGCAGAGAAAGACAAGACCCAAACTTTTCTCCAAGTTCCCTCCATTTATTCATTTGGTTACAGAGCAGAGCAGGATGATATGCAGTAATACAAATAAAGTGAGTAAAGGGGAATGCATTAAAAAAATTAGGCTGTTGTCTCCTCCTTGGACCTATCAAGTAGTTCTTTTGCCAAAGTACAAATTCTCTACATGCCCTCAAGCTTCCACTCCTCAGCAATGTTTTTGCTCTTAATCAGCCAGACACTTCCCAAGTTAATTCTTCTGCCATGAGCTTGTCTAAACAAATCTCCCAGCACACACTGCATCTTCCCCCTTTTCTCATGGAACAGGGATCTCACAAAATGCCTATTATCTCCCTTGTATCTAAGCAAATGCATATGCCTACTACACATGATATCTTAATCGCTAGGACCTTCTGAAGAAAAGTTTCAACATCTGCTGTATATTAATTATAGCATCTCAAGGGACACCAGCTGATTCTCACATTAGTTAGCAATCCTTTCCTATTAGGAATTCTTTGGAGGCCAAATCATTCCTCTGAACAATTCAATAACACAGCAGGTGAAATACTCTGATGCAGCAAAGCAGCACAAGACCTATTTGCCTTCCAACCCCTCATGCAGGATTTACTTGCTAAGCCTACACCAGGGAAGGTAAATACCTCTCTGCAAAAAGATAAATTACACTCCAAAAGAGGTGGAGTTGTTCTGTAAAGAGCAGGCCTTTGTCAGGTATAAATTATCACAATGCTGTTGTCATGGAGCTGTGACAATTTATCCCTGCTGAGGATCTGCTCCAGGATTTTCCAGCTTTTATGGCTGTGGATGTATTGTTGTGGTGAAAGGTTGTCTGTCACAGTGCAAGCAAGCACAACACAATGATTTGTTTGTATTTATAGTCATAGCTCGGTGGGTTTGTATCTGTTAGTAATTGTTGGTTTATTCTTTCTGATCACAGCTGCTCATGCTACTTTCTGAATCTAAAATCCTCCATTAGGATGAGCTGTCAGTAACAGATTTTTATCAGAGTTTATAACTCTCTGCTGGCCCTGGGACGTGTGCAGCTAATGACATGCACACTCCTCTGCCCCAGATTACAACTGAGGAAGCAGCAGGAGGGAGGCTGTGCTAGTGACAAGTTTAAAGAGAAGCAGTGCTAGGAAAGTTTAGATAAATCCCTGATCTAAGCCCTCAGTTTACATGACCAGGTAACATCCCTGACAAAGTGAGGAACTGCTTCTTTTTGAAAATTATGAAAATTCATCCTTACTGAGAATCAAATATTCACTTTAAATAAACAAAAAGTGAACAATCAAAATATGTAGCAGCTGTCCCATAAAGCTTTACTTTTATGCTTTATTCAGTTGCACTGCTGTGCAGAATCTCTCCTCCATAGCTGGTTGCAATGAGAAGGGCTTATTTTTTGGGATTAGATTTACAAAAGCACCAAGAGATCTGTAAGTGCAAATCTCATCTCTTTCTCTGAGTCTTGTGTTATTATATCAGTCACACTTGCTTTGAAAATAACCTCTTAGTCCAGTGAGGTTTTTATTCTGTTCTTCACAACTGGGACAGGTAGACAAACTGGCCCAAAGCCAAAGTAAAAATACTTCTGGTGTCTTATATTGTCATATAGACATGAAAGAATTCCTAAAATAAAACCCGTTTCCCCTACACTGACAAACTAGAAGACAGCTTTCAAAGAATCAGTTTTTCAAAAGACAGACTTCAGAGCCCAGTGATGCACTTTAATCAGTTGTTTTACAGAGATATTTCTCACATAAGTGTAAGATGCAAATGTTTATTCTCACCCTATCTCAGCCTGTTAGACCTGACTGCTGCTGATGTATGTTCTTTAGACTACTTTAAAATCCACAATGAGTTTTCATTCTCTCTTTGAACTACAGTCAAATTTTGTCTCCTGCCATCTACACATCCCAATATGTTAATATATTATTTTGTTAGCAGCTGAAAAAAAAGATTACTTTTCTTCCTTTCTGTAGTCAAAATTAATATCTCTGCTATGAATACACCTAGAACCATTTAAAAAATGAGCCTGAAACACAGGTTATTTGTGAATGACAGAAAAACCAAAAAGAAAAATGCAGCAGAATTTGTTTGAGGCAGACTAGTCTGACACTCTGAGTCTGACATTTACAAACTCCTGCTATTTAAAAGTTACTTCCTTGCTATTAATCCTGTCTTGCCATTTTTGTAGCAGCAGAAGAAAAGATGAACTGAAGCTGGTGTATTAGCATAACTGGTGACCCAGCAGCTTTTCCCTTGGCAGCTCCCTCACACCAGCCTGGGCTGGAATCAGATAATGGGGATCTGTTCTCTTATCACTGAGGTGATGCACACACTGCTCTGCGTGGCTGCCTCCCTCACTCTGAACTGCTGTAAAATACAGAGATCCTTGTGCTGCCTCTCCACACGACACCACATCAAACATAAAGAATTCCAAATGACTTCAGGGGTGACACTGAATCACTCCAGAACAGGCCCAGCTGGACTGAAACATTTCAGAGGACCTCTCATATCCAAGCATCTGAGCAAGGACATGAGGAATTTCTGAGCTGGTGGGACAGACACACATTCAGGATCCCACAAGAACAGGTCTCAGATGAATCTTTCTTTATATCTTCCCTTTTAGGCAGTACAGCTTTCTGTCTTTCAGCACACAATTCTTGATCTGTGTGATAGGAACTGTTCAACCAACACAGATATTTCAGTAAAAAAACAAACAGGCAAACAACTAAACAAAAAACTAAAAAAAAATAAAAAAAATAAAAAAAAATATATACATAGAAAGACCCATCATTAATAAAAATATTGTTAGGAGTTGAAATTGCACATGCATAATGAAAAAGGAGCATCTGAAACACAAACTTCCTGCTCAGCAGAGGAAAGTAATGACTTGGGAGCCAGTGCAGCAGAGGAAAGCCAAAAATTGTAATGAAAAAAGCTTTGATGGCTCCAAGGGAACTGAGGAAAGCACATTCTTCATCTGATATGGGGTGTATGTGGGACATCAGCCCTGGCTTCCAAGAAGAGCCTTCCCAGAGTGACATCATCTGTCCAGGGGCCCCAGACAGGTTCAGCTTGGCATGGGTGAGGTTTCCACTCTGCTGCACTCACCCAGCTCAAAGCACAGCCTGAGAGCTGCTCCTGGGCCAGGTGCACAGATGGGGAAAGAGCTCCCTTTAACCTCCCACACTGAGCATGGAACCAGTAGGAACAGGTACCAACCACCCTGTCAGTGTCCCACTGGGTAGTCTCAGTAAATCAGTTTAGAAATTATAAAAACAGATCAATGATCTGACAATGGTCAATAACACAATGGTCAGTAACACAACACAGTGTTCCCATAACACAGCTACAGGTTCAGTCTAAATCAATTCCTACTTGAAGCAGAATATATTTTCCAGAAAAAAAAAACAAAAACAAAAACAAGGAATCTTGATTTAAGAAACTCCAGGCAGAGGACCCACAATGATCCTTTAAAAATAATTTCAATGGTTTATTACCATTACTACAGAAATATGCACCTAGGGTCTACCTTTGCCTAATTTTTAACTTAACACCATTTTATTCCTCATAACTGCTATGTAGAAGTTTTCCAGCCTCATATTCTGTGCCTTATATAGACACAGGCTGGGACAAATTACCTCTGCTTCAACTAAATAGGTTCAAGTCCTTGAGTATCTTGCTGTCCAGTCCATTAATCATTCTCTAAGCCTTCACCAACTCTTTATTCCTTTCTGACACATGAATCTGTATCTCCACATGGACTCAGCTGTTGGTGAAGTTATCACATCACATCACATCACTACTGACACAGGATAGCTCCATCATTTCTGCTGAAAGGTTCTCTTTAGGCCTTTGGTGTGACAGTAAAAACCTACATTCCCCCAATTATCTATCATCATCCCCCACATATCTTTCAGTCATTATTTCTCAGGTCAGTCATTCATTCTGTAAATATAATTTACAATTGTAGATCCATAAAATAGCCTGAGTTGGAAAGGATCCATAAAGATCATCAAAGTCCAATTCCTTACCCTTTAAAGACATAGGTTTACCTTTGGGTTTACTGAAGTGTAAATGATTTATTAATCACTTCATACACTAAATTTATTTCCAAAGTCCCAAAATTTATTCCATCTACATAAATTTGCCATTAATTATTTTTTAAATAATTTCCCTGTCTTTAAAAGAAATGGGAAACAGAGCATGACCCAACAATCCCTAAGGGAGCCTATTAGATAATAATTCCCACTTTGCATATTAAGACTACCTGATAAGCAGTTTTAGGTCTTTTTAATATGTTGCCCAGTTGAATTTGCATTATTCTCATTCCTTAATCAAAGGTTGTGTGGTACCATGACAAATGCCCCAAGAAAGTCCATTACATCAGCACCAAAACATTCATCAACCAAACCTCATATATCAAAAGAAAGTTATTGAGCTAGTCCAACAAGATATATTTTCCATAAACCAATAAGTACTGCCATATATTACATTATTCTTGATTATTTTGCTAATAATATCCCATATCAGTCTTCCATTATTTTGCCAGAGATTGGCACCAGGCTGAAAGGCCTGTAATTATGAAGCCATCCCATTTAAAATTCTGGCACAGTATTTGCCTTCCCAGTGCTGTACCAATTAATAAAAACCAACATTAACAGTCCAGAGACATTCTTAAGCAGTTCCTTGAATACTCCCTGATGAATGTTTCTGGAACTGCTCATCATAAAATGTCTCAACTTTTTGAGCTGTTTAACAACCTCCTCTGTTAGTGATGGAATTTCCCAATCTCTTTCTCTGCTTGCACAAAATGCTGATAACAGCACTTACTCCCAAAATACCTTGAGATCTGTAGTTTAAAGACAATTCTTTACCCAAGTATTTGGGTTTTTGTAACTCCTCTGCGTTGCAGTACCTCTCCAGTGAGTAACACTATTCCTAGTTCAATAAAAATATTTCTTTCTTTTATATTGAACAGGATCTGAGGAACAAAGTACTCTCATATCTATTTCATGCTGCCTACCCTGAATTTATATGGCAACATTAAACCTTTTGCTGCCAGGAAGTCCCTTATGTCAGTAACCATGTGGAGTTGCTCTAAATGGATGCTCTGCTGAATGCAGCAATTTCTGAAGGTTTGTTAAGTACAACAAACAGAAAAGCAGTTAAGATAGTTAAGAACTGGAGCTGATCATCTATGGGGTTGTGGTCTTTCCACATTTTAAGACTTCTAGTAGGGGCTGCAGAATTAACTCAAATACATTTGTGCTAAACTGCAATCACAGCACCTGCAGGACCAGTGTATCCCTGGAGGTTCTAAATCTTCCATTAAACCTTCTCCTACTTCATAAACAAGGAATGGTTGGGTTACAAGATGAGGCCCCTCTCCATGCAAAGGAGTCAGTGAAAGGTTTGTGTGGAGTTCAGCAGACACAGCAGGTTCCAAATTCAGGAAAACCTAAGAGCAATGGCATGCAGCTTTCTTGGGTCTGCAATCAGGTGCCTGGTGAGAGTGGAAAGACATGCTTTTGTTGTATTGCATTGTTATGGCTCCTTATTACACTGTTATTGTTTTATGAAAGGGAACAGCCTCATGCTTTCTCCTCTCTGTCTACCCTGCCAGATGATCCTGTCTGTATGAGGATGAGGCATTTTTGTGTGGAGAACAGCATCACTACACATCCAAACCAGCTGCTCTGCAAACAAAGAAAAGCTCCCGTGCTAGGAGCTGACTGAGGACAAACTAACTATGGTGCTGAGAAACACAGCGGGGTAAAGGCAGGACAGACCCACTGGGAGGCAATTTCCTGTTCTTATGGTTTGATGATTCCATGTGGATGATGTGTTATTCTATGGCCATGGCTTGTGTCCTCTCTCAGTGGCTGCACATTGCAGCACCAGCTCACTGCAAGTGGGAAAGGTGAGCTCGGTGCAAACCCACCCAGGGCTCACCCTCCCCAAGGAGTCACAATTTCTCCACAGCACTTGTTTCAGATATGGGCAGGAGAGCACAGAGTAAGTATAAACTAAACCACAAGAACTTCCACCTTCACAAGAGGAAGAACTTTGCATGGAGGGTGCAGAGCACTGGGATGGGCTGCACAGGGCGGGCACCAAGGGTCCCTCTCTAGAGACATCCCAAAGCCACCTGGACATGTTCCTGTGTCACCAGCTCCAGGTGACCATGCCTAGGCAGGGGGTTGGACTGGATGGCCTCCAGGAGTCCCTTCCAAGCAGAAATATTCTGTGATCCTGTGAAGTAGTCACCTTGCTCCAGCACGTGCTACCAGTGCTGGCCAGGACAGAGCTGGGCAGCTCCCCCAGCGCCACTCCCAGCACTGACCCTGCACCAAACTGGGCAACAAGGGACGTGCCACACAGAAACAGGGCCACAACAGCAGGAACTCCAACTGAAACGGCACTGGGAGGTTGTAATTATGCTGGTTACAATCTGTAATAACGTGATATTATTCTTCATTCTGCTGACAAGTTCTAGGCTGGTATTTGCTAACAGATACAGAGCTACAGGTGAATAAAACTGGTGTGACCCCAACATAATGAAGAATTATACTGTTAGTATTCTACTCCCACTGTTTACAATCTAATTGCCATTTGTTACTGTGGCTGGTGGTTTCTACATTAAGTATTTTTAATTAAACATTGTATATGCATCATTAGAAAAACTATTAGCTTTTTAAAATTAATCTTGGATTGTGTCTTGTTCAAATTTATTATTCATTAAAGCACGCAAAGAATCTCAAAAACCTTATTTATATGTATTCCCTAAACATATATAAACACATTAGCATAGGAAAGGAACATGTAAATGCACATAATATAATTAGCACTTTCACTAATGTGTGGTTGTACCTTTCATACCTTATAACTGCCACTAGAAAACAAAGCATAAAGTGTAATTAGAATCTGTCACAACTAACAATATTACAAATCCTAATTGCATGTTATTGATAAAGTTTAACACTATTAATATATTAATTTTGACAGTTTTTTGCAACCTCATTTGAGTCTAAGAATAAGCTGGGTTATTTTCAGTAAATTTTTAATCAGCTCCATGTTTTCACAAATTAGGCCAATTTTTCTCAGTTAACAGAAAATAGCATTAACAAAAATATTTATTAATGATAATGTTTGTAAAGATATATTTCTTAATAAAATATAGGCACTAGGCATAAATGAACCCAAAGAATTTCCATGTACGCTAATTACTTATCTCCATGGCTACATGAGTTAATGGACTGATGTTTTATACAAAGTATATGCATCAGAACATTAATCTATTATTGAACAGAGCAGCTAATCTGGGTCTTTATGACCAAACATGTGCTACTGTTGGATGCTGGCAACACAATCTGTTGTCACACATGAGAAACACGAGAGATTCAAAGAGATCTGAGCAGCATCTTTGAGTGATGGGTACAGCAACCTGCTGGGCATTCAGAGCACAAGTTCCCAAAGTGACCCCTCCAAGTCCCCAGTGCTGCAACTCATCCCCCTCAATTTGCATTTAAAACTCTCCCATTGGACACTTCATTGCACACATCACATCGAGGATATTTTCACTTTTCTACATGAAGTGTGCAGGCCTGTTTATCAGTGCAAGATTTTCCTAACAAAAATCATGACTTGCTCTTGCCATGTGGTTTCTTGGCATGGAAATCACAGACCCTGCCATTCCAGTCACTGTGTAAATAATTTTAGAATAAGTGTTCTCAACTTGGAATCTATATGAAAGGTCTTGTGCAGTTTCACAGTCTAGAGATTTAAGAGTATTTTTTAAAGTTTACAGGATGACACAAGTATCAGTAAGGTATAAAATCTCTACCACCTCCCAGGAGTAAGTGTCAGGGTTTTGACAGTAACCAGGTAGCTGCCAGCTTCTCCAAAATCACCTTCTGCTCTCTATTTCTGAGAATGTCCCTGCACTCCCATTACTGCATTCAGGTATCCCAATCGTCCCAATTGACCCAGCAAAATATTCAAAACCAAAATCTGAGCATTTATTTGTAAAATAAAGGACTTTTATTTTACTTCCTTCAAAATTTCCCCTGGCAATTTAATATTAATTAAAATCTGTTGGGCCATATGGTGACTTTTCTTTTTCTTAGCAAACATTATGATTTTCATATTTTCTACCATGATTTTTTCCATTTTTGCCATAATGAAAATAAAGTTTAGAGGGATCATAGCACACAGACTTCACTGGTTCAAATATTAATGCAGCCACACAGACAGACAAACAGGGACCAGAAAAGAAAAGTGTTTTCAAAGCATTTTAAGCAAGTGAATGTTATGTGGTTATCTATGCCCTGCAACAAAACAGATTTTCACATTCATCAACAGAGCAGAGCCAGAGAAGATCATGGATCCTGGCACTCACCTGTTTCTAAGCTGTAAAGAACTTGCCTTTATATGTATTGAACAGAATTACACATTAATGCTTTCTGTGCCACCCAGCACTGCCTTTTTTAAATTGCAGCATAACTGAGCAACAAAGATCATCCATTGATTCCACATTAGCACTAGATGGAGAGACAAACAATCTTACTGAAGCCTCTTGTGAAGAGCAAGAGCAAAGGCAGAATTTAAACCTGTGAAAGCAGAGCACTTGTGAGTGTGCCTTGGGCTGAATTTGAAGAACAGCTCCTCAAAAAGAACCCCCTGGCAGCCCCTGTGTCCCTGCCCACGTCTCCCTCCATCCCTGCTCTGCACTGATGCTCTGCCAGCTTTCTCCCTGGCCAGTGCCAAGTGATTTAGCCCCTGCTAAGGAAAAAGGCAAAAGCTGGATCTATCTGGCTTTACTGGATCACTCAAATCCTGCCAAAATGTGACATCAATTTGCCACTGCATCAACAAATTGTGCAACGAATGCACCTGCTTCAGATGCATTAGGAAAAACACTTCACTATTAATCTCTAGCATTTGGATCTTGACAAATTCTACCAATGTTTGTCCCTCACTCACAAATAACATAAATAACCATTGCTAAATTAACAAGTCTTCCACTATAAGTGTGATTTTCATACCCTGTAGGAAATATTTAAATCACGATGCATATACTTAAGAGTTAGAAAAAGGCAATACTGCTACACACTGGCATTGACAAATTTCCCCCCGTTTTCCCCCTGAGAAAAACACAAGAAGAGCCTAAGACTTAAAACAACAATAACAATAAAAAAAAAACAGTAAGAAAAATATATTTTCAAGTGCCTTAGAAACATTCAGCTACTATAGAAAACCTGCACACTGACAAGGGAATGGACACTTGGATCTACTGTAGCCAGAGTGAAAAATTGCACCTTCAAGATTACTAAAAGCTAAAGAGTCTAATAAATCTCAACAAACAGCAAAGACACCAGGGCTACAAGTTTAAATAGGACTTGGTTTTTTTCACCTAGATCTATACTTATGAATTGAGCACAAAGACAGATACAAATATTTACATCTGAAAAATCTGTTCTCCATATTATTTTAAGTGAAACCATGATAATTCAAATCTGATATTTTCACCTATCTCAGTGCAGTCACCCTTTGTAAAGTTTTACAGTAAGAGATGTCTAACATGTATGGACAATCCCAAAGACGTATTTTAAGCTCATCAGCTCTTAATTGAGGTTTTCAAAGCGGCTTAAGGGATTTAGACAAAAAAGTATTCATTTCTTATTTCGTTTTATCACCAATACATGGCTAAACTCTTTGGCTGCTCTGAAAATCTCAGTGAGCTGGATACTTATTCACTGGATGTAAGAGAACTGTCACTTTTGCTATCTATCTAAAAGATAAAGCTCTTAAGCCTAAGTGAAAAAAATAATTGTATAGATTTTGCTTATGCCATCACTGAAGACTTTACGAATTCATGTTCTGCTAAAACCCATTTTTTTAGCTGAATGGGAACACTTCAAAAAGGCTTTTTTAGTCAGCTGAAATGAGAGCTGTGATGATACAAATGTGCTGGTTTCAGGAATAAGAAATCTATTTTGCATTGCTCTAGTACATGCTTAAGGTTGGGTTGCTCTGGTCTATGAAAAGCATCATAAAGTTTTGTGTAGTTTAATAGTGAAACTTGAGAGCTCAGAGCCAAGAAATTACACAATCTAGCAAATTCCAGGTGCTGGAGGTTTTCTGTGCTACTGAATATAGACACACTGGGTAGGACAGAAATTTACGATAAAATTAAAGCAGCTTCTCCTTTTAGCAGATTGGGAGTTTCAGGTTTGAGGTGGCGAAGTAGAGAAAGAAGCTGGATCCAAGATGATGCAGGTGTCTCCTGCAGGATTTAGCCAGGCCTGTTGTGCCAGTTTACAAGGTCAGAATTTAGCACAAACGGGCCGGTGCCAGATTTTTGCCTATATAGCAGCATCTTTGGCAAGCGCTGAAAAACGCTACTAAGCGATACCACCAAGCCAGAACAAGTCTCCTGATATTTTCTGGGAATCACAACACATCACATCACGTTCGCTCTCCATACGCAGAGCACAAGGTAGGGCCCGGCGCGATCCTTTTGCCCAGACCCGGTTAATCGCGGCGCTCCGCGGGCAGGGATCGCTCCCGGGACGCGCCCGCGCCGGAGCCGCTCCCTGCGCTCCGCTCGCTGCGCCGCGCTCCCCTCGGACCCGCGGAGCTCCGTGCGCCGCATCCACCTTCCGCCCAGTCCTGGCTCCGGGACGTTCCGATTTTTGCTGCTATGATTAGTAGGGCTTTTTGTTTTTTTTTCTTTTTTTTAATGTCTGCAGCGGAGCCGCCGCTCGCGGGGCGGTGGGGCCGGGCTCCTGCGGGACCCCAGCGGGCTCCGCCCGGCGGCCGCGGGGCTCCGCGCGTTCCCTGGATGCTGCGCGCTCCCCCTGTGGAGGGAGGGAGGGAGGGAAGAAGGGAGGAGAGAAGGAAGGAGGAGGAGGGAAGGGGGGCGGGAAGGAGGCCGGGGCTGCCGGCGGGAGGCGGGGGAGGGCGGCCGGGGCCGGGGCCGCCAGGCCGGGGCGGCTGCAGCGGGACGAGGCGCGGCGCGGGCGGGCGGGCGAGGCCCGGCAGCAGCGGCGGCCCCGCTCCGCCCCGCGGCTCTCCCCGCCCGGCCGCCCGCAGCCCTGCCCGCGGCCGCCCGCCTGCCCCGCACCCCGAGCGGCGGCTGCCGGGGAGCCCCGCACCGCCTCGCAGGGGGAGCAGGCGGCGAGGCGAGAGGAGGGCGGCAGACAGCTCCGGGGTGCTGAAACAGTACAGGAGCTGCCAGGACAGACGGAGCTTTAGCCAAAAATAGCTCCTTCAGGGTTAGGCTTTTTTTTTATTATTTTTCCTTTTTTTTTTTTTTTTTTTCCTTTTTTGTTATTTTTCTTTCTCGTAGCCGAGCGGCCGGGAGAAGTGCCCCCAGCGCAGCGCCCAGCGGAGCTGCCCGCCTGCGGGGCAGCGGAGCAGCCCCAGCCCGGCAGGATGTACCAGGGACACATGCAGGTACGGGCGCTCGGGGGGCTCGCACGGGCTCCGCTCCAGCGCGGCTCCGGGAAGTTCCCGTGGGTTGAGCGGAGGGGCGATGCCACCCTGGCACTGTGCAACAAGTGACCTGGTGCGGTGTGGCCGTGGCGCTCCGGCTCAGGGGCAGATGGAGCGGCGTGCCTGGGGCTGGCGCTGCTCGGGGGGGGAGGATGGCACAGCGGTTCTGTCAACTTTGTAACTAGGTGAAGTTCTCTGTGTATTTCTCTATGTGCGATGCCTGCTTGTACAAACAGATTCACGGGAGTATTCCAGGGCAAACATTGTTGCGGCATGCTTTAAGTGACACATGTCTCCTGCCATCCTCTTGATGCATCTCTTCCTGTATGTCAAGTGAAGGGCAAACAGTAAGGGAAAAGACAGAGCACTTGCTTTGCAAAATTTGCAAAGATTTCACACCACACTCAAACTGTCGATTTGCTCAGTGTGTTGTGTTTAAAGGTGATGGATTTCTATTCTTCCCTCCCGACACGGGATGAGGATTGATTTTGCTAAGACACGGAATGACTTTGTAGAATGAATTCAAACACATGGCGAAGAGACTTCAAGATTTTAGGCAGGAATCTTGTCTCATGATCTACTGATCTACATTGGCAGAATTCACTCCTCCCTGATAAAAACATTCTGCTCCCTTGGACCTGATGGCTTTAACCTTGACTCCCACTCTCCTTCACATGGCTCTTCCTTGGAAAGCCAAATCTATTTTGAAGGAGGAAGTATCAAAGTGGAGTAAAGGTTTACACTGATCTCCCAGATTCATTCCTTTGCTTTGGACCCAGTCTGGCTGGGTGTTCACTGCCAGGAAGGATCAAATGCTTTTATCACACAGAGTGGCACCAGCCTTGAGTGAGGTTGTTAGCACTGAGGCTGTTGAGAGGGGAGCTGCAGCCTCAGGAGGTGCGAGCTGACCACTCGTGTTTGTGGCTCTGCACAGATTTCAGTACCATGGGGTGCCATGGGATGGTCACTGGGGACAGCAGGCAGTGCCAGAGAGGGGTTGTGCACGGTACAGATTATTTAGGAGAGGATTCTGATTCAGCACTGCCTTCCAGATCTGAATGACACCCGTTACTCTTTCATGTTGGTGTTATCTGGTCACAGCAGTGATAAATAATGTGTCATAAAACTGCTTGTAATAGGAGAGCAAACAGGTTTTAATAAGAGATGGAATCAATGGAGGGAGCGTCTATATTACCATTTATTTCTGATTATAAGGTTAAGACACAAAACCAGTCCTATAAATAATGCTAGTGAATGGGATATTGCCAGATACGTATTTACATCTTTAAGAAAGCAGAAGTTCTTTGTTGTGAGTTACCTCTTGCAAGATTTCAACAGACCTGCAGCACTTTATAAAAGGAAATCTAGTGGAATATTGAGGTGTCTCACAGCATTGTAAATTTTCTGAGTAATTTAAAGATTGAAATCAAACTTGCAATAGAAATAAGGTCAAAAACAGGCAAATATGTTGTGACTGGTGTACTTTAATTTTTTTCTTTCAAAATACTTTTATTTTTCTAGCTCAAATATAATTAAATTCTAACCAAATTCTTTTTAAAGGCTGGCTGAAGTGAAAGTCCTATTCCTGTTGAGTACGCTTGTAATTTTTAAAAAACAAAAGCCCACCTCAGTTCATCATCCAAACTTTTGAATATATTTTTGTCCTAACAGGAAGCATTAATGAGCTTCAGACAACATCTACTAAGCTGAAAGCCTTAGGAGAGATTTTCATGTTTAGTGTATCCTTAATTAGAGCCTTTAAGTGAGTCAGGCAAAGACAATAAAAATCTAGTTTCTTTGCAGTGAAATGATCTACTGTAATGTTGATTAAACCATGTTGGAACATAGGCTAAGTTACCATACAAATACATTATCAAACCTCATGCTAAGAAAAATGTCGATACATTTTAAGCATTAAAGGTCCTTCCTTACTATCCAAGACTTCTTCTAAAATTTTTACTAATTTAGGAAGAACTGCTTGAAATTACCTGTTAATCTAAACTAAGGTGAACCATAAACAATTTGGGTGGATTAAGTAAGGCACATTAGTCAGCACCCTGGACTCCTAAGCAAAAATAATCTCATTTTTAAAGCACTGAGCCCATAATAGAACTTAAACTTCTTGAAGAGAAGGTGAGGTGTTTAACTGGGTAAACTGCACTACCTGGGTACATCCAAATGTGAAAGAATGGGCCAATATATAATGCTTGATCCTACACTCTTTAAAGCAATAGCTCTTCTGAAGTCATCAGGATTCAGTGTAGGATCTGATTTAGAATTCCAGCAGTCATTTCCCTTTTTCCTGCTGTTCTGTTCTCAGATATAAAAGGAAAATGTGCAAAATTAATTCCATAGTCCACTTATTTTAAAAGATGTTTGCAGAGCCCATGTTTCACTAATAACCTGCTGTATCTCAGCTAATTCTCGGAATACTTCTAAAAGGGCAGAACCTTAACAACCATAACAAGGTAATAAGCATAATTACAGAGATTTGAATTTACCTATATTGGAGAGGCATCAATCATTATCAGCTTCAGTGGGGAATTTCTGTCTAAGCTCAGCAAATTTTGCAAGTGTAGATTAAATATACTTTGCATTTAAGCTCTGCTGAAGTCCAGCACCACAAGTACTTTACCACATCAGGCTGTAATGAGTGTATCTCTTCTTAATTTTTTGTTTATAGTACAGACTAGGTTTGTTGGGTTTTGGTTTATTTTCTCAAAAGCCAGAAAATCACTTTGTTTATTCCAAAGACCTAGGTTTAGATTTTATTTTTTCTGGTTTCTAAGTGAAGCCTCACAACCCAGAAATACTAAAGATGTCCTAAGCTGGAATTCCAAGGGCAGTTTAAAACATCTAAAAGGAAGGTATGTCCTGCCTTCACATTTCCAGGTGCCTTTCTGTAGGATTTGCTTTTGTGATCACTTGTGCACCACATGCTTCCAGGTAAAACACCAGGAGAGAGTGAGGTGGCCTTCCCCAGAGCCAGCACTAGGATGCAGAGAAGTGCAGTGCCACAGGAACTCTTTTAAAGCTGTTTCACTATCCTGATGAGCTTAAGCATTTAATTTCTCTGTGTTTACTGAGCACATGGAGCAGAGCAGGGACTGCCATGGGTCCTGAGGCACCAGCTGCCCCTCCTGGGCCCCCAGGGCCAGGCTTCTGCATGAGAAAGAGAACTTCAGAAGAGATGCACGGGTTGTTTGTCCACAAATGTACAGCCTCAGTTATGTAAGGAGTCCTCTTTAATTCAATAGATGTAGGCTCTGACAGGATGGAACCTGATGGATACAGAACACCCTGGGATTCACAGATAAGAGCCAAGTCCAAATGCTAAACTGTAGAGGTTAAAGAGAGTATTTGTCTCTTTGGATAATGTGTGCAATCCTGTGTGTGCTGCTTTCCATCTTCAACAAAACAGTAGCAGACCAAATGGAAGCAGAACATAAGCTGAGTTCAACCCCCAATCACTGCTCTAAAATTGCTGTCATTTAACAGCCAACTATAAGATGTTTTAAAGTTTTTACAGTATATTATAGACCTGATACCAGTCTTCCTGTTGACTTTTAAGAAAGTTCTATAAATGAACAGGGGGCAAATTTCAGGCACAGAATGGGATTTGCACAGCATTTGGCTTCCTATGAAATTCAAAATAAATTCTTTCAAAACTGTTTGCCCTGATGCTGTATTTAGTCAGCCTTCCCCAGCACAAATGCTTGAACAGAAGAACTGCTTTGCCAAATGTTGGCATGGGATTTTATATATGGCAGTGTTATGTTTTGAGATGGCTTAATATAGACAAAGCAGAAATCTTGACCACACAGGGAGGCTATCAGAGACCCTCTGGAACTTTTTTGCAGGAACAGCCTTGTTAATCATGATGCCTTGGCCAAATTCCAGATCAGATAGTTTGTCTCCTAAACTGTTAATTGCATAGGCAATCAGCTTCATGCCCTTAATTCTTGTGTTGTGATATTTAACATTGTACCATTGGCATTTCCTATTTACATTAAATGATCCACATTAATCATTGACATTCCATTATTATTTCAATTGTCAAACACACACCTCTATGATTGTAGTGGATCTAAATAAAAATTAGTATGTGTGCATGAAAATTCTTGCAAGATGGAACCTCAAGGGCTTCACATGTTTTAGTGGACCTGAAAAACATTGCTAAATATTTAATAAAAGGCATTTTTGCACTGATTTCTCAACATTTAAGACACAGCTAACTCACTGAGGAAAGGGAAGCAAAACAGTCTCAATATTAACTGCAAGAGCAAATCCCATTTTGGTTTACTTGGAAACCTATTAAAAATACTATAATAGTGTTGGTTACACTGCTACCTAAAATAAATAAACCCCAAGCTATTAAACAGTTATGAGTTTAAAAAAACAAAAAGTAATGTGCATTTTTACATTAATAAAATGGCCCACAAAGAGTATGCACAATATAAAATTGAATTCAATGCTAAATTGAATCTCTGCTCAGCTGTTAATACCAACATAAACCTAATAGCTGTAAGCTACAAAATTTTAAAAATCTGGGCACATGGCTGGAATCCTGTCTGATCTCTAGAGGTGTCTATGAATCATAACTTCTTGCCTACATAAAATTACATTATGATAAACTGTTAATATTTTATTATTGAAACTCTTTTCTAAAAGTACTCACAATACTAAGGCAGTCTTTATGTTTTCCATTTTGCCTTGATATTTTCCAGTATTTCAGTAGCAGCTCTACCAAGTTTTGAACAGAGGATTATGAACTGCTTGTGAATTGAAAAAAGGTAAAACTAATGAGCTCCCTTTCATAGAATGAAGTTCATTCAAAGAAAGTAGATGATAAATTGCATTTGGAGAAGGCACAGACCGAAACTGTAAAAATTGTGAGCATTTGCAATGCTGGTAGAGAGAAGTGTTCCTTGAAGCTGTTGAGCAGTTTTACACGAGCCTAGCAGAAAATCTTGCAAAGGCTCAGAAATTCTTGGCTCACACTGTATTTTTACTGGGTGTAAATTAGGAAGAAGTTTTACTAACTAAGGATCCACCCTCTACTCTGGAATTAAATTCATTCCCAACATAGAAAAACAAGTTTCTAGTATAGTCCCTGTCATATATTAATATAAATGTTAGTCTTAACCCAGTATATAACCTTCACCAAAGAGGTACTGTTTACTCCAGAACCATGCTGTACTTTATTTTTTTTAATCTACCACTATTGTCACAATTTACTATGCAAAGGAGGGGGATAAAAAGTTGGGATAAAGTCCACCAGCTGTATCAGGATGAACTGTCCAAATAGAACAAGTGGCATGAAAGGATGGAAAAAATAATCCATACATAAATTTAATCTTTAAGAAATGCAGTCTCATAACTTGGCTTTAGAATATTTTGTAATTTATAATCTTGTTTCTAAGCAAGCTTTAAAAAAAGGGCGTTGATGTACAAATCAGGTCCATTTAAAATCATCTATCCAGCTAATTTGCTACTCCTTTTGCAAATACTGAAAATGAAAAAGATAAAAGCATTGAAATAGTACTTAGAATTAATCTACCCAGCACACAAAGTACATACTAGTTGTTTGTATCACAGAATATAATTTTGCACAGTCTGTTTCAGAAATAGGTGATGCTGCAAAACTGAGAGAAACACTTGTCTTCCAGACCAGTGTCATGGCATTTAAACTAGGAGGTGACTTTCTGTAGCTATGGATTTTCATCATTGTCCAGTAATATTTCTAATAAAATGCCTAAGGATCATAAAGGCCAAATTCAGCAAATTTTTCTGCCAGGTTAGAATTATTATAAACAGTCTAATATTTCATTGCTCATTGCTGTCAGGCTTTTGAAGTTCTGAGTCATTGGTACATGAGTTTTACTTCCAGTGGTTTATTTGCATATAAATAAAGAAAATTCTAAAATATCAAGTAAGTGAAACTCATTATATGCAATGGAAAAAAAAAATCCATGTCTCATCAGTTTAGCCATGCCCAGAAGTACAACCACAACCCAAAGTTTAGTGTTAGCCTTAATATGATTTCCCCAAAGTTTGCACAATTAGTCATGTATCAGCATTACTGCAGTTCCACTCAAAAAAACATTTTGTACCCAACTTCTATAGGTTGGCATGGTAAGCATTAAGTTTTCTTCCTCTACTTCTCCACTGCCTATCAGGACACTCAGATAATAGAGTTTAACTTCACAGAATTTCCTGTGATAAATTTTACTAATATTAATGTAGGAATAAACAAAGACTATAATAAATTGAAGCTTTTTGAGTATTTCTGAGTATTATGTAAAAATGAGAGTAAACATCACATTTTGATATGTTAGTAATCTGTCAGAACCTCTTAAAATCTGAAAAAAAATCATATTTTAAACAAAAGAATATATTTGTATTATTTATGCTATGTAGAAGATGGCCTTAGTCCTCAATATGGCCTTGGACACTATTGTCATAGGAGTAATGGCAGAAATGTGACAGAAATTATTAATGAAATAAAAAATACAGCTTGACATGTGTCTCATCAAAGTGACAGGTTGTTTCTGCTGTCATTTATGGAAGCTTAACAGGGAATATTATTTTCTAGTTGCAGGCTTGAGATGTAGATGACATCTTTCATCTTTTTCTATTTGTTGTCTAACACTCTTTTTAAGACCCAGGACAATTTTAAGAAGGCTTTGAGAAAGGACATGAGAAAGAACGTTAGATAAAAGAAAGGGGGGAAAATTATTATGTCAAACAGAGAAAAAAATACAAAAGTATGGAAACTAGGAAGTAAGTCAGTGCTGGTTTTGTTCTGAACAGTTGATACTACCACTCTACCCAATCCAGGTAATGTACACAACGTGGCAAGTTCTGTACAGCAAGGGATGCAAGGATTGCCTGAACCTGTGCAAACAAAAGAAATCATAATTATTAGAAGACAGCTAGATACTAGATGGAAATAGGGAAAGGACAATAATCTGTGTAGCACTCAAAAAAAAGATTACATGCTGTTCAGGAAAGACAGAAAACCAAAGGTGTTGGTCATATTAAGAACCTGGACCCAAAGAAAATGAGCAAAAATTTTTAAGGAGCTTCACAACTAATATTTTCATTTGTTAAATTGTTGAGGTTATGCCTTAACACAGAGTATGGAGAACACACAGGGAATGGAAATAGTTTCTCATAGGCAGAAGGAAAAACTACAAGTTGCCTAATTAAAGCTTATTTAGATCTTAGAAATATATTAAAGTATATTAAAATAATCATTGGAAGTTTTTTGGTAAAATAAAGTTAAAAAGGGGGAAGACAAAAAAAACATACTCAAAGTGGCATCTGTGTTATGGATAACCTAATTTATGGTGCAAAACCAAAATGTTTAAGAGGGTATGAATTCCTCAGCTATTACAAATGTATTATAGTAAATGTGTTATATTAAATGTATTATATTAAATTGGAGACTTGGTAGAAAATATGTTATAATCTAGTTACAAATGTGAATAAAACAACAGAAAATATACCAGATTTAAGATAAGGTGAGAAAAATGGTAAGATAACTAACAGCCCAGATACCCATATGGATATCTGTAGTCTTCAAGGTTTTAGGGAACAGACTTCAAGGAAAACTAAACAAACCTAGACAAATGAAAAAAAAGAAAAAATGCTATTTGAATTTATCAAGAAAACATAATGTCAGACTAACCAGGCAGGATTTTCTGTTTTCATAACTGGGGTTTTAGGCAAGGGAGGTACAACTGACTTGATCTATATGATCTTTGGTTGGCATTTGTTATGGTGTTACGAAAGAAATTATTATTGAAGCTGGAGAAAGTAAAGAACGGTAGTAAATCTGTAAAGAAGGCAGGAAACTCATTCATGGGGAAATGAAAAATAGAGCACTAAAGGAAGGACTGTTAGACTGAGAAAAGTTTAATAGGGAAGGTTTTTATGTATCTCTGCTGTAAGTGGTTGTTTGTGATGTTTCATCCATAAAGGTGCCAGAAACAGGAAGATGGTGACTGCATTTGTTGATTACTCAGTGCTGGAAAACATTGTCAATATTGGGAAACATTCAGTACTGCTGAGCTTCAGTCGCAGAGGGACCTTTCTGTACTTCAACAATAAAAATACAATTTCATTTAACACTACAGTATAGTGCTGATCATCAATAACAAAAGCCTACCCTAAGCCATGGACTATCAGTTAGAAATTACTGAGAAGAACAACTTGCACATACATAATGACTGTAAGTTGTCGATAAAATACATCCATAAAAAAGACAGATGCAGATCTAGTTTTAGAAGAGTTTTTTTCCAGAAGAGTCAGGAAAAAATCAGTGCCAGTTGACAATGCCAGTAGCAGTTTTTGAGTTGAGAATCTTGTACAGAAGAGAGGAATGGAAACAGGTCCAAAGAAGGATGATCAAGGAGAAGGGAAAGTCTATCCTACAAGAAGAGACCAAAAGATTTTGGCTTATTTTATTGAGCAGAATGACAGCTCAGCAGGACCATAATCACAGCATGTAAATGCATCAGGGAGATAAACACCAGATATGGAAAAAACTAAATTAGCTAAGAACAAAACTGGCACAGAAACAAATGGATATTAACCAGCTGTGAATAAATTTAAGTTGGAAATTAGAAGAAAGTTTCTGATCATTAGAGCAATCAAGACTTCCAGTACCCTTCCAACTGGAATACTGAAAGAAAAAAAACTAATTACTTTTAGGATGAAACACAGTCAGTTTCTGAGAGATTTGGTATGACATGCTGCCTGTGAGATCAGAAGACTGGACCTCAATAACCCAGGAACAGCATCTTCCTTATCTTAACAGAATCACAGAATGGTTCAGGTTGGCATCAGTTTCTGCCCATTGCCTCCTTTTTATTGTTTTATTGTTCAGCACCACCAAGAAAAGTCTGGTCCATGCTCTTGACCCTCTCCCTTTAGATATTTCATACAAATGGACGAGGTCCCCTCTCAGTTGCCCCTTTGAAGTCTTCTTCAGAAGTCATCCAGAAAGTGCCTTCTCAGATTTCTGTGGCTTCAGCAGAGACACCCTGACTCTTGTTCAGAAGGACCAAAATACTCAACTTCAAGAAGTCAGAAGTCTTCCTGTTACAGCTGTGGAGGGCTTGACTGTCTTCACAGCTTGAGTAACCTGCTGAGACCCACACAGGCAGTGACAAATTAGTGCCACTTTGCCAAGGCCAAAACATCATTTTGAGTAGAGCTGAGCTCTAAAGTTTGAATATTCTCTCTGCCAGCTTTCTTATCAAGTCTCCCACTCAGCTGAACTCATGTTTTTGCTTCATCTAAAACCTTTGCAATCAGAGGAAATGTATTTCCCCCGTGCAGCTAAACTCAATGGTTCCTGTTAGAGACATTGAAGCCTTTCACCATCTCATATTCATGTTCCTGCAAGTGGGCACTGAGGGCTGGAAACCACCAGCTGTGTCAACGTTGTGTAACAGGAAGCTTAAATCTATTTCAATAATAGCCAAATTTTGTGTGCATGAGGATATAAACTAAAACCCATCAGACCAGCAGGGATCTTTTCCCTGATGTTGACTAAGCTCTTTTTCAGTACTACCACTAGCTCACTTTTCTCTCCTGAGCTCCAGAAACAAATGCATTGGTTATTAATTAGAGCATATGGTCTTAAATAAAAGAAGTCCATTTTCTGTTTTGCAGACCTAGTCAGGAAAATCTACTGAACTGACTTTGGACTGTTCTTTTGGAAGGGATCACAAAGCCACATCTTAGAGTCAGTGCTCCATCCCTACACTGAGTCAGAAAATTATTTCTGGATTGATTCAGGCTCATAAAAGTACCTCAGGATCTGATTTCTGGAGTTCCTGTCCCATCTCATATCTGTGATTTGCATCCCACAATGTATCAGGGAGACAGATGTCCCTGAACACTCCATCACAATCTGATATTACCATTACAGCCTTGCAGCTCTTGGTCCTTGTCAGTTCTGTGCTGTAGTGTACTGAGCATCACTGCTACTCAGATCTTAGAATTTCAAGACTTGCACCAGCAAAATAGTTTCCAAATAAGTGAGATCACTGGTTATTGACCAGACAAAGATATGCAAAAGCATATCACTAAATGTACTGAGTAGGGGAATAAGTATTCTTTTCCTGCCATTATGCAAAAAAAAAAAATGAATGTTTATTTCCAAACTGTTTTATAGATGTCAAGTTCAAAGTAAATTTCACTGCCTTTTTTTCAAGTAGTCACTGAAAAATACCAGAAATAAAAATTGGAATAAACTCCAGATAATTAACTCAGACTCATTAATCATCACATACATCAAAACTGTATATTCAGGTTCTACACATACAGACCAAGCAAGGCAATTTAATGTGAATTTACAAGCAAGTATTTACTATTCCTTTATGTACACAAACATGCTTGAGTTCCATCCTGTGTGTCATTTGCAGAATTAGAGAGTAAATGTTACTGATGTGGCCAACTAGATATGATGAACACAGGCTAGAGAGAACAAAATATCAGACCTGAATTCAGCAAGTGGCTGAAACCTATGTACAAACTGTTCCCATATGTGAAAATACAAAACACAGGATTAATAAGGTTTTTAGTGAATTTTTTACAGCTCTGTTTACAAGGAGATAGAATTCTTGGCTTACACTAATACACAATAAACAAGTCAACATTTTTCAGCTATGATGTTCTGCATGGTGCTTTCAATATATCACTGCCAACAGGCTGTCTTTGATTTCTAGTCTTTCTTGCTAAAACAACAGTTGTAAAAACTAAAATCTCATCTAGCATTTCAGACAAGAAAGTAGCTGCTATCAACTGCACATTCTTTTGGACAGCAGTCTGCAAGTAGAAACATTTACACTCATCTACAGGTAAAAAGCTTATGTAACACATTCTGGTGTATGTTGTATTTTGAAATCATACAGATGATGTCTGGACTATCATTCCTACTTCAGCTGATACTTAAATACACATAAATCAAAGAACTGCAAATACTTTACAAAATAATCTAAGCTACTGTCAAACTGTCAAAGATAGTTTTGTTTCTAAATTTCTCCTGGCTTTTTTTTTTTATTATTCTTTATAGCTGACACTTCTTGAAGAGGAATAGAATCACTGCTTAAGAATTCAACTGCACTTGTGATTTGTTTGTCCTCAAATCATTTTCATAAAGGAAAAAATAAATATATTACAGGCATTACATTTAATTCTGCTGATTTATGTTTATTATCTAAGAGGAGAAGCAGTCATTTGGTGTATCTGGTTACCATTTGTTTCTCTGCAGCTTTAGTTTTGTGCAGTCCCTAGAATTTGTGTTTATTGACAGCAAAGTAATTTCTGAAATATGGGAAGCATAGTTTCCAGAGGAAATCTATTACAGATTTCTGTCCTGTGTCACTTTCTTGTTAATACTTAGTACTGGCAGGGAACCATGGCAGCATGGATGTTAAAAGGCACCATCCAGTTATGGAGAGAGCTTTTGTTTTTAATTGCTAAGGCACTGTTTTATTCTTATAAAAATGAAAAGTCTTCTTAAAAATAACTCTTCTGTTTGAATCCAAACTTTTTGCCACATTTCATTTAGAAATTGGAGTGTAACTGCATGGTACATGATTCAGTGCCCTCCATATAATTGAGTTAGTGTGGGAATTGGAAAATACATGCCAGTGATGCAATCCCAAATTCAAGAGGGCTTCCTTCAAAACATGGAAACCTGGCCAATTTAACTCTTCCTTCTGGGATATTGCTGATAGGACATGGACAGAACAGTAATTAATGGGAGGGAAGAGGAGCAGATGAGTGTCACAATAACAGGGAGCTCTGAGTGGGTAAGGAAAACTGGAAGCAGCAGAGGAGCTGTGTCCTGCCCAGTAGCAGCAGGGCACTGGGGAGGGAGGCAGGATGGCACAACTGACCCCCAGCCACAGGGGCTGAGGAGGAAAATCCCATTCTGAGCCAGCTCAGCAGCTGAGAGAGGGGTCAGAGATTCAGGAGTGGAGCTGGTGGAACTCATGTTTTAGCAGATAGCACAGGATCCCCCTGTGATTTTATCCATTGGTTCTGTGAAACTACAAGAAATTCTTCTTGCACCACTGTGTCCCAGTCTAATCCCATCTCTGTCTGGCTAATCGACTGTAATGCAATTCATTCAATGCTTTTCTTCATAACTGTTGGGTACTCCAAATCCATAACAAAAGAAATAGATTCAATGGAAAAGCACTGTGAGACCACTCCTGATTTCCACAAATCAGTTTGCTGCACTGGGCCACACCAGCAGAGTCTTCAGGAACAAGCTGACCTTGCTGCATTTGCTGTTGCTTACAGTGGGAGATTATTCTGGTTTCTTCATTTTTCATATATAATGCAGAAAAAATCAAAATTCATTACCCCTAGCATTTTTTCTAAAATAAGGTGATTTGGTTTCAGGGTGACTTTCTAAGTCTAATAACACAAAATATGATCATTATAAGAGGACAAGAAAAAGACTGGATTGAGCAATTGCAAAAAAAAAAAAAAAAAAAAAAAACCAGCTGCTGTACTGATCTAAATATTCAAAGTGGCTTTTCAAGATACAGAGTTGTGAAAAGGTTTGAAGCAGAATTCATGCAAAGCAGTAGGACCAGTTTGAATAACTCTAAGAAAAAGGCCACAAAAGGGAAGACTGTCAGAAACAACAGAGCACATTTGCAGCATGGAAGGGCTCTTAGCATAATAATTAGCACACATATCAACTGGAAACTTCAAAGATGATGATTATGAAAGAGTTAAAGGCCTCAAAAAGGCATTTTCTAGAGAATTAAGATACTTTAATCTCCATAACTACATTCAGAGGAAACACTTTAGCAGACACTGGAATTTAAGATTAATTCCTTTCTGTTACTTAGGACACATCCTTGCCCATGGGATTTTCAGTTTATTAAAGTGTCAAAAAGCAGCTGTGAGAGGGGCCAGGCAGTTGACACACATGACCCAGGTGCTGGAGCACTTCTATGGGGGAAGGAATATGCCAAAGGCATTCTGATTATCACTGTGGTCACCAGCTGCTTTAACAGCTGGTATAAATCTCAGCCTGTCCCGTGGGCAGATGTTGTGTACATTCACTTCACCCTCTTTTCTCAAGCTGTGTTAGGAATGACAGTTTCAACAAAACCTGCTATTAAAGACCACAGTTTTTGCTGTAAGTTGTTCTCAGTTCTGAACACAGTTCTTTGTCATTAGACTGTGTGAGCTGTAGGCTACTGCTTGTAGAATCCCAGTTCTACAGGGAGCATCAACAATCTCTCAAAAAAGGTAATAAGGAAAGATGTGATACTTGGACCTCAGTTCCCTAGGGATTCTTGTTCAAGAGGAGAAAGGAGTCCTAAGTTCTTTTTTCCTCATTAGGCTGTGGTGCATTTGGATCTATTACTACTAATGATACCAAAAATTGTCTGTAGTGGATCTTAGAGTTGGAAAATAGAATCAAATCAAATTAATCTTCAATGGAATAGATCACTGCAAGCTCCTGAGCTATATCCCACCCTGACATCTGCACAGTCCCTTTTAGTTCAAGGGAAAATACAGATGTAATTAGAAGAGAACCTGATGGAAGATATTAGTAGTAAAAGCTAAATAAAATAATGTTATGGATTAATATTGAGAAGCTATTTAGGAATAAAGGAATTTTTTTTCATAAAATGCTGAAACAAAGAAACCATTAAATCCAATCATTTTAAGAGAAAGCTACATTGCTTTTTTAGGAAAAAAGGAATGAGCAGAGGGCACTGCTGCTGGCTAGGTGTTTGTTAATTTTTCATGTGAATTTATTGCATATGTAAGTGATTGAATTAGTAGCACTGACAGGAACCCAGGCACAGTAAAAGCTTCCTGCTACTGACACAGCAGTGCTCAAGCTGTGCACTCCTGACCATTAGCAGTCCTGCTGAGGAGCCCCAGCCTGGCTCTCCTGGCAGAGCTCCTGGAACGGGACCGAGCGCGGCGCCCTCCGGAACCAGGGCTAGCATGAGACCACTCCACTCTTTTAGATTAATGACCTCATTTGGACTCTGATGCCAGGCTCCAGGGGAGAAAGTCCAGTGCAAGCTAATATGCTACCAAAATACTGCAAGGTAAGTTTGGGGGGGAAAAAATTGCTAAGAGGATTTTGTATTTTGTGGTGAAG
This sequence comes from Oenanthe melanoleuca, assembly GCF_029582105.1. Classification (NCBI taxonomy): domain Eukaryota; kingdom Metazoa; phylum Chordata; class Aves; order Passeriformes; family Muscicapidae; genus Oenanthe; species Oenanthe melanoleuca. Next base: position 19,171,343 of record NC_079343.1, on the reverse strand, counting down.
AGAATAAATGCGAAAGGGAGTCAGAGACGGGCGGCTTGCAGGAGAGACTGGAAGGTGCAGGAATCAGAATGTTTTCTCACCTTTGAAAAAAAAGGGTCATTTCCAAACACTCAGAGGCTGAGCAGCGAGATCTGGATCTCCTGTCACCGAGCAGTAGCTTGCTTCAGAACAGCGAGGCTTTGAGAGCAAAGTAGGAGAATATAAATTGCACATATAATAATTTAAGCATGCGAGTGTGGTGCCAGATATTACCATCTAAAAGGAATGTAGGTATCATGGCTGCTGTGAAGTCCTTAGGGAGGCTCCTAACCTTTTGGGAACCCTTTCCTCCTCCCCTGCAACGTATTAACCTTTTGACCACGTCGGTGCTTAGATGTGCATAACGAAATGGAACATGCAGACAGATCCAGGTGGGGAGCGGTAGGAACAAAACATCAGGGATGCAGGATGTTGTGTGAATTCTGTATCAAAACCTCATAGCCAAGAATAGATACAGAGCTTAAAAAAAAAAGAAATTCTGATGTATTATGAATGTGCAGATGAGCAGCGATGGAAAAACATTTCATCTCTGTCCTACAAACTGTATTCCTGTAGCGTCAGATTGTGATAACTTAAAAGAATGAAAATGAGCTTTTTGTACGAGTAGCACTGCTGGATTTAATGGTGCTGCTAATGGAGTAAGATTTTTCTTGGAGTAAGGGTGCCATAAACCAGCCCTCAGCCACCACTTCCTGTTTACTTGTGGTTTATTCTCTAGAGCAAACCTGAGTTTCTTTCACTGCAAATTTCTGCTTGTTACCAAAAAAAAAATAAAAAAGGAGATTCTTGCTTAGTGTTTTTCTTTTCATACCATTCATCCTCATGGAGGGTTTTATTTTCTAGTCAATCATTTGTCACATTGAATGAATTAATTAACTGTTCTTTGATTAGAGTGGTACTCTGCTCTACTCTGCTGAGATGCAGAGCTTCACTTAACATGTTCTTTTTCAGTAGGTCTAGACAGCCTCTTCTAAAATTTCATTTAGATATCATTTTTAATTCATTTGAACAATTCTAGTCACTTAGTAGAGTTGCTTCAATACTTTCCTTTTTATTGAAAGTTATTGCTGCAAGCAAGGTATTTTATTTTATGATTTTCCATATGGTTAGTCCCAAAGGAGAAAGGAGAAAACACAAAAGAGTTCCAAATTAAATTCTAATCCAATTTAACAACAGCTGTAAGGGAAATGGAGATGTATTAGCTACTCTAGAACCTCAGCCTCCTGGAAAAATTAAAAATGAAGCTGATCATTGAGAAATGCTTACTAGTTTAAGTTTTCACCTATATACAAATGTACAGTGGGCAGCTGGAGACAAAACTAGGCAGAAGCTCCCATTGAACTACAATATTGTACCAATGAAAAGAGTATAAACAAGCATACACTGAGGTGCACAACTAACAGCAAAACTAGCACATGTTTTTGATATTTGGACCACACTTGAAGTTACAAAAAAAAAAAAAAAAATTGTGTTCTAACACCTTGGCTGATTTTGAGGCTGGAAGGATTTATCGACCTTTCATATGAACTGTAACATGACATAGGCTGATGAACTTCACACACTTGACACAATTGATCTTCAAGATCATCATTTGAATGGGAACAGCACATACTCTGGAAAAGCATTTATTTTAAGATTAAAGATTTAAGTGATGGGGAATCTACTATCACTTGCTCAAGATATTCCTGGAGTGATTCTCCAGACTGTTCAAAGTATTCTTAGCATCAACAAAATATTTCATTCATTCACACACAAAATACATTAGAAAGTACCTTAGAGTAATATAATAAAGCAGATAATATTTTTAGAATTCTCAGGTAAGCTGTATTGTAATGAAAAGCCTTGAAATTACATTTATAGCCATGAAGCATGCAGCTAACTCAGGAGCTGTGTAAATAAGCACACGAAAGAATCAGTCAGAAGTGGCTTCTTGTTCCCAACTCAGTTTTCCAGTTCACTTACACTGGACAAAAGTGGCAGCTGCAGGAGCTGGAGGAAAAACCCTCAAGGCATCAGCAGCCTCTTGCTGTACGTGGCACAAAGTGATCTTACAGTGTAAAAGTGTCCATTGCCTCTGAAGGAACCAGGATTTCACCTCTGGTCTTGTGGGAGGGAATTCTGATCAACTCTTAGGAAACAGCTGGGTCATGTAACAGGAGAGCTTCTGTGCAGAGAAAATTTAAAATCTATTCACATGTATCAGGAGTGTGTATCTCTATTAAATGTAGTCTTACCTCCTCTGAGGTAGTTTGACCATCCATCTATTTTAGCATTTTCCCAGAAAGTTCCTGGCAATGAGAGTTTTTTACAGCCCAATTAACACAACAGGGAGTGACAGCCTCTAAGCCTGGAAACAATTCTCACTAACAGTGATGTGGACAAGGCTACAGTTAAGAAACTCCTCTCTCTTATACATGGAATGGTAATAAGGTTATTCAACCAGTTGCAAAACATGGAAGAACCATTTCTACCCACACTAAGAATGGAAGCAAAAGACAAGGAAGTTTGTACTTGTCAGTGAAAGAAATAGGTTAGCATGTGTCCTGATTTGGGAAGAAGAATAATCAATATTTAAAGACACTGAATAGACTACAGCTGGAGAGAATCCTCTCTGCAGGAGAATGTTAGAAGCCAAGAAAAGACCAGAGGGAGGCTGAAAGAGAAAATTGCACTGTGCTGGTAAATCAAGGTAATGATAAACACAGGTCAAAATAGCACAAGTCAGTGGAAATTGCATACAATATCACCCACCACCCCTGCTTGGTTTATAACCAAGCCAATACTCCCAGCACTTAAAACAATATTTCATGCTTTCCAGTTGTGTTCTCTGGATTCATTTCTATCCTGTTAACTCCATGAAGACACCAATTTCTTTGGTTAATTCCCTTCTCATTTCTTGGCATAAATAGTAATAATTTCTGTGAAACTAATACCAAAATGAAGTGCACTGATTGGGAAATGTTTTGTGAACACATAAAACAGAAATAGAGTGACCTTGCCTGAAAAGTACATTGCTAAATGCTTGAATATTTATCTGGACTAATCAGCTAGGAAATACAAATTTCAGAAGCTTATATATTTCAGACAGTATGATATTTACTTCCTTTCACAGAAATTATTCAGTATCCTCAATTCAAACTGAAATACATCTACCATACATTTTTAATGCTGGATTAGGACTTAAGGGATGTTTTTATTATGTCTTCATGACAATACAAAAGCAAAAAAAAATTCCTCTTCAGGGACTCAATAGATGAATCCACTTGTTTATGAAGCAAAGCCTACTTGTTTTATTTGGAACAGACTCAGCAGACCTTAGTGCAATGAATCTCTGCCTGGATGCTGTCAGCCTGACTTAGCCTTGCCTTACCTTGAATTTCTAACATTTTGACCAACAACTTTGTTTTTCTCTCAAGTACTTTATTTGTATTTATCCAGCAGCAAAAGTTGATACTTAATAATTCACACAGATTGTGTGCCTGCACCTTTCCCTTGCAGCTGTATTTACACAAAACAAAGCTATTCAAATGAGCCTTAATCAAGGCACATCATTCTGCTCACTGTGTGAGCAAATCCACTCGGATCCCCTCAGCTGGGAATGCCAGCAGTGAACCCCAGACAAGAATTCTGGCCAGTTCACTGACAGGGCAGGCTGGATCCTTTAGGATGTGGCTTTAATGTCACTTTAGCTGATTTAAGATTCACCTGGATCCCCAAAGTACTCGGCAGAAATGTTCCTTCTGTGCCTGTTGAGCCTTTGTTGGAAGCTGATGGAGGAGCTCCACAATTCTTGACCCTTTGCTTTGGCAGCACAGCTGTTCCCTGAGAGTCCCACTGGGCACAGTGTAGGTCACTCTGTGTCCTGCCCTGTGACCAGCTCCAGCTGGGGGTTACAGGAACAATTCCACATGGAGAACAGTGTCAGTCCTTACCTGGAAATTCCCAGGGAAAGATAATCTCCCTGTAAAGCTTACTTTGTTACAATTAAGGGTGAAATGACAGTTTAAAAATACTGGAAATGGAATGGCTAGATGATAAAATAAAAGCTTTATCAATAGCTACTGAGTGCCAGGTGTTTTGCTTAAGGGAGGCCTGTCTCCTACATGCTATCAATCAGTGTTATTTAAATAACATTTTGACAGCTCAGCATACCAGGTTATACTGAGGAGTTTTCACAGAAACTGAATGGGAAATGTTAATAACGCAGACAGCCTGTGAGGTATTTGTGATTCCCAGTATGTCAGATTTGTTGGATTCTGCCAGGCTGTCCTGTGTAACTCAGAGCTAACTGCTCCTGCCTGTGTGTGAGTAACAAAACACAGATATTCTTTTTAAAAAATCACTTTCCTGAGCAATAGTACATGTTCTTTTAAATACTCATACTCCACTTTCACTCCATCACCTCCCACAAAAAATAGAGTCTAAAGTGCTTTCTGTGTGGAGTGTCTGTGAGCTGGAGATAATTCAGTGCCTGGGACTCACCTATACATCAATCAGTGACTGCACAGTGGAAAGAAATAACAAATTTCCAATGGCTCCAACAAAATGGCTTGAAGACCCTGCCATGAGACACGACCTTTTTATCTTTTCTCTTGAAGCTGTGGATCCTGTATATACTGTGCTCTAAGCACTAAGGAAAAATTAGAATGGGCAGATGCCAGAAGGAAGACAAACAATTTTTCATTTGAGCAGCAAACTCTCTTTGCCAGTCTGCAGCTGGGGGAACTTTCTGCTCGTTGGCATCAATCTGGCATCGAGTCATGGCAATGAGTGGGCAAGGCCACAACTGCTGCAGTTCACACTGCAGAGGCTGCACCCTTCTGAAACTTCTTAAAATAAATCCCTGTGTATCTTATCAGTACAGCAATCTGAAGTGCAAGTGTCTTGAAAGACTTCTCGCTTTATCTAAAATATGAAGTGTATTTAAAGAATAAAGTTTTCGTGTAGAACTGGGAAGATAATGTGAGCCTTGTGGGAAATAAAGCTATTTGTGTAAGGAGCCTTTTCCAACCTGAGTACTTTTGAACATAGCTCTACAGCCATAGTTACTTGGAAAATGTAGCTTTAACTTTGTGACTAATCTCCAATGGTAGACTTAAGAATGAACTAGAGAAATCAATGAAAATCTGTTTTCACATGAAGTTTAGATCATTTGTATATAGAAGAAGTAAAGAACTTTTCTAAATAGGCAACCTGTATGACTAATGCTTCAGGCAGATAAATGCAGGATTAAACAGAATTGTTTGGAAGGTCACAGAAAGAGACAGCAAAAAAATTTCCATTCTCCCTTCCTACCAGACCTATAATGGAAAAATATTTTGTGTTGTTATGAAAATTTGTAGGACTGTAACCTCTACATAATAAGAATACTCGTCCCCAGAAAATCAATAGCTGTATCTTCACTAGAGGTAATCACTAAGGCTAAAATTCTAAGTGCATTTTGGAAAAGCAAGCCTTTATTTATATATGTACCTATTTATACATATCATATATAAATAAAATTTAAAAATATCTATTATATCAATCCAAAACTACCAGCAAATGCCAGAATGTCATCTCCAAAACAATTCTAAAAATCCTTCTCTGTGTATGGACTTCAGTATTTTCTTATTAACCCCTGTGTCTTGAGCACAAAATTTCAGTGTCATACTGGAAGTTACCCTGTACAGACCACAGAGTTAGCAAACCAACAGTAAATCAACATTTCATATCAATCTTTATTGGTGTGTTGTCAGCTTGGCATATACCAGAGATCTTTTATTGGGATGCCAAGGTGTTTGAAGAGTTGAGTCTCACTGGTCACAAGGTTCACAGTGTATGTAAATACAGTCCCCCATTTTCTGAAGTTCTCTGTGCCTTAGTTCCTCTCTTTATAAAAACACCTTAGGGACTGTACCAGCTCATCTGAGAGAGATCAATCATGTGGTTAAAGTCACTGATGCCTGTCAAGTTCTTCTCTTAGATCCTTTGATATAATCTGAAATAATATCTCGAAATGGGAATTATTAGCTACTACAATATAGCAACTTATTTAGTTTTTAAGGCATAAGACAGGAAATACTAAATCCTGTACCATTAAAAATTATTCTGTACATCCATAGCTTTAGTCCAAGCTGGACTAAAAAAAAATCTATTGTTTCAGCACATCCAGAGGGATATGTGGGAAAATAGCAGCTCAACCTGTTAAGAAATAACTCACATCAGCACTTTCTGCAGTGTGACCCAGCTACTTCATCTTAGTGAGCTTCAGCCTGTTTTTCTGGCTGGCTGTAGTGAGCAGAGAGATACTGAGAGAGAAAAACAAAATGAAAGTTGGGGTGAGACATTAGCTTGAGAAAGCTGCAGAGGGAATGCCTTTAACTCCATTACTCCCAGGTTTGCAGGCACTCACCAGGGAACTGCAAAGGCTTGTTTGTGTTCCACACATACCTGCAAGGAAAACTACAATCACCTAAGAGTTAGTGTCTTTTGAAAAATACATGGGGAACTGCAAGCTACATTGTACCTAATAGGAAAATTATTGCAAAATTCCACCATGGCTGATAGAATTGTAGACAGATGGCCTCTATACTCTACCCTGTGGTCTCCTCCAAGTTCTTTTGGGACTCAGGTCCTTGGATCAGGAAAAGAAAGCTCTCACTGGTTTTGTTGGTCTGTGGGTATGTTATGGATAGGAGGTTTTGATGCCTTTAATTCTTCCATTTTTACCAATATCACCATAATGACTTAGAAAAAATTGATAAATTCTCACTAAATACACACAGCTTGTCATTCATACATGAGCAGAGAAGGGCAGGTGTGGCAGGGGTTGAAGAGTTCTGCCTAAAAATGCTGACAGGAGTAAGGAGTGAGTGGCAGAAGGGTGTGGGTAGAGGCTGGTGTGCAATCCCCAGGGTCACTGAGGTGCTGCAGAGACAAGTGTTGTACCTGCTGCCTTTCCTACACCTGTGAGGCTTTATCAGTACAGTGTCCTAAACAATTCTAACTTATTTCCAGAATGTCATTGGAAATCAGGTCAGTAGTTTTATCTCCATCTTGTAAATGGTAAAAGCTACAGAAGGAAGTCACTTTTCTGTTTTACAGCAGACTGTCAGGTAAAACACATTAGAACTTGAATACCTAAATTTCAGTACCTAAATGAGCTCTCTAGGTGCCTTGGAAATCAGCAGCTCCCTGTGAGAGCAAATGCAGAATATTCCCCATATTGCATCAGTGAAGTGCCTGTTGCTGGGTTGTGCAAACATCTGCTGAATCCAGAATCCCACTCTAATGCCTTTTTTCTTCAGTCAGCTCCTTCCCTCTTCCAAAAGCCAGTGCCTGAAGGAAACATGGCATTTGCAATTTCAGAAAGCCCATGACATATGTGAATGAGGCTGTTCTATAGAAAACTCCAGCAGTCCCCCATGAGGAAACTATCTGACAAATTCATGCTTTTGGAACACAAACCAGTTTGTGGTCAGCAATTTCATGAAATGTACAAGTTACATTTTCCATTGCAAATCTTAACACTGCTGCCTCCTCATTCTGATGCTCCAGTAAACTGTACCATAAATCTTTCTGAAACCTGTTGTCTGTCTACTTTAAAAGTGGCTCAAAAACACCAATCCTGAGCTGTGAGCACAGAAAGCAGCATAACATGCAGCGTTTTTGCACCTCTTAGGAAGCATTATATTAAAGTAACCTCAAAGAGCTTTCAAGCTTCATTTTTCAAAACCTAGCCTATTTTTAAAATAATAACTCATACATGGATAAAAACAGTCAGTAATCCTAAGCAAAAAGCTGAGAAATTAAGCTAAATGCTGTTACCCTATGGGTTTTATTTCTGCTGATAAAAGGTCAGGGAAAGGCCCTGGACACTGGACTGTAATAATCCCTGTTAGGCTGCCATTATGGTCCCTGACAGGCTTTCACCCTCTGTTAGCTTGCAGCCTTCCAGCAATTCCCAGGCAGGATGAGGGTGGCAGAGGACAGTGACCACTTCCAGTGGCAGTGGCACAAACCAAAGAATGAGACTCCAGTTCCTCAGCTGGGCCCCAGACTGTTTCCAGAACAGACCTTTGAGAAAGCCAAGCAATCTTCACAGAAGCAAGGGACAGACAAGTCTGCATTCCTCAATGCATTCCCAGATAAATAGGATGCATCATCCACTTCAAATGCACGTGGCTGGGGTGGTTTTAGCATTGTTACCTGCTTTGTCTCATTATCTATTCCTAATTGTATAACTTAACACTAGTTTCTTGGTAATGAAAACTTTGGAAGAAGCTTTTCATAACTGAGAGAGAGAAGTTAATTTGCTTTAAAATGTCTAAATTGAAAATGTAGTCATAGAAATTATAGCATGCCCATTATGCAAAACTATGCAGAATTATGTGAAAACAAGCAGTCAGCAGAGGGCAGGTAGACTGTGCTGATGTCTCTGGGTGATATATATGTTTTGCTGTCTTAGCCATTCTCAGCAGTTTCTTTTGTCAAAAAAATAAGTGATGCTGTCTGGAAAATATTAGAGGTAGTCTAGTGCTTGTTGCAGATTTGCCACTAAGAATTTATTTGACATACCTTTTCCTCAGACTAGGACATAGGCAGGGTTTATACCCTACATAACATTCATCTGGAAAACACTGACACTATATGAACATTGGAGATTTAAAGACAGGAATGTTTACAAAAAGTGTGTCTGTAACAGTCCATGCATATAGTGTTTGTATGTCTTAAAATATCTGCTTAAGTTATACCAGTCAAGTAAAGACACTTATTGCTATTAGTCAGCATCAGCTTCTGCTTTCTGTACCAGCTCCTGTAACCAACAACAAGACTTTTTTAAGATTACCTCCTTGCAAGACAGGATCTCACTCTTAATAATTAGATAATCCTAACATCTACCCAGTTGTCTCCTAAAAACAAACAGACAAACAGCAGAAACAGCTGTCCAAGGGATCCAATCTAATTTAATATTGTAGGGAACATTACTACTCTCAAAGATGTTCCTGCCTTCCCTACTGATGGAAGTGCTTGGGATGTCTCAGTGCCAGCAGCATGAAGTAATGTAACTACTCTAGCATAGATCATGACATCAGGTCTGTCCCTGCAAGCCAGAAAATCCATCATGTTGAGGCTTTGTTCTCTCAAATAGTCATTTACTACATATCATTGAGCTGCTTATTTAATATTTGTGCAAATTCTTCAAGACATTTTACTGGACCATGTATCAGAGACAATCTATTCACAGGCAACTCATCTGAGAGCATGAGAGAAGTCCTAAATATATAAAGGAACACTTGCATCTTCTTTGTTCATGAGTTCAGCTTCAGTGCATGGCTGCTTTTGAGAGCTCCATGAGTGGTATTTTGGGAAGCCTTCAGCACTCTTGTTACTGTCTAGACTGGCATATAGTGCTCAAAATCCTAGGATTCAGAGCCAGTGATGGTCTTGAGGTCCTGAGGAGGGAGAGTTCAACACAAGGACAATAATAGTTGTACAGTCCTAAAACCAGATTAATCTGTGTAGTTCAGAAGAATTTGGAATTTCATTTTGGGAGCAGGGCACAGACAGAGCGTGTGAAGCAGGTGGGAGCTCCAGCTAAGCTCAGGATTTTTCCACTGATCAAGAGCCTATGGACAGATGTGCTGTGTTACAGGGGACCAGGGAAATCAGAGGGAAGTCCTTTCCCTTTACATTCTTCCCAATCTCCTTAACAAACACAGTCAAGCAGTCACCTAGCTGTGGTTTCTCAATTAGTTTCTCTGTCCAGCACAATTTCTAAATTTGAAGCCCAGTACAAACCCAATTGCCTTTCAAATTGGCCTGCTTGGCACAGCAATTAAAAAAATCTCAGATGCCTGGCCCTTACACAACTGTGAGCTCCACTCTTACATAAATGTCACAAATGCCATAATTAGTATCAGCTCATGCCATAGGAGTGGATCAGAATCTGTGTTATTTATCATTTGTTTTTGATCAAAACTCACTTTTGAAAAAGCAAAAAAAAGATAAAAGTAAAAAAATTCACTTTGATCAGGACCCATTTTGCATAATTTTGATTACAGAGCTTCATCTGTGTTTGTGAACTCAGTGGTATCTGACACCTTACCGTACCAACTAATTCCTAAAATAAACATAAAATTAAAATCTCCTTAAATCTTGGAGTTTTAAAAATATTTGTGATATAGACAGTGTTTAACTAACACCTTCTCCCTTGGAGTTATTACCCTGATATTATTATTCCTGTCATGTTCTGTCAGTTTAATTGGATAATAACTGCAGTCAGATTATTGCCTTGTAAGTGCATACAAGCACCTAACAGTGTTTATTCAAAGAACCCCATATGCCTTGCTGGTTAAATGGGAACATCATATTTAGAATGTGCAAGGGCTGGTGAGTTGCTTCATGAGTGCAAGAGGAGGGAGCAGGACAGAAGGTGAATTAATAGGATGCTGATACCTGACCACTGATCACTGCTGCTAATGGGAGAAGTGAGAGCTGGTGATTCACACAGGGTCTGCTCCTGGCCATGGCTGTCCATGACCCTTCTTTTTCATCCTTGCCTTGTGCTTGCTGGATCCACAGAGCAGGGGGCAGAGAGGAAACTGGAGTATGAGCACTGATAGTTTGGGCTTTCCCCTCCACAAACTGTGCCTGTATTTTATTTTGCAGCACAACAGGTTTCCAGGCCACATGCCAGGGTAAAACAGGCAATTAGAGATTTTTGCTTTGTCTGGCAGGAACCACAAAAAACAGGTAAAGTGCAGCGACCTCAGTCCAGCTGCTGGGTGTAAGTCAGACCCAAATCAGTCAAAATTCTCAACATCTGTTGATTCACTTGGCTTATTAGTAACATAGAAAACAGATTATACACTTTCTTTTATTGTAATGTCCTAGATTCTGAAGACACTGGGTAAAACCCACGACAGCCCTTTGCCATCCTTCATATTAAAATTAAGCACAATCTGAGGGCAATAGCACTGAAAGCTCTCACAGAGGAGTTATCAAATGCTTGCTTCATATAATGCAGTGTAAGCTTGATTTGCATCAGTTTAATATTTTATATGTAGGGAAACATTTTCCAGAGGGTACAAGAGAGCTTCTCACAGAGAAATTGAGAGAGAGCTGTAATTTTAATTGCAATATCAATGTAAATATTCTTTTTCTCTTATTTTAGGGAAAAGTTTCTCCTCCTACTCTACACTGAGGTAGATTTAAAAGAAGAAAAGGTTCAGCTAATACTCTCTAAACTTATGTTTTCCCCAACTGAGCTCATTCTACTTCACAGAAGTCTGAATGCTGGTGGAGAAAAGTGAAAATGCAGACCAATATTCAAACACTAATGTAAATGATTGGTTCTGACACCAGTAAAGGAATGTTGTTTTCCCTTCAGGTTGCCTACTTTTCACAAAGGCAAGATTAAAGACATAAGATTATTCTTCTCAGAGGGGTTTGATTATCTCAGAACATGTGCAAAAGAAAAAAAGCACAAGCAACTTCAAGAAGTAGAGTGCTTTGTTAAAGGTTCTTCGTCTTTTAGCTGAAATATTGTTAGGGGAAACAGTGCTTGAGTATCTTTTTTGAGGGTAAAGGGAGATTTCTCTTTTAATTCATAGTAACCAAGTGCCTCCATCAGTCAGTGCAATATGAAAAAGTCCTCGATCCTTGGTTTAAATCCTGACTCATTGCACTCAAATCATAACTCTAATTATGAGTTTTAAGTACCAACTAGTGAAGAAAAAGTAAAAATTTTAGACCCCTAAACACTACATGTAAGGACAATACTCCATCTGTTTATCTCAATCAACATCTCTGGAGCAGGGCAATGCATATTAGGGAGACTCAATAAAAGAATGTCTTCTAAGATATATTCTGCCAAGTATCTGTCAGTAGCATTTGGTGGGCATTTCTCTCACTCCACAGGCAGTCAGTAAATGACCCAAAGAAATTTCAGGTCTCTGAAGCACTTTGCATCTCCTGGTGATTAAGAGCATCTCCAGTACCACATTGGCTCGTGTTTATTGTAGAAACCTAGAAGTACTTTGATTTCAAATAATGGTCACTAAATCAGCAGTTGGGGATGAACCATTTCAAGGACTTATTAAAATGTCTGACATTCCCTTATAAGGTTCCACTTAAGAAGCTGAAGAAGGGAGAGAGGAAAAAAAAAGAGTAAAATATCATGAATTCGTGATTTCTTTTCCATGCAAATAATTACAGAATAAGCACTTGTAAGGTTGTAACCACATCACAGAATCCCAAATGTTCAGATGAGGAGTCAAAGGTTAGATACAAGTATGAATATTTTCATTACAATGTCTGAAGTTCAAGGGAATCGTGCCTTACTAACTGCAGGGCTGTGGATTAGTCAACACATCATTAAGAGATATTTGCTTGAAAGCCTCCAGCTTAACTGAAGAAACGTGCTTGTAATCTCTTTACCAGCCATGTATTTCATTTATTTACAGCAATACTGAAATGTTCAGTACAAATCAAGCATACAAGAATGAAATACGTCTGCAGTATCAGGTGGTGTGTGAAATTGTACTGCTCTAAACAGCTATGCTCTTAGGGAAGGAATCAGTAAACAATTTACTACAGCATCTTACATGGCTCTAGGATTCACTGTCTGTACATAAATAAGTCTTTTAATGCAAAGCGAGAAAAGTTACATCCTGGGAAAAAAAAAATCAGGTCCTTGTCTCTGCCTTGGTTTTCTTCCTAGCAGTTGTTTCCCAGATGAAATAGTGCTGAGCAGATGTATAGCCAGATTCTTAAGGTATTTTGCATGGTGTGCCTGGGAACCTGCCACAAAACAAGCCTGGTTTATTTTTAGATACCCTTAACTTTATTTATTGATTTAGGAGGATATGAGGAATGGGCATAAGCAAAGAGAGTTTTGTGAAAATGGTATCTTTTATTAGATTAGCTGATACAGCTTGAAAAAAGCAAGTATGCTTTTGGGTACAAGCTGCTTTCTTCAGCAAAATCTAACTCAATACAGGCAAGTTCTGTTTAATCTTACAACATTGATACCAACTACATTGATAGAAGTGTGGAAATTACTAAGAAGAGGGGCATTTTGAAAGTTTTTTTTAATTTTGACATTTCAAACTTCCATGTAAGGCCAAATGAAATGCCTTGGTCAAGATTTTGGGGGGAAAAGCACAAGATTTGTTCCAACCCATGCTCCTCTCCTCAAAGAGCTGGCTGTGGCTGTTGCTGTGAGTGGTAACTCTTACAAAAGCAATAGTTAGTCTAAAGTTTCCATACAGCAGCAAAGGTTCTGTTGCCAGTATGTGTTTTTACCAAACACATAAAGTAACCTGTGAAATGCCATTGCCTTGCAGGGTCTTGCTCCTCTCACTGATCCTGTTAGAAAAAGACTGTGGGAGCAGCATGGGGGAGATGCCCAGGAAAGGATTGCTGGTGTGACTGTGCCAGGCTGAGAAATAAAGTGCAGTGAATATAGTGCAGAGATCAAAGAGTGACAGAGAACCTGCACTTAAAATGAGGAGAAGGAGAAAGAGCCAAGCAAGAATAGAGAGAAACTGCTGAGGCCAGTAGGGAAAGGTCAGGAGAGGGATAAAGGCAGATTGCCTGAAAGCTAAGAGGTGTAAAGAAAGACATATAAATTGATGAGAGGAGAGAAAAATGATGAGAGTAGGGAAAACACCAGATAGCAATCCCATTAATAAGTGGAGACCAGCCTCCATGGTGGTTCCTGGCAGTGCCACTAATAGCTGACAATTAGATTTTCCACAGCAAAACATAACTGAACATCTAAGCAAAATTAAACAACTTTTTATAAGTCAGCAGAAAAACAACACATCAGTGTCAGTCAAAATTATCCTAATTAATTTACATCTAACTACATGTGAGAGTCTGAAGAACCAGGTATTTATTAGACAAACTACAGCAAGCAAATCAAGTGCAGCACTGATTATTGCACCAGCACAATGTTTTTATTCATCTTCATCCAGCACAAGACTTTGCTGTCTTCTCACTCTTTCTGACTCTGCTGCTAGAAAACTCCTTCCTGAAAGCAGGACCATGGCAGTGGCATTTAGGCTGAGAAAGGCAAGAATCTTTGCAACCTGTCTCAGAAAGATCATCCTTAGCACACAAGGCTGCAGAAAAAGAACATGATGCAGGTGAAAGAAAGGATCCAAAGGAGCATCAAAGCTGACAATTTTAGGACTACATGGGAAGAATGTGTCACTGTGTACAGAGGGTGACACTGTTCTGTATTTTCTTTCCATCCTGTCCAGGCTTCAGCTTCCAACAAAGTTCATTAACAGAAAATATTTCCATTCAATATTCATTAAGTTGAAAATGAATAGGGACAAAAATTCTGGCAGGTTTTATTTCTGTCTCTGGTATTAGCGAGCTGCAGAAACCGCAGGCGAGTTATTTATCACCTTGCAATGAGACACTGCCTGAAACACTGGGGGAGAAAGCAGTGCATCTCAAGTGCCTCTAGAGGCTTCTAAGGAGAAAGAACATTGCAGCTGGATGGGAGCAGAGACAGGTTCACTTAGCTCAGATAAAACCCAGAAATGGGCATGGCCACACTGGGCATGGCCACACATCCCAGCTCTTCTCTTGTTGTCATGCCTGTAGTGGGATCAATGGTATGGGTTTAGAGTTTGCCTCTGAACTAAAAGAAACAAAGGATATTTCTGTATGTCCTCTGCTTTTGTACTTTTACTTCTCTTTGCTTGGAATTATCTCCTCTGTAAAACAGGACTAAAATAGTTCTTTACTGTACCTGCAAGTGTTTCTGTGGCTGTGCAGCTCAAGTACTGCAGAGGGTCACGTGCAGTGCTGCTAACAAGGAAGACAGAAGCCAGAGCTCTTTATTTGCAGCCTTTCATCCAACACTACTGTGCTCTGCTACCCTAGCTGGTGTGATCTTTAGTGAGCCTTTTCATTTGTGTTTTGACATGTGCTTTTCAAATGGCATCATTAAAAGCACAGCTTGTTTGCTCCATGTACTATTGGTAGTGATTTTGATCATCTCAGCAAGCATTTTATTTTGTTGTTGTGAATATTCTGAAAATTGTTGTGGATAAAACAATGCTTTAAGCTGAAAAAAAAAGAGGAAAGAGATGAAATCTTTGGGAAACCCTTGCTCATTAGGATTCTAATCTTTCCGTGAGGCACCTGGTCAGGGCAGGAGAAGCACAGAGGCACAGTGGTGCTGAACATGGCCTCACCTAACACAGAAGTGTTGCACTGTGTCCTGAAATCCTCAGCTCAAGCTGTGTCCCAGGCACCTGAGGTGAATGCCTGAAATCACCACTGACAGTCATTCAGGGCTGGAGCTGGAGCTGTTCAGGAAATCCACTGTTCAGAAAAGGCAGGTTTGGCTTATTACTGAGATAGAGGAAAGATTTCTCCAGACCCCCTTCCTGGGAATCCAATACCCAACATGTTGCTGTTAAACTGAGGTGGCCCAAGCCCCCCTCCCAAAAAAAGACAAAAGCAGAAAGCAGAGGAGCAGCACTCCAGAACTGAGGAACCCTCTTCCCGAGGGTGTCTGTGGAATCCACAACATCTGCCACCTTCAAGGTGTCCCCAGGCCAGCAGATGTAGGACAATCTGCTGTATTAATGGAATTTTCATTCTTCCTGCCGAATCTGCTCCACTGTGCATGGCTTGATTAAATATTCATAGCACCAGTCAGAAGAGGGATAAAAGCAAACTTGGATATAACCCAGCGGCCAAAGTAGTCACACTGGAAAGAAAAACACCTGAGTTTTAGTCTTTCTTTTGCTGATTATTTGAAAATAAAAATGAAGTGTTCAGTAAATCAAGGGTCTGAAACACAAGGTATTTTCTTTTTAGTTTTTCTCCCACTAGGTTTCCTGTATATTCACAAACAGGGCTTTCTACAGTCCACTGAAAAACATTATTCCATACAAATTAGAGTTGCTTCAATAAAAAAGTGGTAAGAATGGCTTCCACAATACCAGGGTATCCAACAGTATGGTGAGTGAGCACTCTGATGGAGTGAGGAAGATTAAATAATTTTGGAAAATGGAAAGAATGGAGTACAGGATGATTATTCTAACCATGGCACTCCTGGGTGAAATAGAAGAATCTTGTATGAACAATATATGCTCCCCAAAGGCCTCCTAGATTAAACCAAGCAGACAAAAGAAACACAATATTTATTTGTTAATTTTACAGATGCAGAATGAGACCAATCAAGATGGAAACATCCAGAAGTAAAACCTAGGTAATTGAGAAACTGCAAAATAATTTATTTTAGTGTAGGACCTCATTTCTCCACCAAAAAACCCCAAACCCTCTGAAACCAACAAAGAGCCTTTACCTCATTTAGAATCTCTTTAGACAAGACAGCATTTGCTTAGAGAAATTCAAATTAGAACTTACATGACTAGAGTAGAAATTTTCTATCTAAAATCTGCCCACCTAAAGGAAATTGTCACAGCACAAGAAAGGCAATGCATAGAAGAGGACATATATACAATATATAATTTATAATTAATAAATTTGAAAAATAACCAATCTCTTTTGGAGACTGTGAAAAGTTTAAGGGATATGGACTATCTTGCTGTAAAGCCATGAAACAAGGAAGATCTCAGAAGCACTCATGAGCTTTGCAGCACAAACAACTTACAGATGTCCTACACGTCCAACACACATGGACCAGTACAGACACAAAAAAAATCATGCTTACTTATTTATTATTGGAATCTTGGCTGAAATGCAAACAGGTGGGCCCTCGTGCCTGAGACTGACTGTCAAAAACAACTGTACCAAGGAGAAGAAATAACTTCTCTTAGCTCTATGTGCTGTAAGTTGCACACTCTGCACCTTAGTACTGTATTAATTGCCCTCATTTATCAGTGTTTAACACACAAAGTGCAGAACAAAATCATTTAGGCAATTAAGTCCAAGTAATTAGCTATTTTACATCACTTTTATTGTGAAATAATCTGGTCCTTCACTTTATGACTTGGAAAACCATTCACTGTCAATTTAGTGATAATATATTAATAATTGAGTGATGTTCCAAGCAGTTTCAATGGATGATGTCACATCCGCAGAACAGCTTATTATCAAGAGAACAAATCTGAGATGCAAATCAGTGAGAATTTAATTATGTTAAAAAAGACAGATGCTTTGCCATTCACCAAGCCATCTACTGACAGCATTCAATAAAGCACAAATTGAATGCACATTTTTACACACAACAAAACTGCCACTTCCTCATCTGCATCAGTTGTTCCCTTCCTGTACACGTGCTCCTGGCTTAATAAACAAAATATCCACATACAGTGAATGCCAGCTGACTTCCATCCACAACTGTGTAGCACACAAAGGAGCTTTCTTCCATAAATTTCATTTTTCATGCTATTGCATCCTTTTTCATTTCCACCAATTTGCTTTTTGGTCTCATTCTGTTCTTTTTAAAACAGCCAGGCTCTATAGTAGCACGTCTTTTGATTCTGCAAAAATGTGTTTAGCTTTTCTTGGTCGTGGAGAGGAACTTTAAAATGTAGACTTAACAAGTCACAAAGCAAGCAGAATAATTGACAGTTTTATTTTTACTATCTCATTATTTTTAATTAGTTAGTTTGTATTCCTAAAGAATTCAGAAATTCTTGACTTTCAGTACAAGATTAGGACAACACTGAATCTAAACCTGCAATGTTCATTTCAGAGAGCAAATTTTCAGAAGATACCGACCTGCAAGTAGGCTGAAAGTATAAAACTTCCCAGTTTGAAAATACTTGTGTGTGCAAAGGGAACCACAAATATACCCCTAGAGTCCTTAAGCACATACAAAGAGGAATTATTTATTTGTTTGGTCATATGTTTAAAAAAAAAGAGCCATGTTTAAGCTGATTTGATTTTACTTCACTTGGAACTACAAATAAAGCACACTGAAAAAACAGAACTTAGTTTCTTTTAAAGCCAAGAGTGGAAGTACCTTTAAATTTAGTTACTGAAGAGAGAGTTACCAATGGAATAAATATTTTGATAGTGATGCCACATAAATCTCAGTAACAGCAAGCTGAAAAAAATCTCTTCTGATCTTTTTCACTGTAAATGGACTTTTCCATATCCACACCTCACTCAGCTGAAAATTGCCTTCACAGAGGTGAATGCTGTATTCTTTCTTGCCGTGACACAATAGGACAGAAAATCAGGTTACTTCTTCCCTCCCTAGAATTTCCTGGATCATTCTTGCCCACTGATCTTCCCTAGCCCCCAATTCCAGCACTGAAAATCATCTTACAGTAAGCAGCCCTTCTGTGCTTAAGTCCAAAGAAGTCAGATGTGAATTCCAGTTCAAGGCTTTTCTGCAGCTTCTCTCAGCTGTTCCAACAGTATTTGGCTTTGAAAGATATTTCAATGTACATTAAATATACATTGGGGAAATGTCTAGGGATTCATTATTATCAGCAAACTATAGATGTTTTTTTCTATTCATCCTGTTTAGTTTATCTTCCTAACCTGAAAGACTGTGTAAAAGATTAGCTATATAAACTAATTAGCTGTTACCAAATCTGCATTCCAAAGAGGGATCTGCTTCTTAATGAAACCTGCAAGAAGCAGAAGCAGGTGATTGGTGATGTCTTAGAGCAAGTTAATTTATATTGGGCTTTGATCTAGAACAGTCTTTTAAGTCCTCATCTCTTTTTTGTGATGGGTACATAAAGCAAGGGACCCCTTGTTGAAGGGGAAAGGAATGCCAATAAATGCAATTAAAGCTGTATCAGATTTATTGCATGACAGGAAACATGAATGTTGAGATTTTTATGTAATATGCAGAACAGTTTCTATTAGTACAGGCTGAGCACAGATAAATTAGTGTGGCTTTTGGACATTCTTCTTTAAACATTTTTTGGCTGCTGGCGTTTCATCATAATCACCCACTGACTTTCAGCTTCCATCTGTGCTTTTCTGCCCCTCACATGGTACCAAGATCCAAAGTTTCCAGCCCTGATACTGTTCAAGTCCTGACCAGACACATGGACGTGTGCAGCAGACATCTCCTTTAATACTGCCCTTGCTGTTCTTCTCTCTCATTGTGCTAAAATCAATAACTAGCCTTAATGTGAATTGAAAGAGCTGCATTTGAATCTGACATCAACAGACAGCTTTAATTAGGATTGGAAGGACAAAGTTTTCTCTTTTGTGGCCAAACTATTCTCTGAGTTTCAACTCCTCCAAGTTAAATCCTCATGGAAAATCCTGCATGACCAAACTTTGCTCTATATGCATTAGGAGAATTCACATAAACAATCATTTGGCTGAAAATTAATGTAAATAAGAAAGTTTTGTGTATTATATATAATTTTCTTTTAGCAGGGTGGATATATTTCAGTAGGTATATATTTCAACTGGCTTAGGCAAATAAACTCCACAACTGTGGAAAATATGCATTCTTGCTATGCTAATGATGCCTAGGGTTTTACCTTTTATAATTTTCAGATTCTCTGCTGCTTGGTGTATAACTCTGAAACTTCATATTAGGTGTTAGTAAGTTCCCTTCACAAGGTGGTTAGATAAAACACTTCTCCAACACAATAGTGTGTAATCTCAACAATTTCATGTCCTCTTTGGTAAAAACTGCAAAAGCTCAGTGTATTGTAATCTACTGTGAATTCAGCATCTGTTAGTGATATTCTCAGCAGGAAAAGTTGTTTCTTTTTATCACCTGCAGATGCAATTATACCAGCAAGGCCTGCAAAGTGCTCAGATATGAGATGTGTAAGCTTAGCAAAAACCCTGGAATGAAATGTTACTTTTGTCATAAAAAAAGATCCCTTGGGTTCTCCTGCTCAGAGCCCTTTAGCCTGAGAGTAAATATCATATAGCTGTAATACTTTGCACCTTTGTTTCACCTTCCATCCAAGCCTGTCAGCTGGCTTTGCAAACATAGCTGGATTAAGTATTCCAACAGGGAGAAGCATCCTGCCAAAGCAGAGCACCCCAGAGGTCACACTTACACATTGAGCTCTGCATGTCTACCACTGTTCACACACAAATATGCTAACACTGTACAGAAAAAAATAGGAGCTTAAACTTTTCAAAGCTAACACACATACTTTCAAAATAAATGTGAGAGTACATGAAGATTTGGACCTGCTCATCACAATAAGATCTGACAGTTCGTGAGGAAGTGTCAATGAACACTTCAGGGAGGGCTCAGAGCCATATTCCCCACAAATCAAAAACACATTCTCACATCAAAGACTTTACATAAATTTGTCAAAATTAACTGTACAATTAAGGACACTGTGAGGTTAGACACACAAAATTGTCATGAGTAAGTTAATGCACCAGACTGCAAGGATTCACTCTCCTAGACTGCACCAAATAGAAAAAAAACAAACCCAGGTACTTCAGCCATTCTTCATCAGTTCCACAGGATCATGTAAGTGTTGATGTTGGAGCAACCTCTAGAGATTATGCAGGTCTCTGCTAGGACGAGAGTTAACTATAGCAAGTTGCCAAGGATGGTGTCCATTGGGATTTCGAATATCTCCAAGGATGGAGAGTCCACAGCCTCTCTAGGCAACCTGGCATCCCTCATATTTAACATTCTCCAGTTCTCTTCATCATCTTGACTGCCCTTTTCTGGACTCAATTTGGTGCCCACCAGGAACCCCCAGACCCTTTTCTGCCAAGCTGCTTTCTAGCCAGACACCCATGGTCAGTACTGGTGCAGGGGGTTATTTCTCACCAGCTCCAGGACTTTGCTTGGTGGAGCTCAGCAGCCTCTTGAGATCCCTTTAAACAGCAGTACAACCATTTGGTGACCCAGCCACTCCCAATTTAGTGTCTGCAGCCCTCCTGGGCTCGCTGTGGCCCATCAAGCAGGCCATTAATGGAGATGTTTAACAGTGTTTATCCAGTATTGATCCCTGGGGTAGATGAGCAGACATGGAGTGTTTTCCTACAGCTCAAGCAATTTATTTTGTCTGAGCCTTATTCCCACTTCATTAAGTGCCTAAAGGTGAGGCTTTGCAGTATTCACAGAATGACCAAACAACTATCTTCCCAGCTTTCTTTAGGATCAGCAGCCTAATCTTTGTAAATAACTTTAAAAATATCAAACTCCCCTTATCTGCATCTTTTGGTAACCAAACGGTTGGGAAAAATCTAATTGGAATTGTGTTTTAAATGAAAATTCTACTGCCAAAAAGTCTGCCACTTCTGAAATTTTTGCTCTTACTTTTTAAATGAGCAAATAGCTACCATTGTCCATTTAGTGGTGATAAATGGGAACAATAAAAATCTGGGCAAAGTTTCATAAAAAGATTGTCACAAAGCCAGGAGCTGAACCTAATCACATTGATTTAAACATCATTCCTCTCAGAATTAAGTTGTGGGAAAATGACTGAAGATACATGAAGGTTATGCAGATTATATATCCATTCTTGTTACAAGAAGTAGACAGGCTAGGTTTGATTGAAATTATGTTTGTACTTTATCTTTGGACGTTTCCTTGCTGCTGATTTTCTCCAGCTCTGCCCTTCTCCCTCATGTCTGGTTCACAAGTCTGCTGCAGCCTGGAGTAGGAGAGTGGCAGAGGGAGCAATCAGAGGAAGGTGAGCAGAAAAGCAGGAGACATTTGCTTGGCTTTCCACTTGCTTGGTGCTGAGTTCATTTGGTTCCAGATAGGAAGCTCAGCCCAAACAAGACCTCAGAGAGTACAAAAGACAAGTAAGCGAGGGACAGACTTTAAAGAGGTGAACTGGGTGGGAATTCTTGTGTGCAAGACAGGCAACTGTTGCACACCTCCAGATTATGCAATCTTAGTAGATCCTAAGATAGTTTTTTCTAATTAAAACTACCCAAAATTCTACTGTCAGTTTTCAGTGGGTTGATTCTGCAAAGATGAGTAAGTGTGAAGGTACAGGAAGCAGTGTGGTTTCTGATCACATGGCACAAAATTACTCTCAAAGATAGCCAATTTACTGGAGAAGACCTCATCTCATTTCTTGCCATGCAGTAGTGGTCATATTTGGATAAAAAAAACTATAAAGGAATTAAATTTTACCATAAGGGTTGTAAAGGGTTTAAGTAACTGTTTATTGCAATGGAACACATGAGCCAGGGGCAATGATCCAGAATGTCCAAGTGACTACAAAGCCACCCAGGCAGCAGTAGTAAAATATCAAACAGAGACAAAAATGTGACCTTTACTTCTCAGTCCACACCAGTGGTTTTCTACCTGTAGCTCAGAGAAGGAAAATTCACAATGAAGGAAAATCAGTGGCTGATATCTAGAGAGGCTTAGAAATGCATTTAACAAAAGCAGTATCAGAGTTGCTAAGCCTAAATTCTGTCTGCAAAGGTTCCAACTCCAAACACACACACATCTGCAAGTGAAAACAGTGCCCCACTTCACACCAAGGAGAGCAAGAACAATTCATCATTTAGAAAGTGAGCTCATGAGCTGAAGAAAAATATTCAAAAGCCCTGCTTTGCCATGCACTTACCTGACCCTTAGAAAATCAATCCCTCTGTCCCTCAGCCTGTACCTGCAGAACAGGGCATGCACTGCCCTGTCTCTTCAGATCCTTGTGGATGGCACTGAAGGTGTGCACTTCAAATGGAATATTGTCTATAGGTGTCACTAGGTGGAGGAACAGCTGTCGATCGAATTATTTTAGAAACAGCCATAAAGGAAGCTCCCTGCTATTACCAGTGGATTTATTGGCCACACTGTGCAAGAAGGAATATTAGAAACAGCATCTAGTCATCTGTGTAGTCATTTATGAGACAGCTATGAATAAATGAAAGGTTTTTGTGGAAAAAAAATATGGGGGAAAAAGCCAGAAGTATCCCTCAGCTGCCATATATGAGATTAATCACAGGCAAAAATCAGTCACTCTGCATTGCACTGCTTAAACTCTTTATTAAACCAAAGACCCTACAGGAAGCAAGAGAAAATCAATCAGTAGCTTAAAGTTATTTGGGATATGCTCAGTCACAGCATAAAAGAATTTCATTTTGCACTTGCAAGGAAGAAAGTACTTCTATAGGAACTTGTTTCTTCACTGTTTCTAGACACTAAAGTATGATAATGAAATGCTTTCCATAACTATTTATAAGTTCAAAGACAGTCAAAGCCTCCAGATCTGCCAGTTCTAGGATACTCTATATTTGCTCCTCCACCAGAAATGTCAATGCCCAAGGTATGAAAAGATCCCCTTTATTTTTTGCATTCACCTGTTAGTAAGGAAATACAAGGGGTATAAATTGCAAGATGTTGCCAGTGAATTCCAGGTAGTAACAGTCAAGGATTCTTTCTTTCCCAAATGCCCAAGATGAAGCACACATCTACCAAGGGCACAAAAATAAAAAACAACATTAAAATATATTAAATAGGGATGGAAGATGCAACATAAGGTAAAATGTTTTGCAACGCACTAAATAATGCCAAGGATTCTGACAACTTTGGTCAACTCAGATGCTCCAAAAATGCAACTACTCACTGAGTCATTCCAGGCTGCCAAAGACTTAAATATTTGTCTTAATGTCTTTGTGCAGGGTGTCTCTGCCTCTTGGCTATGCTGTGAATTTAGAATCTGTGTTTGAACAGGCAGCACTGGATTTCAGAGGTGTTAGATAGTGCAGGCCAGAGCATTCAAATTCAGTCTGTGTGATTTTCAATGCCCAGGTAGGATGACTTCCAGTGCCAGCATTCATATGCTGAAACAGGCAGGGTTAATGCTGTCCTTGTCAAGGCCAGCAGATCTGGTAAGGGAATGCAAAGATAAATATTTGTGAAGCATTCACACACTGCAGTGAGGTGATCACAAGAATAACCTCACTCATAAAACATCTTTAGAAGCAATAAAAATCTCACAAGAGTTTATCCTGATCTATCAAACAAAAATGTGTGAGTGGTATTACATAAAACACACAAAATTAAAAATATCATTCAAATCTGAGAAACAAAGTACTGCAATAAATCATACTTACTGAGCAGTTTTAAGTCTATGCCTTCTCTAACAATCTTATTTGCTCATTTGCTTGGTGGCTCCATTTCTGAAGCAGAACCATTCAGGTCTTCTGTAGTGAAGGTTTCCAGAGGTTTATCTTTGAATACAGTGTCACTGTATTCACTGTCACTAATAAATTTCTCAGCAAATGCTTTCTGCAGCTTGGGCAACACTATTAGTTTCCAGTTCTATTTCAAGTCATATAATATTGGCTGAGTAGTCTTCAGGAAGATGGCAGGTCTTGGAATAACATCATTTTCTCAGCAGAAAAACAGGAAGAACATAAAAAGGTCTATAAAAGCAGAAGGTAATAAACAATGCATTGCTTCATGATGCATCTGCAAATAACTTTGTTATCTTGAAGGGGATGGTGCAGCCTGGTTTTGTGGGGTTACCTGCATCTCATTTTGCCCACCAAAGCATGAATGCTTTTGACATTGCACATGCAAATGGAAACACACCCCTAAAATCTGCACATGGAGTCAATCAACACTTTTATTTAAACCAACAGAAAGACCTGCTCACACATTTTTCTCAAAATTCTCAAAATTTTAAGGCATTTGCAACCTAAAAGCTTCTCTGAGTTAAAGCTTTGAAAGAATAAGATGAAGAAGTTTTCTAGTAAATTGCTAGAAATTGTTTGAATGCCAATCCATCTAGTAACACTCGTATTGTAATGCAATCCTGGACCTAAATCACATTTCAGAGACTGCTAAATTTCAGTATTTAATACAGCAATGAGTTTATGAAAGTTCAGTACCTTTGGTAGGAAAAATAAAGGAATAATTAAAGAAATATGTATTATTTTCTTGTAAGTTTCTTAAAAAAATCTATATCTGATTTACAATATAACTCATTTCAGAAGAATTCTGCACAAGCTCGCTGTGTGTACAATAGCAACCCTGAAAGCTTTCAAAGAAAGATCATATGTCCAAAATATTCCATTTCAGTCAAATTTCAGTCTTCTACAGCTTGGACAGCAGCAAATATTCAAAAATGCTATAATGAGGGGGGAAAAAAAAACCCTCCTTGGAAATTAAAAAAAAAAAAAAAAGGTCTTTTTTAATTAAAAGAGTCCATGTGTTCATATGCAAACAGTTGCACCAAGCCTGAGCCCTACTCACCCTTTAAGTACTTCACCAATTTAAGAAAGAAAAAATTTGAAAGCTCAGTAGAAAATTGCATTAATCAAATCAGTAAACAAATTGTTTTATAAACTTTCTAAGGAGATAAATTCAAGGAGAGATTAATAGTATACACCGGCAAGAAGAATTATCTCACAGTAAATTATAAATGTCACCAAGTACATCCTAGCAAATCTCTTTCTGTTAGCTTTTGGCAACATCATCAACCATATCTGATCCTATTAAATATCATTTCCCTACTTGGTATATTTTGTCCCAAGACAAACCAAAGTAATATTCATACCCACAGTGTCTGAGCACAGACAGCACAATTCCAGAACAGTATCAGTATCTGTGATAATGTGAGTTATGCCCACAGGGTTAAATTTATTTGCTTGGCAAACTCTTTCCTCCTTCATGTTTATCACCTTTAGCTTACAAAACTTGGTGATGATTAGCAGAGCACTGCAGAGGCTAATGCTTAATGGATTTAACAGAAGGGCTTGAAGAAATGTCCTCAATGCCTGAGGCTTAAGTCCTGACACAGAAATGCATATGCTTTGAATTGCACCACATTAAATATTATACAGGATATTTTCTCCTTGTAACAATGCCTCTGGCAAAGTTCAGCTCAGGAAACCCAGAATGGAATATGTAAAGATCCCTTACTCAGCCAGCCTTCCTCTATCAGCTTTTTAAAAATGTTTATAGCTCTGATAATATTTCTTGAGGCTTTGCTAGAACTGCATTCATCCAACCACAAAACAGAGAGAGCCAACACCACATCCTGAAAGTTACAAATCACACAGGAGCTGAATATTGAAATCACATTTGTAGTTCTTCAGTAGCCTGAAATATGTTTATATGAGAACCCATTCAGTGATTCTGAATAAAAGGTCTGGAATTGAAATGAAGAGCTGGCCACAGGTGACTTCTCAAGAAGGACAGACTGAATATCCAACCCATCTCTAGCAGCATTTATAAAGTAGTTTATGATTCATTTTTTATATTAAATACTCACAGAAAAGGTTTACACTCCAAGCTGTTAACCTTTTAGGCATGCTTTCTTTATTTGAAGATTTGTTTTACCTCAATGGTTATGTGAGTGACACACTACTAAGTCATTAAGATTATCCAAAATTTGCAGCCACACATTGAGATTCTGTTAGTTTTATGTTATGCCTCATCATGGATTTCAAGCTAGGATGCAAATAGGAGCCAGTGCCTATTTCACTGTTAATATGAGTGGAAAGAACATGATATTTAGGAGAAGAGACAAAGCCTGGCTGCTCCAGGTACACAGGAACTGAGTGGATTCTTGTAACAGCAAGAAAATTTGGTGAGCATGGATCTGTTACAGTATTTCATGATAACTTACACCAAATGATGTGTACCAACATGAAGAATTTACGGTCTAAATCAATTACAACACAGGCAGAGGTGAAAATCAAGAACTGGTAGCATGTGGCTGTTTCTCTTGTTAGAATTTTACATGTGAAAAGATCAAATTGATATAGACATCAGTACTCAAAGGACTACTTGAGAACAGTGAGTCTGGAGACTCATTATTGTTCTCAAACAAGCAACAGAAATTAATTTCTTAGTTCAGTGATTCTGTAAAGTACTGAGAATTTTCTAGAAGCATGAAAATGATCATTATCTCCTAGGAGACAATATTCTTTAGTAGAATCATCCTCCTGAACACAGTTAGCAATTCTGTAGGGTTCAGTTATTTCAGAGGAAGAATTCAGAGTTTACCTGCACTTTTAAATGTTTCTAATGGGTGGATAACAACTGAAACTTTAACATAGCTTTTGAAAGATCAGTAAAATGAAATTATTGGAAAGGGACCAATGCCATTTATGATTATTTCTTGTTTATAGTCTTCTGACAAAACATAAAAACCAAATGTATTTCTTCAGTGGCCTAATTTTCACCTTTTTTTCACAGATTTCATGCTCTTGTCTCCACAGTCATTATAGTTCATCAATTCCATCAAGAATCATGTAATAATTTCACTTTTCAAAACAAAGACACATTCAAACCTCCCAACAGAAATCTAAAGGTCAGGCATTTACATTTCCACCAGTTAGCAACTTGCCAGGAATAAGCTCCCATTGTCTGTTCAGCACATTCCTCATTATTCTGACATGTTTTACCCTTTAGAGGGTAATATCCCTCTTTTAATGAGATTATCAGTGGAAAGCAAATATTAAACAGAGTCATTTTCTCTTCATAATGAAACAAACAGTTTGTAATTTTAAAAATCATTGCCTTGTATAACAAACACAGAATGCAACATCCCTTTCCCCTGGAAATGCCTTAATGAGCCACTGTATTCTCTGCACCAGAGGACTGCTCCTCTCCATCAATCTTGAAATGTATCAGAGACTTTGGTTTCTTTGACCCAGGCTAATCTTCAATCATCAGCTTGAGGCTGGTGAACATCCTTGCAGAAATTAATCAAAGTGACAGAGATGGGAAGAGGAGCTGGTGCAGCAGTGCAATTAGAGCATTCCTGGGGGCTGCTCCTGGGGGACCCCTGCCTGCTCTGGACTCAAAGGGCCCTGACCAGGGCAGGAGGGTGAGCCAGAAGAGAGGAAACCCCCTCATCCTGCTGGGACTGGCACCTTCCTGAGCTGAACGGGCTCGGTTTGTGCATTCGAGTTCAGTCACAGCAATGGGGCTTCATACCCTTCCCTTTCAGTCAAGTAATTATTCACTCTATCACTTTGAGTGTTTTCAAATTCCCAGCTCATTCACATCCCTTCACAGCTGCTTTTCCTTGAGTCAGGACCCAGTGTGCTGCAGCAAGTGTCTCCAGGATTATCACACAGTAGGTACTTTATATGACACACTGGAGATTAAATACTCCCACTATTTGGAAGAAAGTAATTTGCCAGATGTCATCTGCGGAACAGGAACCTCAGACAACATGATAAACACTTGGTAAACACTGTCCCTCAGTTCTCACCCAGGTACTGAATGACTCTCACCATGGGTGGCTGTGCTCCTTCACCCTGAGCCTACTATTAAAAGTTCATCACTTCAAAGGAAAAAAAAGATTAAATTTGAGATAAGGGAATACAATCATAGAATAATTTAGTTTGGAAAGGCCTCTGGAGGTCACCTGGTGCAAGCCCTTTAGCCCCACCAAAGAAGTTATATGTCATACAAAGAATCTATAAATCTGCAGGAGATAATCTTATACAGAGTCACATATAATAATGTCCCTTATTGGACATAGAAATTAATTGAACTCATAACAAGTGCAAAAAAGCATTGACAACCTTTTTATTGTTGATATCTGGTGACTGATCTAATTATAGGCTTTACCTGGGAAATGCATTGAGGCTCCTGAGTAAGTATTAACAATATTCTTCCTAAATATGAATGATTTCCTGCCTCTCACGTGGTGCAAGTCCCACGTATCCCACTGACAGCAGGAATGAACAGTGACAATAAAAGAACAAGCATTTTGTTTTGTCTTTCTTCCTACAGTAGGCAAAAAGGAAACTTCATTCAGCAACACCACAGCACTAAATGAACTAAGCAGCTAAAGGAACCAAGAAGCTGTGTCATCCTACTCTTCCCCACACAGACAGCAGCAGCCAAATGCAAATGACATTTAATTAAAACTCTCAAGTTAGTTTAAGTTTGGAGTGCTTCTACTGAAATACGTTCTCTGACATAAAAAGAAAATTATAATCAGCCAGTATTGTGGGACTCACTGACAAGAGATCAACGGGCTTTCTGATGCTGCCTGCAGATTTCATTAGTGCTCTATTAAAAAAATACCATTTAAAAATTATTTTTATGACAGAAATACAGCCAAGTCAAAATAAAAAGAAATGGACAAGATGATTTTTAAAAATCCATAGATCCATCATCATTTACTGTGACAATTTTGCAATAGCTAAGAACATATCCTGACACATTTTTAATTAAATGATATGAAACCAATAAGCAAAATGCAAAGATCCAATGCCAGGCATAGTCAGGTACAGATCTGGTAAAGGTCATCCATTACTTCCAGTGCAAATAAATTAAACCAGACTCAAAAGAGAGATCAGAGTACAGCACTTGAATTAACCACAGGAAATTTTTGTGCCTACAAACCACAACTTTGACACCAGCAGCAATATTGGTTATAAACACTCAAAGGGAGCCCAGGGGAAAGCTGCACCCTGACAGATCTCTCTGGGCCACCTCTTCAGCTGTGTATTCTGTGGATCCACACCAAGCACAACACTTTGGAAAGGATAAAACTCTTTACATGCATCTGGGAGCCAAAGTGCTCCTTATGGCAAAGCAGATTTAGTAACTCCTTTGGAGAAAGCTCTTGAGGAAGTTAGGGGAGCCAATAGTCTTATAAGTAGTTCTTCCAAGGACTCAATTCCCCATGCTGTGGTGCCCCTTATCTCCACTGACCACAATTCCTGATAACCAGCATTAACAGGCAGGTAAGAGTTACATAAAGTGGGTTTAGACCAGAGGACAGTAAAAATAAATAATTTCTGCTCCTCTTGTGGTAACAGAGCCAGGGTGACTTGGGGACAGCACTCAGTTGTCTTTCAGTGTCACTCATGGACACAGGGGCTGCATACACCCACGAGAATCTCTGGCTTCAATCCATCCATCAACAACTCTGGCTTCTGTAAGAATGTCAAAGTCCACCTACATTTTCCAAGAGGAGGATATAGAATCACAAGTACTCCAAACTGGTCTAAAAGACCTGCAACAAAAGTACAAGTACACTTTCTTGACAAAGATATATCTGACACCTGAGTGCTACCAGCTCCAAGAAAGGCATATTGAAAACTTGCCAAGAGAGAATTAGGAGGAAGGATGCACCTGGTCTTCCAGGTGTGGCAGACTCACTGGAGATATCCCATCACATCCCAGCCTTTCAGAGACAGGATCCTGAATCTATAACATATGTAAGGCTGAGGAGCCACACAGTCTGGTGTGCCAAGGCATCTGATTAGTTTCAGAAAGTGCAAAGATGTAGATAGGAGAAAAAAGGGGGAGGAGATGGGGAAACCAACCCCAAGACAAGCAGGAAACTCTACATTTTAATTTATGCATTTTTCATCCAAAATTAACTTGTATTTTTGTGACTAAATTGTCCTTTTGGGGAAGGGGCATGGAGGGAACTTTTCTAGAATAGATTTTAGAACTTTAGGTTTTGGCATTCTCAGTGGGGTTTTTTTCAGCTGCTGGATGCCATCATGAACAGCTGCTCCCAGCCACAGTGCACTTACTGCTGCCAGACTGCACGCTGAGAGCTGGAAATCTACTGTAAGAGGAGGTTTGCAGAGACTAAACCTACCCAGACTACTTTTAAGGCTGATTTAGAACTCTAGAGATTAATAATTCAATTCCAGTTTTTATTGGAATTTTTACTGCTAAGCTTGACTATGAGGTAGAGCTTTAGTCTCAAGAAGAGAGGTTGCCCTGTGCAACTTGTCTCTATTTGATATTTACATGTGCAATGGGTAAAATAACATGGAAGCATGAATCCTGCAAAATTTTGCAAATAATGGAACTTTTCAGTTGAAGCTTCCCTACCTATTTACATCCTTGTGTACATTTAGGAAAGCATGATGGATAATGTGATTTATTGCAAATGTGTGCGTGTTGTTGAAACACAGTCCTGAAATAGTTAGAAGCTTTGAAACTCTGATATTCATGTTTCTGCAGATGCTGAATTTTCTCTCTATCTGGTCTTTTAAAAAGATTTCACTCTACAAAAATTAAGTGTCTCACTTCACTAAGTCTTCTCAATAATTTAAACAGGATAAGAAGTTCATTATACAAGGTAGTTCACAAATGTTTAAAAGCTTAATTCTCTAGATTATGACTTCTGACAGGCTATATATATAAATTCAGCTAATGTATCCCTACAGAGAAATGTTATGCCTCAGAATAGAAAGTCTTTTGCAGGCAGCAGCTGGAGACAATATTTTCTCACCACGTGCAGTGCATGGAGATGCAGAGCTATAGGATAACTGCAGGCCATATTTGTGCTGTACAGCTCTGGAGTTTACTACCAATTTGAACCTTCTCAAAATGGAAGTTCAGGTTCATTTGTAATCCAGAAACTGGATGTTGTTGAGCTTCAGCAAATCACAGAAAAGTTTCTATTGAGAATGAACTGATAGGAGAATTTGCAAAGGCATTTTAACCATTATAATTCTTGGATGGTTGTGAACAAACACCATCCCTTCTCCTTTGTGACAAGGTCTTGATGGAGCATGACTCCATATACTTGTATATGTCTCATAAGACTGCCAAACATAGGAGATTTACCTCCCTGAAAGTATAAAAATACAATTAAAATAACATAAGAAAGACTAAAAATTGCAACACATGGACTAGGAGACAAAATGGAAATTGCAGAAGCATATGCCCATTACCTGCCCACTTTAATAGAATTATTATTTCTTTAAAATACATTGTTACAAAACAGATTTCACCAGGAAACAGTGGCAGATGTAACTACACACAGAATAAGTCCAAAGCCAGCAAGCTCTATTTCACCCTCCCTCAAAGTAAGCACATAGGACAAGTTGCAAATGTGAGGTGCTAAGTTGGAGCAAGGTGCTGTGCTGGTATTTCAATCTCACAGCTGCTGTGAGACTGCCCTAACTTGAGTAGAATTCTTCTGAAATCCACAGGTTTTAGTCATTACCTCTAAGTGTAAATAAAAGTGCCATGACGAGTTCC
The DNA here is from genome assembly GCF_029582105.1 of Oenanthe melanoleuca. Classification (NCBI taxonomy): domain Eukaryota; kingdom Metazoa; phylum Chordata; class Aves; order Passeriformes; family Muscicapidae; genus Oenanthe; species Oenanthe melanoleuca. The sequence continues at coordinate 19,139,473 of NC_079343.1, read as the reverse complement.
TTACAACACAGCTACATTTGCTGACCTTCACTTGCAGGTTCTTGATTGCTGCCAATGCCTTTCGACCTACCTATGTTACAAGTTCTGTGGCAGAAAAAGTTTAGGAAAGTTTGGAAAGTTTAGACTGACAAATTCCATGGGAAAACTGGGTTTTTCCCTCTAAGCCTTTAATCAGAAACACTGAGAACAGCCCTGCAGAGAAGGACTTGGGAGTGCAGGAAATTCTTTGCTCGGAGGGTGGTGAGGCACCAACTGCCCAGAGCAGCTGTGGGTGTCCCATCTTTGCAAGTGTTGAAGGCCAGACTTGTTGAAGGATGAGACCCCAGGTAAGCTGAGCTAGTGAGTGGCATGCTGGCTCATGGCAGGAGGGTTGCAGTTAGTCCTTAAGATCCCTTCCAATCCCAACCATTCTATGAAAAATGCTTAAGAAATAGTAAAATCATGTTGCAGATATGTGAGTATATAAGCAGAGAAACTTCCAGTGTGTGGTGTGTGTGCTTGTTATCTCACTTCATCATGTGCAACACCTTTGACATGACATATTTCATGAGGGCTGACAAATCTCATCAGTCTTCTCCTTCTCTTTTCTTCTGACATTTTCCATTATCTCTGTTCTCTCTTCCTCTGTCTGACGTCGGCAGTTTTCACAACAGCTGTCTCTGTTCTCCTGAAAGCAGGAGACAAGGGCTTCTCTGTGAGTATACATAACCCCTGATGGTATTTGGAACACAGAGATGTGGTGAAACTGATAATAGGATTATGAACTTGATCAACAACTCTTTTTTTTTTTTTTTGTTTATACCTGTACAAAGAACTGATAAGGAGTATTTACCACCCAGGAGCTCTGGTTTGCTGCAGCTGTTCACACTGACTGGGGCTACCTCCAGGCTCTCCCAGTCCTAAATATTCCAGATGTTTCATTACTGTATTTCCCCATCATTCACAGTACAATTACGAGCTTCATTTACTGCTGGGAACCAAGCAAAGCCTGAAGTTGGAAATTACAGTCACAAATGGGTTTGTGCTGACTGACTACAAACTTTAGGCTGCTTTTTGATGTTTATTTTTAACGGATTCTGAATGCATGGAACTCAGCCAATTAAGACAAAAGAAGGAAATTCATTTTATTTTGCTAAATGTAATTCCTGCTTAGGGGACTTATTGAGCACCCCTTATAGCTGGAGGAGGTGATGGGATTGGGAGTGTTTAATATCTTACAGTGTCAAGCCACAATGCTGTCTAAACACCTGCAGGTTGATGCTCTGAGGGCATTTAACAGGGCTGGCCCATCCCGAACTACAGACAGAGACTTTTATTTAGGGTTTAAATGTATGAAATTTAGTCCTTACACACATCAAAATAGGCTGTTATACCATAGACAAGCTTTTCTCTATATACGAGAGTCTTATGTAACTACAACTACAATCCAGGGTATAGTTTCTGGTTTTGTAATTGCATTACTCAGACTTAGGAAATACTTACAGAACACACCATATTCATGTTCTCAGGGGCTGAGAATACAGCATTACCAGCTGCAGATAGGCAGCTGTATAAAACCTCACAACAGGAGAATCTGTAGTATTTTAGACTGGCTTCGAGCCATTTTGATAATTGCTAGTTGATAACTGAACTGCTAGAGAACAACTAAAGTTCTGGATTTCTCTGAGCAAAAACATTACTATTTTTCTATAGCTTATTTTAAATGATAATTTCCCAGCATCCTAGATGAGACCAAACATCTCTATGACGCTTGTGGTTCTTCGCTCCTATTTCAATCATTTTATACGTGAAAGTAGAAGACTACAGAGACAGCTACTGCAAAAAAGACAGTCTAATCTTTGATTTCACATTAATAGCTGAAAAAATAGTTTGAAAAATGAAAGACTATGCAAAAGTATTTTCTCTTTAAAGTGATGAGGGACAGCTGTGCTTATTCATTTTTCTTTGTGCCACATTCCCTGATTTCTTTCAATTTGTCTTTCACACTGGAATCCTCTTAGCCAGTATGTTGCTGTGTTGGCTCTGGCCTTCACAATTCTGAACAACTTTCAAGAAGTTAATAGTCCTTTATAGATGTGTTTCCACACATCCACCCTCCCATCAGGACCCCAGGGAGAAAAACATCAAGCACTCAAATGTTGTTCTGTTCTACTATAGAGATGAGAACTGCATTGCAAAGATTTCCTGTTGAGCTCTGAACATTGCCATAAAACCCAGAAATTGCTTTACACCCCTGTAGTCCTGATGGTTTTGTTCCACTTGCTGCCAACATTAGGTCATTTTTACAAAATGAACAATTGAGAAAGGAGATACAAGTTTTTTGTTTGGAATTCATCCATAGAAGCAGCATGCCAAATGAAGAAAGATGCATCTTATGCAGCAAACACTGAAGCAGCATTGTTAAAAAAAAAAGCCAACAAACCAAGGAAGTCCTTTTGGTTGAATATGTATAAGTTGGTTTTAAATGTCCTTACTTCTTTTTACTGAGAGAGCTTGTTTAGCATGACTTAGTTGCATATAATTTCAATAAACATTTGATGTATGTAAATTTTTCAGGAAAAATATAGCAGGTTTATAACATCTCCAGCTTTTGGTGACAGTCTTCTGTGGAAAATATTCTGAGATATCAGTTCTAAATGTTCAGTTACTGATTTCTTTCTGAGCTATATATTTTTCCATCACCTCTGTAACAGGATAACTTGGGCTTAGTAAAACATCCCATTTGATTCAAAGCAAACTACTTTCATAATTCTGCATTGCATCAATAGTCACTTTAGTTCTGGGTCAATGAAACAGTTTTTTTCATTGTGATCTTCCAGTCAGACAATGAGCCAGAGACTCACAAGCCAGATCAGGCAGATGCAGTCTGGATAGGAATATTTACAAGGGTATTGTTATAGCATTTACACTGGTGCTGGTGCCAAATGGGCAGAAGTTCCAGCAGTTCTCCTGATAAATCTGTATTTCAACCCTTCTTTATTCAGAACATCTTGTAAGGTAATCATTATTCCAGAGCATTCCCATATATTTTTCTAAATAATGATATTAAATCAATATAAAAACATGTGAACACTGTTCAATAGCTACTGCAACAGGATTTGTGTCCCTAAAAGGCCACAGCTGAGATGTTTTGGTCCTCAGTGTAACTCCAACTCAGCAGTTTCCATAGAGAATATTTCCCATCCCTCTATACAAAGAGTTTTTACCTATTGTTTCTAGGTATGACATTCTGTATGGGAAACAGAATAGAGGGCAATACATATCAGGACAAGCATACTGGTGGTCACAAAGTGAAACACAAATATCTAATTTTAGTTCTGCAACAGCATTTCTGACTCACTGAACATGTAATTCTCAGAGGATTAATCTCTAGTGTCGATAGGTTTATTGCAAAGTAAAATTAAGGATCAAAAACTAGCATTCATTGCTATTTTTATAGATTATTCCCTAGGAGGATTTATAGAAATCATACTTGAAGCAGACAGCAAGTGATTATCTGGAGTTCAACTACTACATTCAACAGAACACTACTGTGATAGCAGGTGCTCTGCTGTCTTGGGCTGCACTATAAAGAGTAGAAAAGTAGCAGAAAAAAAAAAAAAAAGGACATCCAGCAGAGAATCCTAAAGGACACTGAAGGGAGAGGTAAACTGAAAATTCATGAAATGCTCTCAGCACATCATCACATCTGCCCTGAAGTGTGAGCCCAGGAGAAAGGTAGCAGTTTCCCAAAATAAAACACTCCCCTCCAGATCAGTTGAGACCCTTTCTCCAGGCTGCTGAAATCCCTGCCCATGGGAGTATTCAGCACCATCTACTCCCAGAGGAGAAGTGGAGTGCTGACACGTTGATGTGAACAGCAGAATGGTTTTTGGGGATGAATCTCATGAGGAAGGTGGAGGGAGCAAATCAATGTCTCCATCTGAGCTTGGTTTTCTCCAAGCTGAAAGGTCAGAGTCAGCAAAGATGCTCCTCTGACTCAAAAGCAGCACTAGAGCACTTCACAAGCAGAATAATACAAATTCCACAAATATATATATATATATGTGTGTGTGTGTGTGTGTCTCAGAGGAGACTCCCTGCAAGATACAAGTGATGTACAAGACAAAGAAAGACTTTTTCTATCTTTCATATATGAGATCAGCTAAGGTGAGCACAAGGCATATCATAACCTCAAAAGCTAGGAATTACTAAGAATTACTGTATCACATGGTATCACACAGCCCAGAAATTTAAAGCCACTTTCTCAACGGTACAAAAAAACCTTGGGAAGAAAGTCCTAGTTCCTGTGGCTCTCACAGTATTTTTAACAATTTAAAATGTCATTTATAATTTGCTGATCTGGTGATATCTGTAATACTCCTCATTAGAGTTAAATGGGTAACTTGATATAGTCATAAACAAGTCATGCTCAGTAATAGGAGCTCTAAATTAGGCAGCTACAAGACAAACAAAAGACCATCTTTTGTTCTTGATCCTTCTCTTGTGCACAGAAAACCAATCATGCACAGAGCCTTTCATAAATAAATAATCATAAATAAACCAGGAAAATTCAGACTGAAATTTCAAATTTAGCCACAGAATGCAAGCACTTGAGACATTCATTGTGTCTGTCTCTTGTCTGCATTTACTCTCAAAGAGCTGACATTTGCACAGAAGACAATGCCTTGTTTTAATTAACAGTTGATTTCCAGCTATCTTTGTGTGTGGAACGTGCATACTTTTACATTTGCAAGGAAATTTTTAAGAGAGTTTCTAAAATCTCACAGCTTTGGTAATGCAAGGACATTTACAGAATCAAAAAAAAAATATTTAAAGCCTGTATATGACAATAATACACAGTTAAACTGTATTGTCACAGATAATAGAGAAATAAAAATTTAGCATTTAACAAAAACACCAACACAAAAAAAAAACCTTTTGGAGAAAATAGAAGCAGTCTCAGCAGGTATATGAGGAGTTATTCCTCTACCATTCAGGGAACACGAACATGAAAAAGAGAGGGTTTTTTCCCAACTATTTCAGGATAACACAGTAACATTTGAAAAGAGATGGTCTTTCATGTACTAAGATGAAAGTTCTCAGTCTACTGTAGCCAAACTCTCTCCAACATTGGCACTGCTACTGACCAAAAAACTTATTTTATTAATGAAATAAGGCAAATGTGTGTAAAAACTCAAGTGTAGCTGAGGAGTGGACAGTGCAATTCAGGAAGTAGTGTGTGAAAACTGCTCTAAGCTATCCTTTCCACTTCACTGACCAGGAGTCAGCTGCACGATTTTTTTTTGGTTTATGACTCCATAGGCACTTCATGTTAAAATGTGAACAGGAGGGCAAAAAAGAAATCCTGGTCTTGCTGTGGACACTCTTAGTTCAGCTTTTAGACCAACCACAGCTTGGCAGGGTTTCAAACACAGCCACCTTGTGACCCAGGTGACACCCTCCCTCCCTTCCAGGGAAGCTCTGGTATTTTCCGATCCTACTGGGCAATTGGCACAAATTATAGGTAATTCTTGCTCCCCCTAACCAGGCAGTGCCTATACAGTGCCAGTACCACAGGTTGCCTCACTCTTGGGTGTCCTCATTCCCTCATCTTTGCCTGATGCTTTCTGGCACGGATCTCTTGGGACAGACACGGATTTGTCACTTCACTTTTCAACTCATGAGCCCCTCCCCATAGGAAGGATGGATTCAATTCACTCTATGAATATGCAGCTCCAATTAGCTAATAAGCAAGTTTCTGGGAGCCTGAGATTCTGCCAATAGCTCTGGTGTGCTATCCTACCTCAGGAACTCCCCTGTAGCAAACTTGGAGTTGAAGCACATGTCCCTGGGCCTCTCACTGCTATCACCATCTGCGGCAGCTTCTTTTATTCCTCAATTATGCTCATGTTATCTGAGCTGAAAAAAATCTTCCAGTCCTTGCCAGTCTAAGCATATGCCTGTGTAGTTATTCAAGTAATTTTTAATGATCTGGGTTGACAATGCCATCTTTCATATCATTTCACTGGGGTTTCATTAATATGAAGTGTCTCACGCTTAATGGAAAAGAGTGAAGTTGGGATACTTCCTTATTTACAAGATTTTCAGAGCAAAATGAAGCAGCAGAGTGTTTCAGTGAATACAAAATCCAGAGTGCTGACTGATAGGCTGATCTCAGTCAGTCATAGCACCGTCATTAGAGAAGTTTTTTAAGGCCACTCTCTGTTCCTAAATACAAAAACAGAGAGGATAGTGAATTACTGCAGCACTACAACAGCAAACCAACCTTTCTTTCCCTGTGCTGGCTCAGTTACTCTCCTTAGTGAGTAGAAAGCAAAGATATATATACTTATATATATATAGAGAGAGAGAGAAAGAGAGAGAGATCAAGAAACATGTTTGATACAAATACATGTTTGAAACTCCACAATTTATTCTCTACACCCAGGCTAGCACCTACCTCACCCACCCCTGGGTACCAGAAACACCCAACCCCTCTCCAGGTGTTCGTCAGCCACATCCTAAGCTAGTCATTGCTGCAATGAGGCATGAGTGCTCTGCTGCACCCCTTTCCCTCAGCTATGAGCCTGCTAATTCTCTGATTAAAAGCACATTTATTGAGGCTTCCTGCAAGCCATCAGAAGTTAACTCATCCCTGCTCCTTCACTTGAGCAAGATTGATTTTGAAGTTCAAGAACAGTCTGTGGTAATGAATGTGATCTTGTGGAAGGAGACACCAGCAGAATATAGGACTGCACTGCACAATTGAGAGAGATTTATTTTTTTAATGGAACCTCTGAGGAGAAATATTTCTGACAATAGCTGTCATGCTATTGTCAGGTCACTTAACCTCCACAGTGTTAGGTTACTGTGCCCTGGGGTGCAGGGGAGATTTAGTTTAGCCTTAACCAAACAGGACAGACTGGTGCTAGGTTTGACATCCCAGCTGAAGAGACACAATCCAATAACTGGAGCAACTGTACCTCCAAGGGGGTTTGTATCTGCCAGAAGCCAGTTTTGAAATACAAGTAGCATCATTGAAATCCCAAGAAAGTAATCACACTGGAAGCTTCTTGGAAAATATAACTGATGATTTAGCAAATTTTTGCATATGAAATCTTAATTAAGATGTTTTGATAATTAAGAATTTCTCCATAAAAGCCATTTGCTGTTACCAGCTGCTTTTACTACTTGGTCACAGATATCATGCTGTAGATACCCACAGAGATTTTATTAAATAGAACTGCTACACTACCAGCCAAATTAAGCTGCTGTAAAAAGTGTGGACTCACCACCTTTTTAATTACACTGCAGACATCCTCAAACTGATAGTTAGCAACTGAATTTTGTGATACTGTTGAATTACAGAAACAAAAACAGAGAACTTGCTTTCCTGCTTCCCTGCCAACCTAAGCACAAGTGGAACACAAAACACTGCACTTTTTAAACATTATACACTCTTAAAGCACACATTTTAAAAGTGTGTATACAGTGAGTGAATAAGTACATTTTTTTTTTCTTTAATAGATGCTTTTTACTATGTAAGTATGCAGAAATAAATAAAATAGGTAAAAAAAATTCTATAGGAAAGGGTGAATGTTTATTCAAGCAGAACAGTACAGAGAATATCCAATATCAGTGATGTGCTGGCTATCAGAAATAGAGATATTGCTTTCAGCTCCTTGTAGAACAGCCCAGGTGCTAATTACTGTCATTGATATGAAAATGGCATTAAATCCACCAAAAAAGAGTATAGAATGCTTGCAGATATACACAAAACAGCAGATTTGTACAAATGTAGCAGATGTGACCCATTATGCTAAAAAACCTATATTAAACAGTAAAGATAGATGGCCAAGCCAGATGGGACTCTGAGCAACTTGGTCTAGTAGAAGGTGGCCCTGCCCATGGCAGGGAAGTGGAGCTAGATGGCCTTTAAGATCCCTTCTAACTTCTTTGCTTAGAAAGAACCTTTAATTGTCCAGGGCAGCTGAACTTATGATTAGGTCTTGAAGTAATTATCTACTAATGCACCTACTCGTTTTTCATTTTCATGTTTGCAATTAAAATGTATTTGCAATATTAGAGTAGAAAAGTCTATTCTCCGCACTAACAGTACACGTCAGAGAATTAGGAACATCTTTTAAGAGCACAGTCATAATACCTCAATTTTAAGAATTTCTCCCTGAAGGTTTCCAAACTGTGTAAATGAAGGGACAGTAGCATAATCCTCTCTAAATGGGTTTATATGATGCTGCTAATGCTGCTTTTATATGATGCTGTTAATGCTGCTTTTGCAGCATTAACATACTTTGGTACTTCAGATGAGATCATTCCAAAGCTAAAAGTGCATGCAGAGGCCATGTCTAGGTCAGGGACATGAAGTTATTTTGCAGCCACAGTTATTCCAATTCCTCACCTACTATTGCCATTGTCTGATAAGAGACAGTTTACTCTTTTCAGGGAATAAAAATAAGGGGGTAAATATGCTCTACTATACAGGTTAAAGAAAAGGGTTTTATTCTGGAGGTAAGTACACTCAGATTCTGAGCCCTTTGTTGCAAAGAACACGCAGCACAAGTGGCTCAGAATGAATTTTGGGTCAAGGATACAACATAAAGACCCTTTATGACCAAAGTGCTAAAAGAGTTCTACTTTGACACCATTCACTGTAGAAAGGATTCAAATCTTAAGGTTGTGGCAAAAAAAAAAAAAAAATTACATAATAAATTCAAGGGTATCAAGAGTTTATATTATGGTGGGAATCAAATGTTTGTTTTACAGAAAGGGCTAAATTTTTCCTGGCAGCATTTAGAACCATGGAGAGAACATATATAGGTCAAGAAAATAAGTCTTAAAAGTATTTTTCAATCATAAACTATCCTGATCTGTTGTTTTTAAATCTGCTATCCAGTATGATATGTTTTCCTTATTTAATATGTACAGATCTAATCACAGATGATGAGAAAGTAACATCAATCTGCTACAAAACAAACCAAATCACAAACTTCCAGCTACCCTTTGTTACCTTGGTGTTCCATTAATTCTCTGCCTCATCATCTTTCTATCCTTTTACACAGTAGAATCACATATATTGTTATGGTGGGATTAAATATATTTTAGCATTTCATGTTTCTAAAAACTTTCATTGTTTTTAATAGCCTTTGAGCAAGGTGTTTAACAAGCAAGCCAAAGGAAAACAAAAATACTAAACAGAATTAAATCTTGTATGGTTATTCACAAACAAAGAAAGAATCATATGAAAACACTAAACTGAGGACATGAATTTTGATCACATAATGTTTACCCATATTTATAGAACTCAAATCCTGAGATTTTCATCCTAATCTTCAATAAGAGTTAATAGTGGTGACAATGCATTACAAATTGTCTTCAGTGCCCAAGCTGTCATCCTTCATAAACAAAACCAGAAAAATCAAAATAAGTAATTTAAGAACTAATACAATTTTTAAATGGTTCCAAGATTAGGTACCAAGTAAGAGACATATACCAATTCATTTATTTAAATACATATCTCATTTTTCAAAACCGAATGCAGAATTGTATCTGATTCCGAAATAACAGGTCATCTGAACAGTCACCCTCATTCAACATAATTCCACCTTTGCTAAACAATACCTTCCTTAGGGATTTCAAAAAAGGAGTAAAACTTGGATTATGAAAATAAGCAATTTGGACTCTCAATCTGGTAATGTAAAACAAGAGGAAATAACAGGCAACTGTTATGTTCCTCCAACAGTTTTGATAAACATTTGTGTTATATTGTTTAGAGGAGTACCAGCTCCTTTCTGTACAGAAAACCACAGTTTCAGGACTTGCAAATGATCTTAAAACTTTCACAGAATTGTATCTGTAGGATATGGTCAGATTATTATGCATTCAGATGTTTTTTTTCTGGCTCTGTCAGAGATTCCTTTATCTTTTAAATTGTGTTTATTCCTTTACTTTATTCCATTTTCTCATTCTTAACATCTGATGAGTCTCTGCTCAATCTAGAAAAAATCTACACTAATAGAAATATGGAGTTAATGGGACCTAATTCCTTGTCTGGCTACACTGGTGTACAACTGTAATGTGTAAGATTTAATAATGATATCTGGAACAAGAACAACAAAGCCTGCAAACATTGGAAAAAATACATATTTATTCTATTTTCCAGGCTGGCAGAGCACAGATTATACTATTTAAACATCAAAACCTGCATAACTTTCTTTTAAAAATAACTTGCATCATATTACAGACACAGTCATATTTCCAGTTGTCTTTTACACATAAAATATTATCATACATTTTTCATTTGTCCCAAGTGAAGATGGAATAAAAGATAAAACCAGCCCACAGACTGACCTCATCCCAGACAGGAGTTTTTCACTTTTTTCTCTGAAATTGAAGGCAGAATGCTTCAAGATACTTGAATATCACCTTTTATTTGAGGCAAAAATACTTCCATGTTGCCACATCCAGGTGAATTTTATTATTGAGAAACTTTAGTGATATCAAGATACTACAGTTAAGGCACAACAGCTTCTGGAAACAGCAGAATTTGCCTGGGTTTTTTCTTTAAATGAACAGGACTTTTAAGCTATGCCATTATTTACTCCATATTTTGCTCTAGTCAACACTACCTTTACTGTATGAATAACAATAAATTAGTGTTTTGACTCTTAGGACAGCACAACTGGGAGTACATAAACCTCTCTCATAGTGACAGAATTAAAAGGCAAAGATAATACAAAAGCAGATCTAAGCAAAACTGTCAAAAGCAAGATTCCTAACATCTATAAACATTTGTGACAAGCATGCAAGGAGTTAAATGCTCATCTTGAGCTTTGTAGCTCAAACCATTATCTCAGGTTAAATAAGAGCAGCTGTTGATTCCACTGAGGGTTACCCTATTGCTACACCTATAAAAGACTTTCTAAAACACAGGCTCAGAAACAGCTGCCTTGTAACAGCTTGCCTGTTCCAGTTAACTCAGAACAATGTTTTATATTCTGCATTTCCTACAAAGACTGTCCTGCATTTGTGCTCACTGACAAGCCACTGATTTTCCCCCATAAAATACCATTTATTTCATTGCTTTTCCTAAATAGACTGCAGAGTTAGTCTGAGTTCTCTAAATGTTTCATGAAGCCAAACCATAAAAATTGTGTAGCAGGAGGTGAGGAACCCCCACCACTTCAAAGAGCAATACATCATGTGCTGGGAGGAAATGAGGGAGCAAAATCCATCATTTAAACATCATGTGTGCAGTAAACATTTAAACAACAGGCAGCACTTTAGGCTCCATTGTTAATTTTGAAAGTGAACTGATCTCCTGGAATTTCACTTGAACTGGTACCGGAGGAATCTCTTATTCTGATTCAGCACATCAGGGCAATACAGCAAATAATAAGAAGTAATTCTGTTGCTATGTGTATGTTATGATTGGAGACCATGATACTGAAGTCAACATAAAGGAACTCAAATTATGGGAGAGAAAATACTTCAGTATTAATTCTCTGCTGAAGGCTGCCAAACAAATTTGAAATTGCTGGTTGCTAAACCAAATGATTTCAGAAAGTTCCTTGACACAGACTAAACGGAGATGAAAGAAATCCTGCAGCTATTCCCTAAGATTTTTGAAGTCATAAACCATTGTTCAGTCAAAGGACTTATCCCTTTGGTAATGCAATTCCAAATTATTAAGAAGTCAATCAAATAAGTGTTAAAAAATAGTTTCTACATATTCACAATGGTCTTATTAAAAGATGACAATTGCAAAGAAAGAAAAGACTGCAAAATATCTCATCCTAGCCTTCTATCACAAGGAGATACATTATATAACTCTTTCATTAAAGGATCCTTAAACAACCTCTAAGCAGTTAGTTCTGTCCCAGACCTCCTTCTTCTTACCAACCCTGCTCTATATTCCTGGCTGGATTTTCTATTTTCAGTTAAATTACCATTATTGTTCCAACATTACAGCGTTGTTATCTTGTTGTTATCTCAAACTGTGCTCTCCCTATTATACTCCAAACAAAACTCTTTGATTTAAGAGAGAAAAAAACCTTATTTCACATCCTCCTCTTCCTCCTAGCCAGCAGGAATCATACTAGCTTGTAGAGAATGAGTTAGATTTGACAGAATTGTTAATTAATTTCCAGTTATAGTTTGTGTTCAGATATGTTAAGTACAGCAACTTTGCACAAGCTCTTGAGAGCAAAATGGGTCTTGCAGAGCTTCCAGCAGAGATGCTTTGGAAGCTGTCCCACTCAGCTTTAGGAATAAATCTATAGGCTTCAGACTGAGACAGCTTCTCAAGGGAGCACACGTGATACTACATTTACTGAGAGTCAATAAACAGAAAACCTTACAGTGCCATTTCAATGCAAATGCTTCTCAAACTGGAATGCAGTTTAACCACCCTATCGACATTTAAATGGCTATAAGACACAGCACAGTGAGGGTGAATGTGAGTATTTATGCTGATTGCCTTTTATCAGCTTTTGTCCCTTTCTTTGCCATTTTTCTTGAATGCAGTAAAGTCTTCCTGTTTTAACACTGAAATCTGTTATTTGAGCAACATAAGAATGAAAAGGTAGTGAAAGGGATGAAAGAGGAGTAGAACACTTGAACTCAGCCAATATGGATTTAGCTGCTTAACTGTAAATTACTTCTTGGGCAAGTCTTCCTATAACTGCATCCCTGTCAGTAGCCAACTCTCGTCTCATCACAATCTTGTAAAAATGAACTACTGAAGGTCACAAGTCAAAAGAGTTTGGATAATCACTTACACAGATCTTATAAGAGGTTCCAAATGATGCAAAAACAAAACAGTAGTTCAGGTTCTGAAATATGGTCTACCCTGACAATTCTGCCTCCAGTTCAGGACTGAGAGCTTGTTCACGTTTCCTCACCATGATCAACCAGGCACTGCCTAAAGGATTTGTGTTCCCATTTTTCTTAGAGATGTATCTGATTTTATTAGGCTCATAATAAAAAACTACCAGGAGCTTTGATGAAACAGAATTCTCTGTTTAAATATCAATCTCATATTGGTCCATAAAACTGCCTCACTATATGTTTCCTCATTATTTTTAATTATATATAAAATGCAAGATATAGCACGATTAGAAAAAAGTAGAAAAGTATAGATAAGAAGAAACACATATGCAGAAAACATGAACATAAGAGCCTGAGAAGGGAAAAATTTGGAGCCATAAACACATCCTATGTAAATCAAGAGCTCACAGTTGTATTGTGGACACTGAAACTCCCATAGTACCATTGCAGAGCTCTGTGTACTCATTTTGAGAGATAAAAATCTTACTGCTGCATAATTTTAAAAAATAAAGCCAAGTTTTTCCCTTCATTTTTATTTTTAAGTTGAACGAAACAGGAAGATTTGTGGAGCATAAAGCCATTTGGAATAGGCTGCTTAGCTGGTACTCTAATCCATCAGCTGCTGGGGGATCTGGAGAGCAGCCAAGCCTCCCGAATTCAACACATTCAGCAGCTCTCCCTGCTCTTTCTCCCAGCACAGGAGGACACAGCTCCTAAAACTTAAAGTTTTCACTAATGCATCTTTCATAGAGTTTGCTTTACAAAGGCCCTCCTAAACCATTAAAGGGTATTTAAAGTGCAGACCAGTACTTCAAGAAGTCCTGAGCTGGTGGGTTTTGTTTTTATTTTGTTTTCAAACTCTTCAATTCAATACCCAGTGGGAAAGATCAGGATATCTGGCCATAATTTTTATTCATTTATAAATGCAGTGAGATGTTATTCTGTTTCTCCTCAGCTAGAAAGGCAGATGCTCATGAAACCAGAAATCCTGTCATACCTGTACCAGCACTGTCTGCAAGATAATTTTTTTTATTTAATTCAAATTCCTTCATATGAAAAGCTGTCCCAAAACTTCTGTTTTACTTAAGCTTGAATTGAAACATGCCTATGTTGAGAAGATTTCTGTGAACAGAGATGCATTGTAGTGTGCCAATTAAAGATGAAACAACTTGGTAGGATCTTTGGAAAATAAATGGAACAGCCCAGGTTTGTGTAAAGAAGGAATGCTTTCTTCATGTATACATACTCAAAAAAAAAAAAAAAAAAAATAAAGAAAAATGTGATTACTCAATTTCTTCCTGCTCACTTTTTCACAAGAACAGATACTATAAATATTCCTGAAAAGTGAATTAGGGACTCAAGTATCTTAAATATTTGTAAAAAGCAAACTTATAATTATGAAATGGTTTTAGATAAAATCCTATTTATTAGATGACAACAAAGAATTTCTGCAATTAATCATTATAGTTTAAATACTGTTGTTAAAATGTTAAACATTTACAAAGCACTGGCTGTTGGCTTTTCATATGCAAGAACAAATTTGCAAATCACTGTAATGAAGAAAATAATTACAGAATTATAGAGTATTGCACTAAATAGTAATGTTTCAAGTGTGACCATGTGTTCATTCTGATCAGCCATCAGGACCTGAAGGTGATCATTAGGTCCCAAGCACCTAAAGCTTTATCATAGTTGCAAAGCTATATGCATCACTTATTAAATTTTTTTAAAAATTCAACTTTATGCTGCACTAGAAATTTACATTAATGTGCTCTTACAGTAATTTAATTAAATACTCATTACTAAGCACCACATCTAAATAGTGTGACTTGTACAAAATTGAATTTGGAACTGTTCAGAAATAGCAGCAGAAAAAAGTATTTTCTTACAAAATCCTGCTGAATCAGTGTACTCCTATGGAAATGTCTATTACTACCCATTATCTGATCCCAAAGGATAAATTTAGGGAAAGTGTTACTAAGTTTTGAATCCGATACTATTATAAATATTTAGCATCAGGGGAATACTCTGAACCCTACTCCTTATTTTGCTTTGGAGATACTATCTAAAAGAACTGTTGCACTTTTTAAATGTATCAAATAATACAATACTGACATATTTCTCATTTTTCTTCATCAATATGTTCCATTAAAACAAATAATACATTTTTTCCTTCATCAATCCACATTTGTCATGATTTTGACATGGGTTGTCATGTTCTACATCACAATTGTTTCCATTTCTATATTGCAAGCCAATAAGGAATGATTTCTTTTACTTACTAAATTGTTAAACTGTAGTTTACAGGAAAAAATAACTTACCTTGCAAACCTCCACTAGCAAAAAACTGTTTTTTGCCTGGCACGTATAAGATTAACTGTTACAGAATTAGAGGGTTTGAGCAATAAACTGCTGTACCAGATAAATTTATATAGCACTCTGACTTGCTGAGAAACAACACTTAATATTGAAGGAGGCCATATAAACACCTTAAAAAATAATAATTCTTCAACAGTTATTGTAATAAATGTGCTGGAGATTTTAATTTCAGCTGCAGTTGACAACAGTAACAAGGTTATCCTGACCACATTAAAAACAGTTTTATTTCTCTCCAATTCTTCGTTACGGCTCCATAGGCAAGAATTGGCTACACAGTGGTCACTACATGGAAGGGAGACTAAAGTGTTCAAGGTTACCTGCCTTACATGGGACAACAATATTAATCTCTAGTCAACAGAATAAAAAGCTGCATTTTCCAGTGAATTTCTCCCCTGTGTACCTCTCCAGCAGAATCAGACAGCTTAAGCTATTCCACTCCATTGGCTTTCTCTTTGGTATACAGCAAATTGCTACCAACTTCTAGTTTCAAAATGTTTCACATACCATAGGCTGAGCAATCAGAAATGTCAACCTGACTTACATACAGGAAAGTGTGTTTTTCTTTTAGGAAAGCTAAAGATCTAACTTTTTTTTAAAGTTAGCATCAAACTACTTGCTTTGCCTAGCAAATAAACTAAGTCTGCTCATTAAAAATAGCACAGAGGTATCCTTTGGGTTGCTTTTCTCCATTGTAGCATGGCCACTTTAAACTGGTGAGACAGATTTTATATTTGGTGTCAGCCACGCCCAGGGCTTTGCAGTTACATGTGTGGAGGATGAACAGCAGGCACTAATACGAGTATCATGACTCTTTTCAGGCAGTAGGTGAAACCTTGAAGAAAAAGTGGCTCTGTCTTCAAAAAAGTGACCTGACCTTTGCTTTGGTGGGTTTTTACTCTGCAAGAAATAAAAAGCACTGCATGCTTTCCAATGCATCCTTCCTAGCTGATAAACAATTTTGTTCTAGCACTCAGCACAAAAGGACTACATTTTATAGAGACCAATAGCATGCTATTAGTGCTAGCTAATGATAGCTCATGTGTCATACTGGAAACAAGCTTCATAGACCTGGAATATGTCATATGAATCATGAACAAACACGTAATTGGCCCAGAACCTTTGATATGCTTACCAATTAAATGAATTGCTTACCAACGCAATTCTCATTGAATTTAATGTATTTAATTTTACAATGACTTTGCAGTTCTTTGGATATCAAAGGCATCACAAGTCCAGCATGCTTATCATTTATGACACTTCCGCTCTGAGAATTTCTTGCAGCATGCAAAGAACTCTCTGTAGGGTATCTGTGATGTGTTGCACAAGCAAGCTAATCTAATATTGACCTGACCACTAATAAAATCTGTTTAGAACCTGCAATAGTACGTAATGGTTTTACCTGCAATTAATGAAATGTTCCTGAAACAATCTGTAGTTTGGTATAAGCAATAGTGGGGGTTTACTTGACACAGGATACATTGCTAGTGAAGATAATTATTGTATATGATGTCATAGCAAAGAACCCCTTCTGTTAATAGACTTTTAAGGATTTAAATATATTTAAGTCCAGTGTAAAATATCTCTTTTATGGAGCCAGATCCTGCAGTCTTTGCACAGCCTTGCATGGAAATCAATGGGAGCTTTTAAAGTATAATAATAAGGACCTGCCCAGGGTCACTGGCATTATGCAGCTCTGCTGTGATGCTTTATGTGTAAGCTCCAACTTTCTCTGTCACTTGCAAGAGGCAGAGATCAAAATAAGACCAAAGATCAAGATACAGAAACCCATGCGAATTCAAGATTATAAAGACTCTCATTAAACAAAAAGAATGACATCAAACAGCATGGCACATAATGTTGGTGCAATTTTGTTTGGCTAATATATATTAAATAATGTCAAAATATCTTAATTTTTTCCAGAATGTTTAGAACATATTAAGAGAATTTTAAGAAAAGTGAAGTGAAAACAAAAACCTTACAGTAAGTTCTACAACAATGATAATTTTGGGGAGAGCTGTAGCAATGCCTACGATGGCAGAATTTGGCTCCGTATGTTCTGTTAGCAAAAACCCAGACTGTTTATTTGATGTAAATTGCATTTTAAAATGTTACTAGAGCTATAAACTCTGTGGGTCCAGATTATACATTCAAATTTCAGGGAGAGTTTGCCTCAGTGAACAACAAGGAACTGTGCTTTAGGAAAACTCTCTTGATGCTATTCTTAAGGAAAAAGAAAAACAACCAAAAACCCATGAAGAGTTATTTTGGGTATAAGCTTTTGGAAAACTAAAATTAAATCAAGGGGCTGATCCTCCAACCCTTATTGCTCTGGGGATCCTATCCTGCAGAAGGTTGGCACGGGGGAACTTCCAGCAGGCCTTGGCCCAGCGGGAAAGCACCGGATTCCTGTTGGCTTCATTGGGGCAACTCTAACGAGCCACCAGACCACGGCTAGACCCCACAGCCTCCTTAACCACGGGGTTGACGGACCATTTGTTACATTACTACTCTTATTACGATTTCTGAACAGTGGTGCGTGTTCTGCTTCCAACCGAGCTTCGCTTCCAGGCAGGCGCGGCCTGCGTCCGCCGGGCCGGGAGGGAGCGCGGGCGCGGAGGCCGTCGGAGCCCGCTGCTGACCTGGCGCCATTGTTGGTTTCGCTGTTGTAGGGCAAAGGCGCTAGGGCGGCCGATAAGGCTGTGGCCATGGTGATGAAGGAGATTCCGAGGGAGGAGTCTGCAGAAGAAAAGCCCCTCCTCACTGTGGCATCCCAGGTGGGCAGAGCGCGGGGCTCTGAGGGGGCCGCGGGCGCTGCGCGAGTCCCCGGCCCCACTGCTTCCCTGAGGGGGGAAATAGCCTGGGGTGAATATTGGGGGTTTAGATGTTTCGATGTGAGAATATGAACAAAAATGCATTTTCCCCCCAGTTCAGTTGCCAAAAAGTTGTTTAACTCTAGTTTAAAATCTCGGTTCTTATCCATGCCATCAATTGTCATGCCAAAAATACTCATTTGCAATTCATGTATAAAATGTTCCCATTCGGTGCATATGTAAAATAAGAAACAACCAGTTCACAGTAGTGTCATTTCCAATATCTCATATCCCATTCCTAAGCTCTAACTGGGGTTCTGCTCCTGGCCTGGATCAGAATATGTGATTTTGCACACCTCATTGCTTTCATTTCTACACCTTCAGTCAAAGGAAGGGCATATGTCCCCACACTGAACTTTACACGTACCTTGGAGTAGCCACCAAGCATTTGGTGGTTCCATTAGTTTCTTAAAGACAGTGACTGAACACTACTGTAAATCACAGCACTCTTGTACGAGAGTGAATTTTATTCCCTCACGTTGCTCACGTGCATGAATTTGTTCCCCAGGCAAGGGCATTTAGTTTACTGCCGATACTTACTGCTCACAAATAATTCCAGCTCATCAGAAATGGAAATTGCTGGAAGCTGTTTTTATGTGAGAGCGTTAAATGAAATCCACAGTCCTGTTTTATTCCTCTCACGATTTAGGATAACAGCTACTGTACTTCAGACAGTTCTCAGATACACACACACCAGCAGGTACTTCTCCAGCAGGGCGTCACAGATGTGCTGCACTAATACACATTCTAGAAATACCATCTACTAATTTGGAAACCAGGTCTGGCACCTCCTCCTCAGCCCCTGTTGAACACCAGGTTTTGTTCATGGTGTTATAAATCAGAATTATCACAATGGTGAATTCCAATGTCTATGAAGAAATTGTATTGAGGAAAAAGATGCTCTGTTTAAGGCATCATCACTTAATTTTCCACGAAGTGTTTAACAAACAATTAGAAACCCACATAAAGTGACGTACCTTCTAAACCTTCACTGCACTCAAAAAAAAATTGACATGCAAACCTTCCATTGGCTTCAACAGGGCCAGGAGTTCAGCCTGGGTTCATTAAATGTCTAACACACCATTTGTAGTGGCTGTCTGTCAGTCTCCTCAGCAATAGTCTATGATAAATTTATAAGTAAAATGCTTGTGTCTGTTAGTCAGTGTAATTTCTTCCACTAAACACAAATACCTACTTCCCTGCTATGCACCAAAGGGGTGCAGAAGCCAAAAGGAAGCAGAATCAAGTGAAAAAGTGAGTATTTTCCATAGCCATCTCTGCATCATGTATGTGTGTTGTGCAGTTGTGTGACCACGTTGCATATGTCATTTGTCCCCTAATTGTCTGGCTGAAGTGTTGGTTTGAGATGCTGTCACTGCAGTGTGTCCATGAACCCCTCATCCCCACCATCCACGCAGGAAAACGCTCTGCTGTGTCAGCCATCCCCATCCCAGTGTCTGTCTCTGCTCTTTACATGATGAAACAGATGGATGTGGCTGCTGCTCACGGGGTGAAACAAGTTCCAAACTGACTGCAAACTTCCCAAGCCAGATGGGTCAGGAGAGTAAAGCCTGGTCTTTCCAAAGTTCTCACCAAACCCAGTGTGGGCAGGTCCACATCTTAGGGATCATTTAATGCACTAAGTAGCTGTGCTGCTCCAACCTTGCAGCTACCTAAGCAAAAAATCTGCAACTGAAATGCAAGGATGAAGCCCAAACAGAGAGCACTGGCTTTTCTAAGAGAAAAAAAAAAAAGTAAAATCCCCACTTTCCAAAATCCTTGATGAATGGAGGGTTAATTATGTCTGACTATGGAGATAGACTCCACAGGAAGCATAATTGAAATCTCATACATAAAGAAGTGTCTAAACCTGCTTTTTGATAGTGATAATGTACACAGGCCCCTGAATTTGTAGTTTAAAGTATGTCTCTGCTCTCTTCCTCTGGAAAATGGTAAAAACTTATCCAGCACAGAACAAGACAGATAAATAGCCCCATTTTCTTGTAATGCTCCAAGCAAAACATTTTAAAATATTAAATCTTCCAGGAGCTTTTAAAATATGACACCTATTTTTTTAATAAATACTGCAAATTAAATTTAAATTACGTTTCAAATTCTCAATTATTTTATACCATCAGATATGGTTTTATATCATCAAAACTGGAGGCAAATCCTCAAATAACATGAACCTAAAAAGTACTGCAGACTCCTGTGGCAGTATATGGCAACTGGGAATCTCAGTCACCATTCCAGCAGTAATGAGTGTACTACAGTGAGCAGAGGGGTATTCCTGATAATTCAATGGACCTTTCAGAATCTATTTTTTGTAATCCTGTCTTCCTGTCTCAATTACCTTCCATAAAAGTCACTTTCTTCACACTCACTGGTGTGAAAAAGGATTCAGTAGTTGCCAAATTTAATACTTTAAGCATCAAGAGAATGATCTTTCAGTTCTAATGGGATTTTATAGAATATAACTCTATCCATGTTGCTGTCTCCCGTTATCTTTTAAAAGATAATTCCTAATAGACTGGGACAAATGAAAAAGAGGTATTTTTTTCACATGAATAGAACCTAGAAAAAGTGTAAGAAAGCCTGCTGAAGGTTCAAAGATTATCTCGATATTAAGCTATGAACCAATTATTTCTACCTGAAGCAGAGAAATAAATGAGAAAAATCATGCATACATTTGGTTTTAATTGCTAAATAAAATTCTTGCTTGACCTTTTCACAGCTTCTTTGCATTTGTCAGGAGAAAAAAATCTTGCTTCAGAATTACTTTCTAATGAGAAATTTAAACCTAAATATGCCCCAAAGTCAAAGTTGAATTGTGCAGTCAGCTATGAAATTCCCAATTTGCTACAGGTCAGTGAACTTCAAAGGATCTGATTCAATCACGTACTTCGACCCAGACTTATACTTTAAAATATGATTAACTGCTTTATTGAGCAGTAAAATGTTCATGCTTAAACGCTTTGCAGCAAAAACAAAAGAAATCTCACAGTGTCACAGGAGTTATTTGTCCCAAATCCATCACACCTAATTTAGGTTCCTTATCAGAGTACACAGGTTGGAAAGTTGCTCATGGTAGGATCCCTAAAAAGACAACAGAGACAGAAAACCTTCAAGAGGGTATCCTCATCCATGACATTCCTGTGGCAAATATACTCTGGAATTATACAGAAGAGAAATGATAGTCCTATTCACCAATAGGAAAAAGAATTGCAAAGTATATCTTGAAAGCTGTTCCTCACTTCTGCTAGTAACTGAAAAATACAGGAGCTTACCTACTTAGAATTTATGGGACCCACATGGACATTGCTCAGAGCACAGTTTTGGTCTCGAGCACTTATAATTTAAAAAGTTAACCCACAGAACACTTCAGGGTTTAGGATTTGAATTGGAAATACGAAATTTTAAAAGCTGGAATTACATCATAAGAACCATGCTGAAATCCATCCTCCCCTGTGAAAAATGCAGGCTACAGCACATGTCAGAAAAAGAGAAGTTTCATTACTACACCCCAATTAACTCCACCAGATGCTTAAGGCTTTTTTTATGTCTAGAAGGTATTAGTTAGTATTCAGAGTAGGAACTATTATTTTTTAAGTGAACTTCATTTGCATGCCAATACTTAGTTGATCTAAGCACATTTATATTTGCTTAAGGGCTTGTGAATAAAATACTCAAACATTTCCACTGCCTAAGTTCCACTGTTTTGGTGTTTTGGTTTTCATTTGCTTTTATGTATGTTTGTATGTGTGTATGTACATACTTATTTTGGTAATGGTGGTATGTTTTTGCTTATGTTTAGTTTTCTTTTCTCGCTTGCTGTGTTAGGCTTTTTTTATATTTGTTTTGTTCTGGGGCCTTTTTGTGGGTTTTGGTGGGTTGTTTGGGGTTTTTTTAATCTCCAACAGGAGATTTTTGAATGCTTCCATTCAATTTTATAGAGGAAACAGATTAAAGATAGCTAATATTCAGCTCCCAATATTGTTAGTAGATTTTCTGATGTGTGTATCAAGGGCTCACTACATGAATTTGATTACATAATCACAGTTTTCCATATAAACTTAACAGTCCCATTTGAATCAATCATGTTCATTCTAAGCTTCTTAGCATTAGGCTTGCACTGACTTCCAGCCCACTCCATAAATGTTTTCTGAATAAGGTTTGAACAGAATGGTGGGATGTTCCAGTGGATGTAATTAGCTTCCCTTCTCTTTTACACCAGCAGTCACTCCATTTTAACTAAATGAAATACCTTCAGGTAAAAAAGGCAAAAATCATGCCAGTTTTAATTATTGTCATTATCAAAGTCTGGAGTGCAAGAATTCATTGTACATCTGCCTTCTGAGAACAGTGGCAATTTCTTCACTGATCATAGGATAACTGTGCTTGAGATCCAATTTTTTTGAGTCTTTTTAAAGGATTCATGATAAATTCATTAGCAGTATGTTCTATATGGCTCAAATCTGTTTTATTATCAAAGCTTTGAGTAGTTTATCTGGGGACACATCCTAAGTCCTACTGATAACTCTTCTTCATCCATTATTAGGGCAGTGTAAATACATGAAGAGCAAAAAAAAGAAACACAAAAATGAATAAATGCATGCTTAGTAGTACAAATATTAACTGATTCTTTACCTCTAAGTTAAATATTGCTCAACATTTATTGCTTTCAGGGCCATATGCATAATTTCAGTAGAAATATTCTCATGAGTACAATAAAATTGCCTTGACAATAAGCTTAAAAGTCATAAATTGGCTGCTTTCCTAAAGTTATATAGATATCTCTGTCAACTAAATTAAATACATTTTTCACAAAATTACAATTTTAATTTGAAATTACCATGGGAATTGATAATGTAATATTTTTAATAAAGTAAAAAAATTAACCATACTGTTTCATACATCCCTTGTTATTCCTTAAGGACTTCTTGGCTCTTCATTCATGAATACTCCAAGTATGAATATACTGTCCTTTTAAAGAGTTGCACACCATGTGCTACAGTTCTAGATCACTAAACTTACTGTTTTTTCAGTGAGTCTGTTCTACTGAATTGCAGTTCACAAACAGCTGATGAGTTTGAAGCTCTCCAATCTGCTGAAAACATCCCAAAGCAACCAGACCTGACAGGGAAAGCCCATGTGACAAGAACTTGTGATTTGGGTCCTATGAGCAGACACAGTAACACATCCAAACCCACAGCCTATCTCTAGATATGCTGCAGAACTTTGAGAAGAAAAATCCACAGAGAGGACAAGAAAGTATCCATGTGATTTTCAAGAAATTAAAGCCCATATGAAAAATATAGTATGGATCCCAAATTATCTACAGTGATGACAAAATGTTGTCTTTGATCACTGCTGTAGATCTTCAGCCTAGATAATAATATGGGACCGGGGAGAGGCTAAAACAGAAGTCACCAGGCAACATCACAAAGGAAACTCATGGCCAAATGATCATTAAAATTTTCTAACACCCAGGAGGGAGAGGCACTCAATTTTTGATAACAGCTTCCTTTTACTTAAAGAAGTTCATGGAGCACACAGGCATGAATGCAACAGGCAGATTTACAATAAATCACATTTCTGTATGTGTAAAGGCCAAACTACCTGTCAGTCACAGATAAAATATGACAAGAGTAACTTTCCTCCTCTTACCCTGTGGCTCTGGTCCAGCAGGACAGTTAAGCACGTGCTTAACCTTGAGTTTTGCAGAGCATGTTTAAGTGCTTAGCTGGAGCCAGGCCAAAATGCAGGAGCCAGACACAACTCCCTTGTTAAAACTCCTTTTGCCAGACAAGGTTGAACAGAGGGAAGGAGATACTGAGCTGTGAGATGTTTAATTTTAGCTTGGAACAACACACCATAACTTGTCCAGGTCAGCAGTAGAAACACAAGCATGATGCTGGTGTGACACAAGAGTTTATGGAGATGCAACATAAGCAAAGGTTCTAAACAGCACAGCTGGCACATGAATTCAAATGCCCAATGCAGTATCTACAACAATCCTCCCACAGCTTCTCTGACTTCACACAGACCCTGACAGCTGTTTGTGGGAAGTCCTGGGGGTGACTTAGCTTGTGTGATTACAGGTAAGGAATTGTCAGCTCTGATTCTTCAGGCCACTACCCAGCAGGAGAGCAGTGGTTATCAATGGTGAGCAGGGCAGGTCTTCAGAGAGGCAGCAACACTAGAGGGCTCATTGAAAGGGGGTGCAGTGAGCTCATCTCAGTTTTAGAGCTTCCCACAATTCACGTGAGGCAGAAGTCAGTTATACCATGTGCCAAGTGAATCCATTCTCTCTTCTGGTCAAAACCAAATATCAGCTTCATTGGGACATACATTCATAGTAGAGTGCCAGAGAAAATTAGTGTATTACTGGCACAAGGAAGGGGCAAAAAGCCAAGTAATCACACATTACACAAGAGTAAATAAAGTGTGTGAAACAGTAATTTTGATTGTGAAATCTTTATAAACATACCAGGAAAGTGACAAAAGAAGAAAACCAAAATTCATGCAATTTAACTTTTGTCACGAGACAACCGATTTTGTCAGGAGCTCCCTCTCCAAACACCTCACTCCAACCAGGAAAGGAGGTCTTCCAGTTCTTATACTGCCATGAATGATCCACAGACACAACTGTCAGGCCAATGCTTTCAGTTATGCTGGAGAAAACAATAACCTACCTTCTTAGTTGGAGTTCCCATTTATCAGTATTTAGAAAGAGCCTGGTAGTAGAAATCAATTTCTTTGTTTCCTCTTATCCCAGTGAGTGTCACCAAAGGTCATGAGGTGCCAGGTGTGTGCAGAGGACCTGTCAGGAAACCTTTGCTGTGTATGGTAAAAATAATTAGTGACTGAAATTAGCTGGTGTCTCTGCCTAAGCACAACACTTACAAGCTGCTGGAATTGATCTGACTCTTTTACCTGTTTTTCTAGTGTCACCCAAGGAGCAGACAAGTTTCTCAGAGCAAAGTTCAAACATAATCTTTTTCCAGTAGAAAATCTGAGTTGAATGTTTCCTGCCTTCTCCCACGCTCATGAGCACACGTTCATTTCCACTCCTCCTGGAGCACCTCATGTCACTGGTGCAGCCCAACCATCCTCTCACCACACTGAGTGGGCAGCACTGGAAAAATTCTCAGTGTCCAGGAGCAGCTTTGCTGCTGAACTGTACAGGGGATTACCCAGTAGTAGTTTGGGGTTTCCTAAATTAGTGCCATGAGTAATTCAGGCTTAGGCAACAAAATGGATCCAATCCAAAATTCAACCCAACTCACTTCAGTAGCAAATTACGTCTAAATTTTAGATGCCTTTTGAGCCAGCCCTTCTAAAATAAATCCCATATATAGCCAGGGGGAAAGCTAGGTGCCTTTGAGAGCCTCCTGAGGGACAACCTAAATCGGGCAGGCACGATTTCCCTCTGGAGTTGCTTTTCTAGGCATTTCTCTCTCCCTATTGAACATGGAGGGAATTTAGGCACTTAATTTAAGAGAACTAGTTCACTCTGTGCCCAAAACATAGGTGCTAATTAGCTGCCCATGCCTGACTGGAAACCCTCCCAATTTAGAGTCTAAATAATTTATCTTAAAGACTAACATTATGTTATGCCCTAGTAAAGTTTTTTAAAAAGAAACAAACCAGCGTGCTTTGTGCACTGCAAACAGACCAAGACCAGGAATGCAGTAAGAGAGGATATAAAATGGGATGGAAGGACCATACCTTAGTTGCTGCTAAATGATCCTTGCTTTGCATATTTTGAAGGAGTGGAGCTGGTATCAGACACTTTTGGCTCTCCCAGTATCTCTCCCAAAGCACCCAAAAGCCCCAGTTACAAGCTTTTTTGGAATAAAAAATTACAGTAGCAGTACTGGGGTAAGAAAACCACTTTTTTTTCTGCTCTGCTGCTCCCAGAAGACTCATTTGAATTTAGGAGTATCTTCTACTATGGATGAGTGTCTTCAGATGAGCTGGTAGTAGGGAATATCAGCCTCCACAGATTTCACATATCCCGCAATTAAAGGAGTGTGTGGGCTTCTGCTTTAATTAAAGTGAATCTTATAGAGACAATTTAAGTTCCTAGGGACATTATGAGAATTTATGGCACCCTTGGCTAAATTAGTCCTGAGATTCCTCCCATTTTTCCAGGCTGAGTCTGCACCACTTGGTGTGTGTACAGATACTGGGCACATAAATCCCATGCAGGATCAGCCCCTGGCTGCTGCCCCCAGTGCTGCTCTGCCAGCACCCAGGGATGCTGGGTGACTTCCCTAATTTCACTTTGCTTCCCTCATCTGCAACACAGAGATATTTCTCCTCACCTCTGCAGTGGTGTCAGCCTTGATTCATGAATGTTTTAATGCATTCTGTGATTTTCAACCTGAAAGGTGCTTGAGAACCATAAATTATTGGTTTAATATAGATCATAGTTTTCATCTCATAAATCTTTTATGTACTACCCTAAATTCATGCCTGATATAACTCTAATAACTTGAGCAGTATTAAGCAAGGGATAAATTTGGTACAGTATATGAGGCAGCAAAATGAAATTCCAAGTGTGAGACCAAGGGCTTAACAAGTGGCATTTTTTACAAGTAATGTCAGAAACCTACCCCACAGCCCACTTCTCTACAGAAAAAATATCATCTCGTTGCACTCTAACTTGTTAAGTCTTAGTTCATCATTGAATGTCTACTTCATGTCAAAATAGTGTTTTTCTAATATTTTCTATTGCTATACATAGGTAGTTTGTGTTTATTGAGAATTACTAGATATGGTCATGTTTTTGCAATCTGTTTTGACAAAAATGTTTGAGTTAAAAGCAGATTATTTTTCACAGGAATGAACTTCTGAATAAGACATTCCTACAGCTTCTAGTCCTAAACCATGGGAGCATAGGACACAGGATAGGAGGGATTCTCTGTGTCACAGCCACATCAGAAACATCAGAAAAGTGATGTAGAGGGCTTGGCAGAAGCCATTTTAAATAGATGGGCATTTTTTTTCCCCTACAGTAAGAAAAAACTACTGTTCATGCAGTTCACTGCTATGATAGTTGAGTTCTTTTAATTCCCAGACCAGATGTTCTCATGCCCAGTTTAGAACTCTGTTATTGGGGCAACATTTCTCTATAGCTGAAATAACTTTGCTCCTCTAGTGTCATCTGACCACTCTCCAAATGGAGAGTGTACATGAAGAATTCCTATATAATACATTCCTACTCAGTCTTCATTTTATTAGCCTAAGCAAGTCAAACTCTTTTAGTCTTCCTTTAAAATGTAATAAATCTAATGAACACAGTAAAGAAAATTCTAAGGACATGATAACCATCTTTGAAAAGGAAAAAAGTTATCAGGCCTCATACTTCAGTTAGACCTTGGTAAAATTCAGATCTTTATTAAGTCTTTATTAAGTCTCCTTCCCCTCCATGACTGATTCTTAACATTATTTCTGCTCTTCCCAGAGTTTATCCTCTGACCTCTGCAGCAGGTTTGTACAATAAACTGCCTTTCCAGTTGGTCTTCAGATTTTCTGTTCTATTCATTCTGCAATGAGTGATCTTGGATACTTTGGTTCACATAATCTTTCTTCATTTCATCCTTCCCCCAGTCTTTCCTATTAAAGAAAATTTCCATGAATGTAATGGCAAACTTGATAAGCATCTGAATCTTATGTGATAATGTACCCTACTGACAGTCTTATAGATACAGAAACAGAGTATTTCCAATGAAGTTTTAATATTTAAAATTATTCCCACAGAGCCTCCTTCTTCCCTCCTGTCCCTCTCCAAATGGTCTAGGACTTTTCTTCTTGCTGTGTAAATGCAAAAAGAAATATATATACAAGCAACTTTTGCTGATATCAAGATAAAATTTTAAAATATTAAAGGTAGTTTGGAAAAGACTCAACTCTTAAGGTATCCACACGTTTTTCAAAATAGTCGTAAGGACTGTCACCAAGTTAGGTCTGCTCAAGTCCTAAATATCATAACTAGGTAAATTTGTAGATCTGGGGATAATGGAAAACAAAGATGTGTAGTGGCTATAAATGCAGTTTCCAATCAAGTGTTGAGATTCACCAAGTTAAGCAGGTGCCTTCTGTGCATTGAATGAGACAGCAACCTGTTCAGGCAATCCAGAGTCAAGCCCCCCACGATTTATTCCCTGGGGAGGTGCAGCTGCAGTCTGGGTTTAGCACATATACATCTGGAGTTTGGGACAGCATCACTGCCAGGTTTCTAAATTCAGATCCCACATTTGCACTTTGGGCTGCACTCAGCTGGGCAGGCAATCACTCATCTGTCTTCCATGGTGCTCATGGAAATCGGTGTTTCAGTGCCAGTCTCTGAGGTCCTGGGCAGATGCACTTGTGCACACACACAGCAAGTCAGTGCTGGATATCAGCTTAGATCTTTGATCTATCAAAATAGTGGGCTTGTTATTTGAATAGCTCCAGTGTTTTGCTGCAGTTTTGCAGTACAGAAATCAAGTACTGAACAGCAGTGAATCTAATCTGGTTTGCTGTAATAACTTTAGCGATTATCCTGCTGCTGGAGTAGCTCAGGGCCAGTACTTAACATATATGAGGATGAGTAAATACCCTTTTTGGCTAGTTTCAGTCCATCTTAGTATCCTAAATTTAAAAATTCAAACATAACTGAGAGAAAATTTTGAAAATTCAACAATGGAAAAAGAGTTAGAAGGTTGAGAAGATGATAGAGAGGATAAAATAAAACTGAGAGAGCTCCAGACAAAAGCGACAGTGGAAAAACATTTTTTTCAGATCAAGAAATTAAGATTCTAGGATAAAAATAAGTGTAGGGAACACCATCAGACATCCTTCGAGCTCAGCTTATGTCATGATCCTCTAATCAGAGATAGATGACAAAGAGGAGACTTTTATTTCTGAGACTTGTACAGTTTTATCTTTTAAATTCCTAATACATTAAATAGCCCATAATTTCTGTCAGAGAATTTCTGAGATTTCTGTCAGGTAGCAGAACACCAGTGCATTCATCCAATTGAAAATGGAAAACTGCTCATAAATAAAAAGGTGTTTTATGAAGTCAGAACTCATGCAGAAAGTTCACACACTCCCCAGGCTCCATCCACTGCCATTCACATGTCACTGTATGACAGAGAAGTGTTTCTTGTCTCTGCAGGTTATTGTTTAATGGGCTAATGCTTATTTGCAAGATGAAATGTTATTGTAGAAGTCCTGTGGGGAATCATGTTACCTGTGGGAGGGAAAAAAGGCCACTTCCAAAAAAAAGCAAAGCCCTGCTTAGCCTCCTGGAGACAGAGAAGGGCAATTTCACCATGGATTTGAAGGGAGCTGCATCAGGCCCTGGAACTTTAGCCCTATAAGCAATAGTGTGCAATAGCTGCTAAGGAAAAATCATCTTGCTGCTTTATTTTTTGTGTGATTTGTTAATATAATATTTGTTTGAATATAATTTTGCCCCGAAAGGGTAACTATACCTTTTTTTATTTTAATCCCAGTGCTATTTGTGCATCGTCTAATTGCAATATCTTACTCTCACAATTAAAAATAAAGCACATGAGATTGTGAGAAAATGTTTTATTTCTGTAAAATCTGCATCCCAAGAACACTCTGTGACCTGGGGTTCTTTGTTGCTAGCTGGTGAATGAGCAGCAGGAGAGCAGACCCCTCCTGAGCCCCTCCATTGATGACTTTCTCTGTGAAACTAAGCCAGAAGCTGTTGCAAGGCCTGTAACATCGAACACTGCAGGTAAACAACATTCTTTACTATCCCTCACTACAGAAAAATAGTTTTAGTTTTAGCTTAATTACAGCATTTTTTTGTCAAGTGATTTCTTTCTTGGTTTGTTACTGTGTGCACAAAATCACAAGCTGGCATTAAACTATAATTGCCTGATTTTCAGGAGACAAACTTTGTTTATTACATTTTAGGGGGAATCTGATGTGATCCAAATCAAACCAGTCCTAGCAGATGTTTGGGGATGAAATTAATGCAATTTGTTTAAGTCTCACATGGTGTACATATGAGTTTGAATCAACTCTCTGTATTTGGTTTTACAAAAATTTAAACTATGGGGAAATCCACATTTAGTCTGGTTTTAATCAAGCACATTTCTTACTCTAGAAAGATTTTTAAAGTGAAATCTTGGATGAGATGCTAGAGAGTAAAAGAGGAGAGGTATCAAAATACTTCACCCAGGCTGAGTTCAGACACTTCATTAGTGAAAGGATCTCATCTATTTCTTTCTTCCTTTGTGTTGCAATGAGGCAGTAGAGAAGGTAATAGAAACTGAGAGAGAATCCTGAAAACCTTTTGAATGATACTGAATTCTATTTGAGGTATATTGTCCTTTGGAAGTATTTTTAGAAATTAGCCCTCTCCTACTCAGTATTTGGGCAAAGGTAATCGATGCTGTTGAGCAGATCAGCTGAGACAATAATATCAGCATAGCACTGCTGGAGTGTCCTGCTGTCTCATTAAAGGATTTGGCTTGTTAGAAGCCATTGAGTTAAAATTTATAAATTATTAAATGAATAATTGGCAACTGAGTGATTATCTTGACATCTAATTAATATAGGTCTAAAGCAGCATGCAAGTTCTAGTAACAAAAGCTGAAATACTGAATTAGATAACAAGTGTAAGTAATATTTTTTCCCTTTAGAAAATATAGCTGAAGATATTTCAGGGATGAATAGAACTATTTCAGATTATCTAAGAGTGGTCTTGTTTTAAAATGTACCTGTAAATTTTACACCTTCCTTGAATATCTATCAGATTGGGGTGGGGTGTTAATTAGATTTATTTAATATTAATAATAATTCTGTGAAGGTTGAAGAAATTCAGTGATTTCCAAGAACACAGATATAGCACTGCAAGAGGTAATGCAAATTGATTTGTCAAAAACACCTGCCCTGTAACATGATGCTAAGGCCTTTTTCTACCTTTTACATGCTAAAGAATTGTGAATGTTACTCTTTTAGGCAAATTTGAAAAGAAGAGCTGAAATTGAATATTCCTTTCATACTGATACAGTCCTTAATAGAAATTGCATTAGACTTTAGAATCAGTATTTATGGCCCAGAGGGCAAACACCAACAACAGTAGAAAGCATTAATAAACATTAATAAAGCATTAATAAACATCTTCATTCCTTTATGACCCAGCTCCACCCTGGGACCTGCCTGCTCCAGCTATTCCCAAATGGATTCCCAACAGCACTGCCCTAAGCAGCTGTTACCAGGACTTAACAAATCATGAGATTAAACCAAATCTTATCTACAAGCTCAATTGAACAGGGAGCCCTCACAACAGAGGAGAATCTGTGAAGGACCCAGCCATAAGACCTCAAGTCTTTAAGATTTTCAGAGGAAAAGCCTTTTTTGCAAATCCACTAAACTGCATTCAGTTAAGCACTTGAAATTCCCAGCATATTTTAATATACTAATCAACATCTTTAGCTAGGAAATACATACCCACTCTGGCCAAATGCAAACACATAATTTTTTCCCTAATTAAAACAACACCTAAGAAGTGAGCTATTTGAATTAAAACAACATTGAATTTTAATGTTTTGTCTCTAAGTATTATCAGCAGGTCTGGATCTCTTGGATCTTAGTGAACCTGTCTTACAAACCCAAAATAAAGCAAAGAAATCAGAGAATCCTTCAAGGAGTGAAGGCTTAAAAGCTTCAACCCACAGAAAGAAGACAGAGAATCCTGACCTGATCAGTGTGGATTCTGAGCAGAAAGTCCAGGCTGTCAGAGTTGCAGACAAGTCTTCTCTAGATTTAGGTAAGAGTGCAGCTATTTTATCAGTGCTCCATAGCCCTGCTTAGCACAAGTTTCTCCTGGCTACTATCACAAAATAATGAGCAACACCAGAATTTTTGCTGCACCTCATTTCAGCAGTGCAACCTTTGCTACCCATTATAAACTACTTGAGGCACTTTAAACCTTAAACACTGTGAACAAGTTTTACATTTTGCCTTTGCTATTATACCTATTAAATTGTCACTAAGTGTGCTAATAAAGTTTTGAAATTTCTTTGGAAAAAGGGATGTAGTCAGGGTGTGTAGATGGTAGAAAAATCTGTGGAAGTGTGATGAGAAATTGGTAAAGGACACAAATGACAGGCAGCCTATACTGATGTCCTTTTCAGAACTGCAGGTGTCAGAAACATACATTTATATTTGTAAATACTGCTTTATCTATTCATACTAGAGAAAAAAAAAATCCATTCTTGACAAGAGAGATATATTTATACAGACTGAAAAAAAAAATCCCCAAAACAACTCAATATCCTGCCAAGCCTGATCAATTGACAAGCTTTGGAAAAGGTGAATTTGATTTAGTTCCATCCAAACTAAATTACTTGCAGTGCAACTGAGAAATTTGCAAGGTAAATGTAATTTATACCAAGGCAGCAAATTTTCCATTCATCAGCACAGAAATCCTTTTAGAGACCTTTATCTTCAAACAGGAGCTGAACATCTGCTCTTTGCAAAGTGAGTCTGACACAACTGAATAATATCAGTTGCCTACATAGTCATTTTTACATGTTAGTCTCTAAAAGAAGCTTCATTTTTACAATTTGTCTAAATTACATACAAATCACCATAAAAATCACTGATTTTAAGTCAAGAGTTACAGTGACATTCTGACCATGAATGCTAACAGATTTAGAAAAATGTTGTGGATTTCCAAATATTTTCACATCCTATAATCTAGAAAGGTGCATGATATTTCTGTATGTTGGACCTTTATTAAAATACAGGCTTTGGTGGCATTATTTTCTCCATAACACACATTTAAAAGAGGAGATAAAATTGTCAGAAGTAGTTTCTTTAAAGGATTCATATTTTTCTATTCTTTATTTTTCAGTTGATATTCAGACACAGATAGAGAAATGGGATGATGTCAGTTTTCATGGAGACAGGAGTAGCAAGGTTCACCCTTCTGCAGAGAGAACATCATCATCATCCAGAGCTCCATCAAAAGAGATTTTATGGTACAACTTTTTCCTTTCCTTAAAAAAAATATTTCCAGCCCAGCTTTCTTAATTCACAGAAACACTTGCTTGATAATAAATTATATTATTAAATATGTTATGATGACATTAAATATGTTCCAGCACATATTTTGGACAATGTATCATAAGCAAGTTTACTATAAAATGCTATTTCACCAGCAATTTTTAATCGTGTGGAAAGTAGCAAATATTTAATAAATGGAGGTGAGAATTCTACAGAGACATACAGTGAAATCCTTTATTGTGGTGATTGATTTTTAGACACCTACTGAGGCACAGTCTTGGGTCTTTTTCTAGCCCCAGTTTCCCTGTCTATGAAATACAAGAGTGAGAACACAAAGAAGGGACCAGGCACTTTTGATAACTTCAAGTTAAACAATTCAGTTTAGAAATAACCTGATTCATCATTGTGTGCTTTAAAGACATAGAGCAGAGTGTCCTGGTGCTGAGTGTGTAAATGTATTATTTCTAGGTCCACAGAAAACAGATCACAGTCTGAGCTCACTAATGTCAAGAGTGCCTTGGACTCTGATTCAGCATCAGAATTAGAACTTGCACCTGCAATACAGGTAAGAGGATTTGGTAGATTCATTAACAACAAAAAGACAAGGAGGAACTTCCCACTGGCTAGCCATTGGCATTCTGGGAGAATTATTCAAGGGATATTTTCAGGATCATCAGGAAAAATATCTGCACACACCTCTGAAATGAATAGGTTCTGATATTAACTGTCAGCATCTGAAACTTTCAGAGTTTAATACTGCAGTGAACTGTGACCTTCCTGTACAGAGGGAAAGCTTCAAACTACAGCTTACAGCCCCATCTTTTTTCCCTTCCTCCAGTTCTGAAATTCAGACTTCTAGTGGTTCCCTACCCATGTTAAATATCTGTCCTTTAGGTCTCTTGGTCAGGCAGGAATCCCCAGAATTGGGAAATTGCTAAGGAAAGCAGGAAGCAATCATTACAGCAATGTTCATTAGCAGTTTATCTCCACAGGTGGGGGAGCAGTGTGGTCACAGGACTTTTTCCTGCTGGAAAAGGAACTCTAATACCGAGGGCTCTGGGCTAAAGGTTTGTAGATTTGCCCAATTCCACTGTTGTATTGTGTCTTGGACAGGTCTTGTTGGAAATGATTACTGAGGGTTGCATGTATGTCTGCACATACAGGTACAAATATTTATATATGCATTCCAATAGAGCAGGTTGTTCACACACCTTCTTTGCTGCTTCTTGCTTTTTAACTGGAAGATTTCAGCCATTGCCACTGAAAGGGAGAAAAGAGAGTTTTCTGGTGGATTAGCTTTTAGTTGAAAATAATTTTCTCACCTTCCACAGCTATTTTTAGGCCTGGACTTAAAAAACTTTCTGTCAGATAGAAAATCTGGAAATTAATGAAAAATAATAGCATCATTTGAAAATGGAAAAATGAGACACTACTTGCCAAATGTGCACCCTGAGATTATACAACTTTTTTTTTTTTTTTTTTTTTTTTTTTTTTTTTTTTTTTTTTTTTTTTTCAGAGAATAGAAATAGAACAGTTATCAGATCCATTTTTGGGTTTTTCTTAGGAAAAAAAGTGTCCTTTACTTCCCTGCGATCTCTACATTGCAAACAGGGGGTTTTTCCCTCTGGAAACCTCACACTAGCTGTAATGAATGATATCTTTCCTTTCTCTACAATAGATTTGTACATCTTAGCAATGGAAAAGATCTATTACACTGAGCCATCCACTTGAAATGGATGGTGTGTTCTCATGTGCTTTGTCCAGCTCATATTGAAGCACCTCTGACCTTCTTTTAGGAAGCTGTTCCTCAGCCCAACAGATCTAAATTCCAGGACATTTGTGCTCAACCAAGTTTTGTGTAAGTCAGGTAGACAGTCACAGGATTCAAATGCTGTTGCTTTCTGTAAAAGCAATTACAAATGCAGTGTATCTCTACTTTATATGATCTATTTCCTTTTTATCTTCCACTGCAGAACCAAAAATCCACATTTTTCACTTAGTTTAAGTTCAGTCAGTTGAGGCTCCATAACGTTTTGTAAAGTGACTGATACTTCAAAATAAAAAACCGTGAAGTTGAATAAGCCAACTTGAAAAAAAAGCAGGGACTAAATTTTTTATCTGTTGTCTTGGTCCATTTCATGTTTTGTTTTGGTTTGTCCTTACCTGCTTGTTTCAAACTTGTGTACATTTGAACAACAAAATGTTAAACTGGCAATTATTAATGCAGAGAAAATGAAGTGAGAATGTGTTCTGATTCTAGGTAGGTTACTCAGAAATGTGGTTTTGTTCACTGCCTGCTTCATCCTGCTCGTACTTGGACTGTCAGAGTTGTCAGCTCCCAACTCACAGGCTCATCTGTCTTGACCGAGCTCTTAATCTGTTTGCAAAAGAAATCACGTTAGGGCTTTTATCAAAGCATATGTTTTCCATACTTTGTCCTCTATAGGTCTTGTCTATCTCATTTAAGGGTAACCTTTCCAAATGCAACACATCCTGCCATACCCTAAAGATTTCATCTTGTCAAACTTGCTGCAGTTTTCCATCAGCAGTTTCCCAATCACCTCATCACTCATCTTTGACACGTTAGATTTAGCTCCTCAAAGTGAAATGCTAAGTAACTAGGTCATATTTTCATGAAAATTATGCAATCTTCTTAACAAAATCCTTTGTTTACCAGCACTTGTGCCAATACAAAATCCAAAGACAAACTTTGAACTAAGAAGGGAGAAATGTGTTTGAAGTTTGTAATGGGCAGTGGTCACTGGTGGCTGTCACTGGATGTGGCTGTCTTGCTTCTCAGCATTTACTCATATCATATTTTACAGATTATTGACTCAAACTGCATTGACCCAGAGTAGCCTTGTTCTTTCTTTTATCTGCCATTCTGAAAAGTTCCTTGTTATGCTTTTATTTGTACTGAGATATCCTAGAGTGTTTGGGGGAGGTGGGGAGGGATTTTGAAGGTTTATTTTTAATCTTAAAATTATAAACTGCAGAGGGAGATAATATGTTCCATTGTCTATGCTTAGAGTGTGCTCATATTTTAACTCTTTATATATTTTCCTGGATATTTTAAATATTTAATTGCTCACACAAAGTATACAAAACCCCTAACATGCTAAAAATCTGTACCTAATTCTAATATGTAAATGCTCTTCGACAAAGGTATAGTGCAAATCTTGTAAAACTTAGAAATCTCCAGTTGAATGCAACAATATTTAGAATGTGAAATTAATTCCCCACTTCTCCCAAATAACTCCAGAAAGACTAATGGCCCTAACTTTCTTTGGATGTGCCACTTACTCTAAGGAAGTGAAGAGTTTCAAGGGACAGATTTAGCTCATCATTTGAAGACTTGATCAAAAGTCAATACTGTAATATAAGCCTCTCACCAGGTTAAGGTCCAGCAGCACATAAAGAGAATACAAGTGCAGGAAAGTGTGTGCAAATGAGTTGGAATGGAAGGTTTTGTCCCTGAACATAGAAGCCATGATCAGCTACAGCACCTCCGTTATAGAGAGGTGAGAATACCAAATATATTCTCACCATAGTATGCAGTGTCCAGCCTTGGACACAGCTGCAGGCTCCCACCCCATCCCCTGCTGCAGCTGTGCAGTTCTCCAGTCCTGGCACCCATTCCCATCCTCATGGACTAGCAAAAAGCAGCAAGTCTGGGGTTTTCCTGGGGCTTTTCATTTCTGGGTGTCACAACCCACAGCAGGACTCTGCATTGTCCTTTGCAATTGCAGCTTATGTTGCTTTTGTTAATGATCTTTTTTCCCCTCCTGCTGTTCATTTAATGGAGGAGAAATTCTGTTTCTGTGGGGATGATGTGGGGACAGAGCCCATACTCTGTCATGTGGCAGGGGAGGGAACCTCTGTGCTTCTTGTCCTCTTCCCCCTCACCTCTGTGCTGCCCCTAAAAGCTCACTCTGCCCTTTTGCAGAACAGCTCAGTCTGAACATCCTCATTTACAGGATTGTCCTTGACCTAAGGAACAGCAGTCACTGGAAACAAATGGGTAAAAAGCAGAAGTAATCAAACAGTTTGCAGGAGCCAGCTCATAAATAATGAAAAGGCCAGGAACATAATTAGAGCCTATCAACAGAGTCCTGTGTCAAGAAAAACAAATTTAATTCTTTGATCAGATTACAGGTCAAGTTGATAAATGTTGATTTGTGATAGTCTACAAGAGTTTTGAATTAATATGTCATATTCTGATTGTAAAATTTGCACCACCCAGTGTGAATAAAGCAGTTGTTAAACAGATTAAAACTGGCCAACCTGAGGTCTTAGGAGCAGTAGTTATTTACTAGGAATTGCAATCACATAGAGATTGTTCTGAGATTCCAAAGAGAAACAATCTTCTGTTTTATTGATCTGAAAATAAACATGCAAGCCAATTCCTCAGAAAATTTCCATATGATGCAACAGTGGAATAAAAAAACTGAAAATAAGGGATGTGTTAAAGGAGCTGCTGATCAAAGCATCTGTATAAATACATATTGCAATACAGTCCCTTGGAAAATCACACATTTCAGAGCAAGAATGTAGGCTCTACTTACAGCACTATGAGTGTTCCCTGTACAGTTCTGGGGAAAAGAGGAGTGTGTAGAAACAAACATAATTAGTGAGAGACAGGAGATCATAAGTCTCTTGATAACTTTAAATTAAACTCAAGCAGCTTCCTCAAAGACATTTATTCCAGACAACCTGAGTTCACTCTCTGAAGAATGTAATTTTGGTTCCATGGGTGTTGAGTGACAAATGCCATCATGTGATACACAGAAGGATCTGAACCAGTTATCACTTCTGCCCTAAATTCTAATAATCAGTAAAAGAGCTGCTTTATCTATAGGGCTGGGTTTTGGTTTGTTTTCAATGACAACCTGAAATCTCTTCCTGGCCTCACCAAAGGAAAACATCATTTTTCAAACATGGACTAGAGGCACAAGATGTGAAAGCAGAAATAGATCCTCAGTGTAGACATTCCTTCACTCTCTGAGTTTCCTGTCAGAGCAAAGTCCAGAGGCCAGCACAGGGGAACAGACACAGTGCCCACCACCACCACGTGCTGCTCACAGAAATTGTGTTGTATTGTTGTTTTCTTACCTTATGTGTTTCATCCACTCAATGTGCATTTCACTCACCACTCTCTAACTGAGACACCAAAGCCTCAGGAACAAAACAGAAAACCTAGGGCTCATTTGACAAATGAATGTCATCTTTCTAGGAAAAAGCCATGTGTGTACAACCAGAGGAATGTGTTTGACCATACATTACACATGACATATATAAGAGCTCAGAAACCTGTCAGAGATTCCATCCCAGCAGTGCCCATTCCAGCATTTGTAGAGACAGCTCAATGAGTCTGATGTGATCAAAATTAGCCTTTTAGCAGTGTGGTTCACAGAAATTGAATATTACAAGTACAGTCATCAGAAATATAATCAGGGAAATTAATGCAATTGGAAGAACAGGCACACAAGTGGCTAATGAGTTTAACCTCTTGACAAACACTAGGGAAAGGATTAGCAGTCAGAGCTTTGTTTAGCAAGATTAGGCCACTTTGTGCTTTTTCTGCCATCCTTAAATATGGTTTAGTTTGGTATAGTGCTTTTTGAAAAAAAAAAAAAAAAAAAAAAGCAAAAAACAAAACAAAAAAACCCATTGTTTTTAGAAAAAGAACAGGGAAAAAGTTATTATGTGATTCCAATGGGATTGACCAATTTTATGGTACATAAGAGAGATGCTGATTGTAAAAAGGATTTGCCCTTCCAGTGGAATCCAGGGCAAACCTGGCTCTCCAATGTGATCCCAAAAAAAACCTGAAAGAAAACCACAAAATGTGCAGGGAAAAAAAAAGTGGTTTTTCCTGGATCATAGTCAGTGGAATGCATTTCCACAGTCACAATGCAGAAGGAACAAGGAAGGCAAAAGTCTTATACAAAATAGTCAGCTATAGCTTTTTGCAGTCCAACCCTTGCATTTCCTTTTCTTGGATGTCTCTTTATCTTTCACACATTTTGAGTGAAAATAAAATCTGGAAAAGATAAATTACTCTGCTTCCCATGAGAAGTGGTCTCTGCTACAGTGTAAGAGAATTCAGAGGAATTCATGCAGGGAAACAAGCAGTTTTCCCCAAGAAAAAGGCCATTTGGGGCTCTAGACAATTAAGGAAACAACTCAGAAGTGTGACAGAGTCTATCATCCCTTTCTGATTTATTCTTTTACTTTTTAGGCACGGTCAAGTAAGGAGCAGCGTTGGGGAACACCCCTTCTCTCCAGAAATCACTCCTTGGAGGAGGAATTTGAAAGAGCAAAGGCAGCTGTTGAGGTATTATTTCATTTACTGTTTTCATTTTCAGCTTATGTTCTACAGATTTCAATCTTGCAGCACAAGAAGAGGAGAAAGTTGGAACTGGGTTATTTAAAGCAGAGAAAAGATTCATGCAGAGCAATTCATGCAGCTATTAAGTTAAAACAGCAGCTTGTCTCTTTAAAAAAAGGAAATCCAAAACCCTTAGAAATAAAAAAAACATTAGAGAGAACCAAGTTTTTAAGCTGGATTTTTAATGCTAGAGCAAATGGGTAAATGCCCAAAAATGTAGCTAATTCCAAACTGCAGGTAAAGGGAGGGAAACATGGCAACTATGTGCCATAAGCTCTTTAAGCCCAAGTCTCCACTGTGAAACCAGAGCTCACAATCACTGAGCAGCACAATTACCTGGTGTAAAGCAGAGCTGTACATAAGCACCAACCATGCACCATTTTCACATTTTTACAACTAGTGGCAGAATGCTAAACACAGGAGTATTCTTGTTTCCTGGTGAATCTGTTTGGGTTGAGAAGATAAATGTATTTGGATAGTTCTGATTTGTATTTCTGGGGTTTTTTCACTAACTTCTACATTTCCAACATCTAAAACATCTCTTGAGTGTTATCCTATACCACTAGTCCAAACTGATCCTGCCTAGACACAAAGTTGAATACAGGTTTTTAGCAGAACTCAACAAAAAATTAAATGTAAGTATTGGCCTGGAGCATCATTATCTTCTCAGGGGTTCCATGGGCAACCCTTCAATATCCCATTGCCACAAAGAGCCAAGACAGCTCCATTCCAGCAAGGACAGAATTTCAGGCTAAATTATGTAACAGCCTCTGAAATGAGTTCTTAGGGTACAGAAGATGAAGCTGTGAAACCAGTTCCTCACAACTGGTTATTTTTAGCATGGACTGTAGGCTCATTAGTCTTCAAACCATCTAGAACACTTTAGGGATGTTTGAGTTTAGATTTAAATTTTAGTCATGTATTTTAATACTCTTCTAATTCAAGTTTCATACCATTCTAATTCCAGTGTTGACAATTGAACTATTCTAGCTTAATATTGGCTGATGAGAAAGGAAACTATACCTAAATCTGATACTGGCTTCTAACTAAAAAGAGAATTTCTTTTTGAATTAATTAAGCTGATCATGATATGCTATGGCAAGATTCAGAGTTCCTAATATGGTTTCTTAGGATTTTATTGAATACACAAAAAAATCTGGTCTCAGCATACAAGGCTGAAATGGACACAATCAGTAAATTAGCTCTTTCATAAACTAAGCACAGAAGGCATTTTTTCTTTCCAGATCAAATAAATTCTTCATCAACATCTGCTGGTGAGGCACAGGAGAGGTTTTTGATGTCCCACATCGTACACATTCACTCCTGGCAGGAAAGGAGGGAACTTGCTTTCAAATTGCCACTGCTTAAGATGCTTTAGATGTTCCTGCTTGCACTGAGGCTGATCCTCGGGGTGGGACGTGCTGTGCTGTGACCTGTGAAGGCAGCACAGGGAATCTGATGCTGAACATCTCTGTACGAGTGGTTAAGCAAATGATGTCAGTACTCCTGCAATTGCCAGGAACTTGTGTGATTGGGAGTTTCCAGACACTCAGCAGGAAGAAAAATGAGTTGAGTCCAACAACAGATTACAAGACATTATTGAACGTCTTTGCAGAGTAAAGTAAGGAAGAGAATGTATTGTTAAAATTTTTTTTAAAAAAACTACCTTGCAGACTAAGAGGTCATTCTGAGGCAACAAAGACAGGTTGTTAAAATTCTTTAAAGTAGTCTCAAAAATAGCTATTAAAAAGAATCAAATTAAATGTTTCCCCAGCTGTAGCTGGCAGCCTTAAAGTTATTCTTTCTGCTTAAAATAGAACCTTGGGCCAGGTACTTAAAATGTAAAGGAAAGGATTCTTCAAGACCTTATAGAGCAGTTGTTTCCATTTGCATATGAAAAGAGCTGAATTTTCATCCTAGCTAAAATGAAGTGGTAAGAAAGCTGGAGTGATTGAAATAAATTGGAACCCATCTCTGAAAGATTAGTGCTTTCTTAAGCAGAGAACAGATACAGGTCAAAAATTCATTTTTTAGGCTTTGGATGTTTCTGTAATATTCTTCAATTGGGAAAGCTCCAAGTGAAAAGATTAGCCAGAAAACTGATCAAGAAAAGGAAGTAAATCTCAGGTTCTTTGTGGCCTAGTTTGAAAGGAATTAATTAACAGTTCAGTAAATGAAGACACCAAACTTTATTCTCCACCCAGTATTCACTTCAGAGCTTTGGGAATGGTTTTAAGATGTCAAACTTTGAGATTAATGAAGATTTGTGAGGTAATTCTTTCTTAAGAAGGTTTAAAGATGTCTATGCCATTGGGGAATCTTTTAGGAATACAGTGGTGAGTAAAATAGCTTTTTTACTAGAGAGGGTCCAGATCCCCTTGCAGCGTTTGGGTGCTTGCAGACCTCGCTACCTTTTATATTATCCTTGAAATTGGATTTGATTTTTTGTCCCATGAGTCTTTGTCTCCATAATTTCCAAGTTCCATAGGAACTTGATGGGGATTCAGATCCATTCTGTACTTCTATTCCATTAAGGTAATTGTTTTATCAACCACCATCCTACTGGTGATGAGTTAGAATAAATAAAAATAAAAGCAAGAAGGTGCAAAAACTTCCATCTGAGAAGACTCAGAGATGGAAAAAAAAAGCTGTTATTTTCTTATTCCACTTTTCTCTGATTAAACTGCAGATGCCACACTGTTTTGTGAGCTTATGCATAAGAAATTTTGAGCTGTCCTTCCCAGCATCATTTTATTTACAACACAATGTCACATGAACCATCTGCTGTATAATGTACTGCTTTGAAGCATCAGAGCACATTACAGCTAAATTATGTGACAATAGGAGGAAAAAGATGGGATTAATTTGTTCTAGCCTAGGAAAACATATTCCAGGACCATTGGTTTTGTAGTTCCCATGAGTACTGATTGGAATCCTTTCTGTTCCTCCAATATTCCTGTCTCACTATTTAGATATTTCTTTGGATGGGCCTAAAACTGGCCAAACCATATTATAAATTAGAAACTAGGAACTTGAGTCATTCACATGCATTTTATTTGATACTCTTGCAAAACACAGTGGGAATCTTTGACTTGATAAAGATTTTTATGTCTAAACCTTAGCAAAATTTGCAGATTTTGTTTCAAGAAGATATCAGCTAAGGAAATCTTACCTAGTTAAGCACACAATTTAACTTACTGTGTCTTTCATATCAAAGAGTATGGTAATGCAGTAATTCAGAGAACAATGACAGAACCTTTCTTATGCATTGGTCAATTAGGAATATTGCAAATTAATTTTTGGCAATAGAGGACATGCAAAATTCTGGAAGTTTGACAACAGGTAAATTTATAAATATATCCCCTGCCCCCTTTCATTGGATCACAAGAATAAAGAGCCTGGAAATATTATGCCTCTCGTTTGTTTAACTGATTCAACATATTTTTAAATACTGAGAGTAAAAATAGCCTCTTTGACAAAATGCAGAATTTTCTGCTTGGAAGCAGTCAGATGGTACGAACATTTTTCCTGGTTGTCATTCCTCTTAACTGCAGCTGATCTGAGAATGTGTTAAATGTGTTCAACTGGTCTGAAAACTTTTGGTTGGTGCAAAGTATTTCACCAACCTTAAGGTGGCAAAAACATTGAAATGAGGTTAATTGTCGCTGGTGGTGTAGCAAATAGAGCTAAAATTA
Source organism: Oenanthe melanoleuca (assembly GCF_029582105.1). Lineage (NCBI taxonomy): Eukaryota > Metazoa > Chordata > Aves > Passeriformes > Muscicapidae > Oenanthe > Oenanthe melanoleuca. The sequence continues at coordinate 19,096,265 of NC_079343.1, read as the reverse complement.
GATCTAGGAGCCTTGATCCAAAGCCAAGGTTTTAGAAAGGCTCAATATTAATTTAACCCTCCTGCCACTGAAGTCAATGAAAAAAAATTGCTGCTAATGGCAGCTGAAATAGACTTAGGTCTTCAGCAAAGGCTGCAATATTTACAATATTGAAATGTGTGTGATATTTACAATTCTCTTCCTCCAGGACACTGAGCTGCTCTGCAGTTGACATTGGTCAGTGCCTGGCCCAGGTGCTCAGAGCAGCTGTAGCAGTTTCAGAGCCCCTCCTGCTGAATGTCCTCAGAATGCTGCAGCCTGGCCCAAACCAGCAAATCTTTCCTTATCATTGCAAAATGACTGCTGGTCCTGTGTCCAAGCAGTGTAGGATGAGCTGAGAGAAGTTACAGCAAAGCTGGTCTTGTCCTCATTGCATTTTCCCTCCTCCTTTGACACTGTAGATGGAAATCAGTGTGGCTGCACAGTAATTCACTGGCTTTTTATGTGCAGTGTAAACACAGTGAACTTCTGCAAGAACTATAAATATATCATTAAACAGCAGAATTTGAATTTAATACCTAAATCCACTTATATGTTTGCTTACTATCTGCAGAAATACTATTTGATATTTCCATACCATTGATTCATAAGGAATTTTTGTGCAAAAATGCAAGCAAAAATTCTAATAGAAATATCGTATATATATATAATTATTTCTATAAATTAATCTGGCTAAATAAGGCCATTAATAAATAGTTTTCAGTAGTTTTATTAATTTTAATCTGAAGAAAAGGGAAATTTCCATTTTTTTTACCTCATGCTGAATCTCAAAATTACTGCTAGTTAAAACATGATCACATATTTTTTATTCCAGGGCATTGCAGATTTGTGCTGAATGAGAAGTGGTTGATGGAGGCATCTGTTGAACAGGATCTTTTTAGGGATTCAATTGCCTCTGGTCATGGTTGATAAGAGTTAAAGAGGGAGTGATCTGATTCATTATCCCAGTCTTTTCAACTCCTAAATGGATATTTCAATACAATCTCACAACTCTTTATATGAATTTATTTTCTTCAAGTCTGGAATGAGAGCGAATTCTGAAGTGGTGTAACAGAGTGGTCAGGGGCAGTTCACTTCCATTACCTGGAGTGAAACCTCCTCTTCAAGAGTGAATGATTCCCAATTTATTTCCTTTACCACAGAGGAACATAGCAGATTCCTTCACAGATCCAGTAATTGCATGACTCAGACAATCCTGTATTGAAGACTGAATTCAGACAATCCTGAATTTCTTCCTGAGTGGAAGACAGGATGCTTTCCTTTTCCCCAGCACCTAGGAGGATTGCAGCAAGCCATGCAATCACAGTCTAAGCTCTATTTTTCCAATCATGCCTGGCTGTGCAGCTGTACCAAAGTCGTCAGCCTTGTAACAAAGATTCACACAAAACTATCCAGACCAGTTCATAAAACCTTCAATTAATTTTGATTAGCACCTTGTTCTCAAATGGTTCTGTCTAAATCTCAATAGATTTATTTGTGCTGTTGTCTTTGACATAAATAGGGTGAAAAACTGTGCCCCCAGTGATGTCAGTTCACTGAAACACTGGCCACTTCCTTGTAGGAACTGGAGATATTTGGAAAGGTTTTAGGACTCTGCAAATATTCTGCTATGGATCTCCTTTTTGGAGACCCATGAGTAATGTGTGGAGGCTGAAAAAGTAGCACCTTAATTTGGATTCTCCCCTTCTCTAATTCTGTTTCTATTTCTTGGCATCATTTTCTAGTAGCCACAGTTGTTCCCTCCTTCTGGTCGTTGCTAATCTCATTCGTCGTCCTAAATCTCATCTGTTTTTCATAATTTCTCTTTCCCTTGTATGTGCATTTTTCCCTCCTCTTTGAGCTGAATATTAATTTTGCTGGATGATTTTATAATCTCTTGTAGATTCCTCTCACCAACAGAGTATATAATGCAGTATTGAGATTTCTTCAGTTTGTATTACATCCCTTATTCAAACACCCTCTGTCTAAGCTTTGGCATTTCTTTCTCATAGCTGGAAATTATGCTGAATATACCAAAGTAAGCAATGCTTGCTCTCTTTCAGAATGTTTTATCTATTATTCTTTTGCATATATATTTAGTTGATTTTTCTTTCTTTTTTTCCTTTATTTTCTTTGTCCAGGGACTTGGAGCATTAATTGCCTTCAAATTTTATGTAACAATTTGCTGTTAGCATCAATAAGATGCAGTGTAAGCTGCTGCAAATCCTGCTTCAAACAGGACATACGCTGCCTCTGAGATAAAGAGTTTTCTGTTTTCTGTTGACAAAATGCATTCCAATAAAAGAGATGAAATTTAATTATATGGAATTCCAAACAGGAGCTGTAGAATTTCAGTCCATGTGATTATTAATAGAACTAATACTGCTCAGCAAAACTGACACTCAGAACACTGGTAGAAAGAAATTCAAAAGTTTAAAAAAAAAAAAAAAACACCTTTATTTTAAAGTTCTGTTTTTCCTTTTCTCTTTTCCTCCTTTTCTTCTAGTCTGACACAGAGTTTTGGGATAAAATGCAAGCAGAATGGGAAGAAATGGCTCGCAGAAACTGGATTTCAGACAACCAGGAAGCACCAGGGCAAGTAACCATCTCAACCATTGAGAAGGTAACATCAAGATTTTTATTGCTGTACATCCCCCTGAGCAAATTTGAGATGAGCCTCAGCTCTTCCAGGAAACCTAGGGAAACTCTTTGGACATGGAAGTTAATTTTACCCCAAAGAGCTCAACCTCTTTAATTGTCTGTGGGTGGGGCAGATTTGGAAGAACCTTGCCACAAGTGAGAATATGTTTAGATTTGCACATAGCCTAAATTCAGCTGAAAGGATCACAAAGCAATTGCTGGATTTACGGGCACTTTTGAAGACAGGCACTTAAGGAAAAGCAACAAATAAAAATATCTGGGCTGAATCTCCATAATTTCTATGCTCAGCATTCAAACACTGTTGAGGATAGAAATTGTGGACATTTCAGCTCTTTTCTTCCTTCCTTCCATTCAATATTTTATTTTGATTTCTGTTATGTAGCTGATATTACCACACACCCTTTGCACTGCAGTGAGAAGAGAAAAAGGCAAAACATAAAGGCATACTAACATAAACTCAGGGGCTTGCTGCACTGCTCTGTATCAGGAAGGTTAATTGAAGATTTCAGGATTTTAACTGAGCAGTCAGGATGTTATGAGCACTGCAGGGAGTTCAGCTGCTTGGTGTGTGTTCTTTACCATGACCTTGGATGTCCTGGGCTCAGAAGTTCAGCTCTGCTCCTACTGAGGCACTGAGTTGTTGACATTATCTTTGATGGAGAGCCCAGCATAAGCACCTGTCAGTAGAACTTCAGAGCTAGAGTCAAAATAAAGAGAGCAGAAACATAAATGCCCGGTGATGTGACTTTTCACACTTTTTGTCATTGAATTCCGTGGGTGCCATTTCCACATAACAAAGGTTGTTTACACCCAGTAGGAAAATGGTGAGTCATTGCATTTTTTTAGACTCGTCATTCCCTGCAAGTTGTCATTCATCGCGGGTCCATTATCTCTCTTCTCCAGGGTTATTATTTCCACACCGACAATCCCTTCAAAGACTGGCCTGGTGCTTTTGAGGAAGGACTGAAGAAAATGAAAGAAGGTGACCTGCCTGTTACAATCTTGTACCTGGAGGCTGCAATTCTCCAGGAGCCCAACGATGCCGAGGTATTCACTGCTGTGCCTTCTCCTGGCAAAGGAGAAGGGAGCTCCCTTCTGCATGGAGTGATGGAATGATTTCTGGGCTCAAACCTTCCAGTCATCATTGACTGAAACATTGGATTCTAAGGGTTAGGAATTAGTGTGTGCTTTTAAATAGATATCAATGAGTTCTTCATAGGATGAGAAACTGGTTTTGAAATATTGTTGTTTGAAATATTTCAAACAGTCCCTTTGTATCATGATGATTTCAAACTATCTTGTAAACACTGCTATTCAAAAAGATGAATATTTTTGATTTAACAAGACTGTTGAAAAATTTTTTAAAGTTATATAAATTTCTTCAATGTTTCTGTTTTCAACTAGTTTATATTTAAAGTCTGTTTTGTGTGAAATGTTAAAAATATTTATACTGTATCTAGGGCTCTTTAAATCTACTGCTACATTAAATTAAACAGCTTACTTCAAAAAAGCAGAGAATCCCAAGCTCCTTATAAACCCCTAACATATATAATACACAATCAAATAATTATTCTTCTCTATTTTCCATAAAATTGTAGCAAAATTTAAAATGCACAGTAATTCAAATTTAAGAAATTAGCATGCTATTATAAGCTGACAGAATACCCATGCATTCATTGACTGTAAATGTTTATTAAGCCCGAAGATATTCAGAAGTGCATTTATTGGGACTGTTGGTGTGCACACTGGAGAGAAATCTGTGGTTAGTGCTGGACATATCTGCTGCTTTTCCTCACCCCTGTGTTTAACAGGGATATTGGTTGTAACTCTGTTTGCAGTTGGATGTATTTAACAAAGTAAATTATTATTTTTGCAGGCCTGGCAGTTCCTGGGTATAACACAGGCAGAAAATGAAAATGAGCAGGCAGCCATCGTGGCCCTCCAAAGGTAGAGGGAGACCAGTCTGAAATCTGGGGTCTGATGGGTGTTGGGTTATGGAGACCTGGGGATGTTTAATGTCATTCCTATCTTGGAATGTGATTTATTTTACAGAGTAGAGCATTGACACAGATATAGAAACTCCCAGTGACTTCAGAGGGATAACTAATGATTAATATTTCTGTTTTATTACTAAGTGCAGTATTTTATGGAATGCATTTGGTACAATTTAAGTACATGTGCAAAAGAGAAGTTACATGGCCTAATAAATATGAGTTAGGCATGAGGCAAATGAAGTGCATTTTTACATTCCAGCCACTTGGTATATTTTCTGTAGTCTGTCCTTTAATTAAGAGGTTTTCTTAATTGGAGTGAGCTCCTTTCAGTTGCTGAATGCTAAGTTGCCAACATTTTTAGGTTGGTGGAGTAGTGAAGATCACAGAATTCTTGTACATAAAATGTGAGCTCAAAAATATCAGCATTATTGTTGTTATTATCTTTCTGTAATGGGATTTTATGTCTCCATTTGAAGCAATATTCAATTACATCAGTACTGATAACCATGAAGTTATTTCACCTAATGATACTCAAACTTATTTATATGTCCCTTATTAGTTTACCTGGATAGAAATACAAGGGGCTGCCTGATGTAGGAGCTTGCTCATCCCCAGCTTTCAAAAGAGCAACAGTGATGATTGTGATTTTCTTCACATGGATTATTTTGGACAATTCAAGCATTATGCTTGGCTGCAGATATTTTTTATTTTCTGCCTAGGTGCTTGGAACTGCAGCCAAACAACTTGAAAGCTCTGATGGCCCTGGCTGTGAGTTACACCAACACTGGCCATCAACAGGAAGCCTATCAATCCCTGAGAAACTGGATAAAGCAAAATCCAAAATACAAGTATATAGTGAGAAGCAAAAAAGGGTCCCCAGCACTTACCAGGAGGATGTCTAAGACAGCAGATGAAAGGTAAATGCAGTGGAAACCCTCTTGGTGGAAATACTAATGATATCCCTAGAGCTGATGTGTCCCCTTGTTCTGTAGAAGTCCAGCCTGCTCCCTATGATGGAAGAACATGTCTCTAATAGCAGGAGAGGGAAACCAACAAAGAACATTTAATTTAATGACTAAAGGCTTTATATTTTACACCATCCCTGGAAGCCATTTGATTTACCTTCAGCTTTCTTAAATGACATAAAAGTCATGCTTTGGCAGCCCTTCATCGTGATTGCATGAGGACAATAAACAAGTACCTCTGGACTGTGAGATGCATAATAAAGTCATTAAAGGCATAAACATGATTTAGAGAACCAAACCACTCAAGCTATCTCACTGCTTGTCATTTTGAAGACAGGCCTTATGTTTTACCCTCATCACTTACAAGTCCTGGTTGACAAGATAATTTCATATGAGCAAAAATAAAATATGCAAGTTCTGCTTAATTGCTAAGTGTGTTATTCTACTTTGGCTTCATCCTGCTGACATCTGGTGCTGTTAGTGCAAAGGATTTAAGAAGCTCCAGTGGGCACAGAAGTCATGTTTTGGCATCTTTCTTCAAGGATCTTGGCAGGTCCCTTACCTATTCCTCTTAAAAATATTATTTTTGCCACTAAAGAACTGGTTTATGTCTAAGAAACTCATCTAATTTGAATAGTTTCAATAAACCTTCATGTCATTCCACTTGAGTTCACGGCTGTCCTTCGACCTCATTTCATAGATTAACTTTTTTATTTCAAGAAGTTTTATTTTATTTTATTTTATTTTATTTTATTTTATTTTATTTTATTTTATTTTATTTTATTTTATTTTATTTTATTTTATTTTATTTTATTTTATTTTATTATTTTATTTTCAAAGTTTACAACATCACCCTGAAGTAAACTTTTGCCACGATGAAGAAGCTCATTTACAAATTTGAGGAATGTAACACTCCTGATAAATCCACTACAAATACTTTCATTTCAGGCTATGCAATCAACATTGAAATATTGGTAAATAACTGTATGATGGATCTTTAAGTTACTTTTCTCCTTTGTCTAGCTCATTACTTGAAGAAGTAAAGGATTTGTACCTGGAGGCTGCTCACCAGAATGGTGATATGATAGACCCTGATCTGCAGACAGGACTTGGGGTCCTTTTTCACCTGAATGGAGAATTCAACAGAGCAATAGATGCATTTAGTGCTGCTTTAACTGTTCGACCAGAGGTACATTTTATACTTTCACATTTTTAAAAATTTAGCTTTACGGGCCAATTCTTTTTCCCTGTCTGGATCAGGCTATTATTAATGACATGTCACTTCTGCCATTAAAATTTTAAGACCCAGAATAGAAATGTTAATTACAAGACATCCCTGTTTAGAAGCAGATTTATGCATGTCCAATTCCTACCTGTGTGCTGATTAATGGTATTAGATATACAAAGTTGCCTTTGATTAGAACCTCACATTCCTTATCAATTAAGATACAATACTATTATTTTCAGCAGTCTCCTTTCCTTTGCAAGCAAAGATGGGAGATTATGTCTGGTTTTTGACACCTGCAGTAGAAAACTCCTTTTCTCACCAGGACTACACGTTATGGAACCGCCTTGGGGCGACCTTGGCCAACGGGGATCGCAGTGAAGAGGCTGTGGAGGCTTACACACGAGCTTTGGAAATACAGCCTGGCTTCATCAGGTCCAGATACAACCTGGGGATAAGCTGCATCAACCTAGGGGCATACAGGTGAGCATGAAAAATGTGTGAACAAAAAGTCAGGCATCACAACTGCCAAGCGAAGATACATTTTCAAGCTGGAGGTATCTAAGAAAAAAATAATCAGAATATTGCTATATAATCTCAGCTATTGTGAAATGTGATCATAACTTTTTACAATGGACTAAAAAGCATTTTTGTAGCTCTAAGTGCAAGTACTCTCATAATCAGTGGGATTGTTCTTGCACTTAAAATGGTTCTGCTCTTAAGAGCTTTTGTAAAAGAAAATGTAAGAGCCTGTCTTTAAAAGGGAAATTCAAGTTAAACTGCTTTGAGTAGTTCATGCCATCAAAAACATCCTTCAGGAATGAAGGTGATATTCCAGGGTCCCAACTGTCAGATTAGCTATCAGGGAAGATGAAGGGGAGTTTTCCTGCAACGAAGACAGAACCCTCAAATGTTTGGGTGAACTGAGTTTTGTGTTACCCCCAGCCACACCCTCCTGCTTGATGAAAATCCAGCAAGAACAACACAAAGGGGCTGATGAACTAAATTGTAAAATCATCTATTTAAGCCTGGCATGGAACTTCAGAAAGTTTGCCTGTAGTTGTTAAGCAAATTATGTTGCTTGTTTCTTTTTTTTTCTTTTCCCTACAGAGAGGCTGTCAGCAATTTCCTCACTGCTCTCAGTTTGCAAAGAAAAAGCAGAAATCAACAGCAGGTTCCCCACCCTGCTCTATCAGGCAATATTTGGGCAGCACTTCGGATTGCTCTGTCTATGATGGACCAGCCAGAACTATTTCAAGCTGCCAACGTGGGTGATCTAGACATTCTCTTAAGAGCTTTTAATCTAGAGCCGTAATAAAAAGGATTCAAAAATTGATTAAAGTGTAATAGGAAACAGAGAACTTTTTTTATTACTCATTCCCAAATGACCACATTTTCCAAAAGATCATAACTGTAGATCAGTAGGGGAATTCCTTCAGACATTATTCATAAAGGAAAAGTTCAAAAGCACAAAAATAGTGTGAATAAATTCAAACTCAAAGGGTTGAAATGAGCTGTGGCTAATCGGACAAAGCCCTGAACTAGATGAAATAGCAATTTCTGAAGAATTTTCATCCCATGCAAGCTATATCTCTCTATATACATACCGCTGTAAAAAGAAAAGTATCTTAAGAAGAAACCTAGATAATGGTTATTGCAAGTTATTGCACATTAGAATGGCAAGCAGTGCATCCAAGGAATCTGCTTAGTAGCTCATTGCACTATGCTGATACCACTTTGCCCCACAGTGGGGATTCCTTATCCTTTGGTTTCTTTGATGGAAAATCTTCTCAAGGTCCATTTTTAACACAGCTCTGAAAATAGATGCATGTAAAAAGGATGTGTTTTGTTTTTAATATATTTATTAGCTGGCAATCAATTTTTTGCTTCCAAAGGTACCTGGATTAATTTGGGCCCAGTTGTGCAGGCTCGTTGTGCAATGTCAAGAGACCACAGTCCATGGAGGGCTATGGGATGAGGCCAGGTACATTTGTTGAAGCCAAGTGTTGCCAGCAGAAGAGGCAATTTGCACTGGAATTGTTACTGTTCAAACCAGCTGTCCTTGATCTGGGACAGTCTGAAGGAGCTTGTGGCAGGGTCTGCACCTTTCTGTGTACTTATGCACTTTAATCTCTCTTTTTGTAAAATAGTGCTATGCTTTTATTTCAGTCATCAACAATGGAATGTACAGGATGGCCTTGTTGGCAGAGAGGACCAAATGTAATTTCCTGAAATGTAATGAGAGGGTTTTCAATATTCATATGTTTAAAAATGCAAATACAGTATAAACTGCATTAACTAGAAAGATTATTATATGCATCCATCAGGTACTACACATATACATGCATGTGCATGCACACACATGTTGTATGCAAATGATGTCATTTCAGAACATAACGAGCTACAGATTTCATTGCAAATGAAGAAAAATATTTGTAGGAGTTGCTGCCTGCAGACCATGCTCAAGGGAAAACTTTCCCTAAAGAAACTGGTCTATAAATTGCTTGTAGGATTGAGACCAAGGCTTGATCCTGCTGTTATGGCAAACAGCAGCAAAGTCTCCACGACCTCCAGAGAAAATGATAACAGAGAAGATCCTTAGATAACAACACTATGGGTAGCTGCTTAGAAACGTGTATATAAACACACTGTCTTCATTTTCCCTGGCTGGATGAATGGGGAGCAGGGTTGGGGCAGAACCAGTCCCTGATGAATGGATTGATTCAGCTACAACCAAACACATTTAGCTCAGGGTGAATGCGTCAATCAAAGAAGGAAGAGAAATTTTTAGGAGGTGATTTTCAGTTTCTGATATTTTAAATATTTTTCTTGAATAGTGAAAGATAAGGAGTTTTAATTAGATGTGTTGATCTGTGGTCAGGAATTCAATGTGCAGAGCAGATACTGGAATATATTAAAGTGGGGCAAATATCACATTTCCCATAAACAACATTAGAAGAAAAATCCAGCTCAGAGGGATAAAAAAAGAAATCCAACTGCACAGATCACAGAGAAAGATGCTCTGTGGGAGTTGGACAGTTTCACCAGTACAAACCTAAAGTTTCTTGCAGCTGTCTGTTATTTTGAGCCACCACTTAAAGGAAAATTCCATGCAAGACAGTGTAATCACTGCATCTAATCACCATATATAGGTTGTTAAATAAAAATAATTGTCATTAGAAAAATAAAAGGCTTACACTCCTCACTTTCTCCCACTGAATAGAGATGCCAAAACAGCTACAGAAATTTTTTAAGAGTGCTTTATTAATTCATTGTTTACACATATATTCCTGTTTATCTATCAGGTGTTTCATAACTGATTCCTGCAGCTTTCTCTAAGGATGGGCCAGCCTGGGAATGTCACTGTAGCTAAGTGGGCTGCTGTATGCATATCTGCTGACAACAGTTTGCTCTTTTGCTTTGACAGTGATGTGTGATGACAGCTCTTTATTGATAAGGCAGAGCAGAAGGTGCAGTGCAATTGAATCTGGGAAGTGATAAGAGAGAAGGGAGGCAGCTTTGAGAAGAGGCTGTAAAGCAAAGGCATATGTGCTTAGATTTTGCTTGATGCCCTGCCATCACACAAGTTCTTCTAGAATATCCTTTGTGCTGTTGTGTAGGATAACCAGTGCTTACCCAGAGGAATTAGCTGTTCAGGGACTTTATTTTTGTATCTTTGAAATTAACAAAAAAAAAAAAAAAAAGTACTTCTCAGAGTCAGAATGACAAGGGGTATTTGATTCTCATGGCAGTTCACTAAACATCTCCTCCAGCCTGTGGATGAGTAACACAGAAATCATTAGGAAAACCTTATGCAAGTCCAAACCTCTCCAAAAAGAACAGACTAAAGAGGTAGCTGATTTATCCTGGGATGCACTGCTCAAAACTTCGTTTATGTGCTGATCTATGTCCACACCCATGGGACTGGCATGAGCTGTGTGCATAACCTTGAGAGAATTCACCAGGGCTGAGCTCTGCCTTCCCAGGGGAGGCTCAGCCCCAGCCCATCTCAGCTCTGCTGTACAGGACATGGGCTACAAAGCCTGTTCCAAGAGGTGCACAGCCTTGGAGATTATCCCAGCTGTCCTCTCCTGTTGTAAGTAGCCTGTGGCCAGTCAGCCTTGTGCCACTAACAGAGGCACTGGGAAAGGCTAAAGCAGGGCAGGTGACAGGGGACAGTGGCACATCTCACACAGCTCTGGACTGGCCAGTGTGGGAGAGTGGCTGGAGACTGAGCTCACTCACTCTAACAGGTCAGGCCCAGCAATTCTTAGGACTTCTGGGCACTTCCTTAGGTTCCTGAGCTTTATCATCCTCCTTTAGCCCCCTCTGCCAAGCACTGTCAGTGCAGCAGACAGGATTAGATACAGCTTTGAGCTGACCTCCTCTTGGCATTCCTTAAATATCCAGGACAAGTTTGTATATTTGCCTGAAGCAGCAAGAGGAAACATGTGAGAAGGCTGCAGCATATTAACAACCTGAACAGAAAATTCATCTACTTGTGCTTCTAACCAAGCATGAGGTGGGATAAATAAGGCGGGTGCTGAACAGAAGCAGATTGAGCCTGAGAGTGAGAGACAGCAAATCTGGGTCCTGTTCTCAGCACTCTCTGGAAGCTCGACCAAGCCAAAGTCTCCTGCCATCCCTGACTTGCCCAGGTGTGCAGGGAAGGAAGATGGGAAGCAGCATTCCTTGTACCACCTGGGAGCAGGAGAGTATCACTGCCTCATGCTGCAGGGGTGCAGGGGTGAGGTCACATCTCTCTGGGGTGGCAGGTAACACAAACACAAAGTTGCTCAGGTCTAGGAAAGCAATTTCACATACAGACTACTGATTTCAGCAGAGGAGAGACTCAGACATTTCAGGATGCAGTAGAGCACCTATGAGGTGAGGCCCAGAGAGCTGTAATGGTGTATCACCATGTCCCACCTCTGTTTCTTGTTACTCCTCTCTTTTTCCAGAGGTGATTTATCACTGCCAGGTAATTGATTCCAAGTTTTTGAATCATTTTTTTTATATTTCACGCAATTTAAAGAAAAAAAACATTTTTTAGCCCCAGCTTGGGACTCTCCATGTCTTCTGCAAAGCTTTAGGAATAGTTATGACCTAGAAGCCTGATCCATCAAGATGCTGAGCCCTGTAAGCCTGGAGTCTCACAAGAGTGCCTAGCACTTTGCATGACCAGTTCACATGCAGGTATTTCCAGGAGAGGGATGGCTCTGGTACCACTGCACGTGCTGAACAGGCACTGGAATCCCAGTTTAGGGAGTGAGGCTTTACCATGAAGGCAAAAGGCTCATTTCTGTCTGACCTCTTTAAACTGGAATGACCACAGGAGCCTTGTGGCCACAGACTGGTTTATGTCAGCTTGAAGAACTGATTTGACTTTTAGGCACACACATAAACATATCTGTATCTACTGGCATTTTCTTATGATCTGATAAATCACAGCACCTGTAAAAATATTGAGGGGGTGTTTCAAATGACTCAAAACCTCATATGACAATATTGCATGCAACTACATTAACCAGTAACCACTATGCAATATTAACCCTGAGCATGCAGCAACTACCTGAGCATGTGTTTAGAGAATGCATGCAGAAGGCTCACACATAGGGTATTCTTAAACTATTGATTAGTATCATCTGTGGAACATTTTACAACTCCTTTGCATCTGCCAGACTCAAATTTGAGTTGTTCATATTATCTGGAACAGGCTAGACCAAATGCAGAGTCCTTTTAAAATCCCATCCTTAGAATTCACCTTGTGTTGTGGGTTTCATGTTTGCTCCAAGTGCTTGATTAATAACAGACATCTGTATAACAGCTTTTGCAGACATGTTTTAGTACCCTCTCAAGAACAAACAAGCTAAATCTGCACAGCTTTCTCAGTGAAGCTGGGTTGTTTGGATTTTCACATTCTCATCTCTAGTCTGAACCACAGAACAGCCAGGTATCCCAGAGCAAGGGCCTCATGGCAGAAATAACAACTGCTGTCCTTTCTGGCACAGCCAGAGCCCGAGGCCTAAATCATTGTCTGTTGGAGCCAGTGAGAAATGGAGCAAAGCATAAATTGGTTGTAGGTCTCTTTTGCCCAAACATGCATCTGCAAAACAAGACATTATTCATTATTTTCGCATGAATTACCTGCACAGTTGAAAAAATGTGATTTCTGGTCACCAGTGTTGTCAGCTTAGCAGTCTGTACAGTGAATTTATGTAATAAATGTTAATAATATACCAAGTATTCACAAAAATGGTAAGACCAAATGCACTGCACGTTGTGAAAAAAAAAATGGTGGATATGCAATACAGTATTATCTACTATTCAAACCTTACCTAGGCTAGAATCAGATTCCTTCATTATGGTTCTACTGATTTTTGGACTGGTAGGTAAATCAGAGAACAGGAGTGCTATGCATGAAGACATCACTGACACTGAACAAACGTAGGTAAAATGAAAACCAGGCGTGTCAGAGAATCCATGGGAAGTTTCAGAGCCTCAGCCCACAAAGTAACAGGCATCAGGCAAGGTAAAGAAACAGAAGGAATCTAAATTTTCCTAAAATATGCTGTAACTTTACAAATGCTTGCAATGTGACAGCCCATTGAGTAAGCTTGCATGGTCAAGACTTGATGTGCTTTGATCTCTTTTCCCCTTCTACATTTACAGAATGCCATCAACATTGGCTAAACTTTAATTTAAACAGCCTTTTTAATATCAGTAAGCTATTGTAAATTCAGAAAAATAAAAAAAAAATTTATAAATATATTTTATATATCAGAGTATAACCTACCTAGAGTAAAATAGAACTATATAGTTTTGAGAGGCATTCTGTGTGGCTTCTTCTATATGCTGTAAACTGTTTGAAAACCTTTGCAATCTTGCATCAGTTCTTTTGGCTTTATTTTTAAGCCAACATAGAGGAAAGAAGTGATTACAGGGTTGGCAGATCCTTTCACCTGGGCCAGGTGAAGAGCCCTGCTGCTGCACACACCTCCAGTGCTCCTGAACTCCTGGTGGCCGTGGGGAAGTGCAGGGGCAGGGCTTGGCAAGGTGGGAGCCCAGCCCGACACCTGAATGTTTACATTCCCTTACAAAGGCTCATATTGACCCAGATCAGAATCTGAATGTAAGAACATACGGGGTAAAAGGTCAGTTTCTTACTCCAGGTAACTCTGCCTCTGTATGCTTAGTGCATTATCAGCTGTGTATAATATTAAACACAGACCCATAGTTTACTGATGCTTTAATTTGGTGTTTCCCTGCACTGCTGTTTAAAATAATCTATTTCCTCAAAATACTGGATGTGTTAAATTTATTAAGGTCATAGATGACTATTTGCAGAGCACCACACTTAATGTAGTATTTTTGTACTGTAATGGAAGCATGCCTTCCTTGGGTTCTTTTCCACATATTAAATTGTATTTATTTACCTGTATTTATAACTGTGCAATTTTTAAATATGTTTTAAAAATAAACTTTGTCTGTGGCTTCAAATATTTCAAAATCTCTTTTCGACCTGAAAAGGGTCTTGACTTCAATTATTTAAACTGAAAGGAGGAATCAAAGTCTCCAACTGAAAGGATTTTTTCAATGAAGTCTTCTATCCTATTTTTTACCATGTGAACATGCTTCTCTACCTAAAAATCAACTCCAGAAGATGCTTTTGTTCTCATTTTTCCTAAATTCATTGTTTCTCTGAGGCAGAGTTATTTTTAGAATTGATTTTTATTTCGACAAGTTGATCAATTACAACTGGAATTTATACCAGCTGAAGCTGCCCCAAAGGGTTCTGCACACACAGCCCATATGAGGAAAATGGGGAAAAAGCAGGTAAGAATTTTTCCTGAAGACCATGCAAAAATTAAAACAGAAGTAACAAAATCACAAACCAACCTTTGTGAAAAGCAAAGCCGACATGCAGTGACTGAAATCACTGGTCAAGCAATTTCCCATACACCACCATAGGAACGGGCTCTCAGCATTTTTCAGTTGTCTTTCATGGGATGAGGTGAAAATGCTGACAAGGATGATGTCATTCCTACTCTGCTTTTGCTGTGAGACACCAACATAAGCACAGACATCAGGGAATTTTTATCCTGAGCTGCCGTGGACAGAAAAGCTGACAGCCAGCAAGGGGCTGTGACAGTGACAGCACAGGGCTATGGGAAAAGCAGGACTCTCTCCATGGACATGTGGGCTGCTCCCAAACAAACAGAAGACACAGCCATGTTTTGCCTGTAGAAGTAAAGCTCTGTCAGAAAAAACAACTGGCCAAAACCTATGGCTTTAACCTTCCTTTAACCAGAACCTTCCACCGAGAAACAAAGGGAGCAGACACTAAAATCACACTAACCCTTAGGTTAGGACAAAATTGAGTGTGGGCTCTTGACACTGATGTGTTTTGCTGGGAGATGTTAAGGCTAGTTCAGTTCTTTTTGCTCAAATGCACTGACAAAGCAGCAGCAGGAAAATCCTTTGGTTATGTGCTCCATAGGGAACCCAGACCAGGAAGACAGCACTGACACAGGAACACAGTGGGAGAAATGCATCAGTACCAAATCCACATAGAAAACTGCTCAAAAATCACTGGTAAAGAGATCTGAAAACATAATCTCCCACTCCAAACAGCTGCCAGTCATGCAGTAACTGTTCTCAATAATTTTATAGCATTTTTCCCACCATGGCTGTCAGTGCTGCCCTTATTCAGGTTAAGCTTGCAGTACACCTGAGGGACACAAAGGTGCTGCTTCCCACTTCAGTGAGGGGGAGCAGAGGGTGGTAATTTGTCACTGATCCAATCCTGCCTCCCACAAACAGTCTGCAAAAGCTAGAAGGCACAAATCTTATACAGGAAATTCCTGGAAATTCTGAACAGAGCTCTTAAGCTTGTACAGGGAGCCACTCTCCCACCTTTTCCAGTTGTCACAAGTGGTGTGAACAGCATGGCTTGAGTTGCCATGGTCACAAAGGACATCTGTGATAGAAGAGAAACTAAAACAGATAATTCAGTTTAGACTTCAGAAGCTGAACCATCTCTACATTCCT
The DNA here is from genome assembly GCF_029582105.1 of Oenanthe melanoleuca. NCBI lineage: Eukaryota > Metazoa > Chordata > Aves > Passeriformes > Muscicapidae > Oenanthe > Oenanthe melanoleuca. The sequence continues at coordinate 19,080,351 of NC_079343.1, read as the reverse complement.
TACCACTCATCATTTCTCATGTCCTCTACTTCTATGTCAAGAAGTGTCACTGAGCCCAGCAAATTTGCCTCTCACCTCTCCTCCAGCTGCTTGTCCTGTGATCCTATAAAAGTTGTCACCCCTCAGTTTTCTTTTTAGCTTACTGCATCTAGCAGAGTCCCAAAAGTCACATTTCTATGTGAAGTCCTTACATGTGAGGAAAACAGATGTCTCCTTTACTGAGCAGCAGAGGAAATTTCTGAGTATGAAAAATTGAAGACCATGATAAAGCAGAAATGTGGGGTAAAATGACATTACTATTCCACACAAACATTGCCAACTCTAGTGATCAAAGAACATCAACAGGCTTAGAAGTTAAAAACAAACAAACAAACCAATATAACTCAAAACCTGTTTTCTATTTTTTGCTATGAGGGCTTGGGGATTTTACTTTTGATTTTTTTTTAAATCCACAGAAATGCCAGGAGTCACAAGAAATCAAGACTCTCACAAACATGTCTGTTTCCTGTGCACAAGTTTTTTTAAGTAAAACTCCAAATGTGACCATAAAGAGTGAGAGGCAGCATCAAAACACATCCTGTCTGTTCCTCTTCAGTTCAGGCAGGAATAAAGAAGCAAGAATCTACACAGTCACCAGATGTGAGAATATTTCTTTTTAATTTAAAACAGTTGCAACAATGTCATTCACAGCCTTTCTCATCTCAGACAAATACTCTCCAGAAATTTAACAGTGCTTCAAGCAAACAACTCTTAATGGTGCAAAGTAAACCAGGACAGACACTTCCAGGATACAACAGTAAAACCACTGAAGAGTGAGCAGAAATCAGACACCAGTCTCAGCCATTAAGATAGGAAGGGCGACAGGGAAAACAATAAAATGTCCAGTTACATATTTTGCATAGACTTCCAATGCATGAAAACAGCAAAGAGGGTAAAAAATGCCAGGATGGAGAACAAAAGGAATCAGTTGGAGAGGTTTCTAAAGAAATCAAATGAGCTCTGGATGCATCCACATTCTGAATGTGTGTTGGGACCTGGTGGAGGCTGCCTGAATCAAAGACCTGGGCTAATGTTGGTTTCACTTACACCTAAGTCAGTCAGAGGTAATGGCACTGAACCCAGTAGAGTTACAAGTAATTGGAGTTCAGAAATATCTACACTTGTTTTAAAACCACAGCTCTGAATAAATTAATTTTTATCCTAATTATATTTTAGCTAGGAAGATTAAATTGTGTCTACATGTGTTTTGGAGACTGGAGATTGTGACTTAGAATGAGGAGATTACTGGATCCAGCATGCTGCTAGGAATGAGAGGAGAAGAGGAAATCAAGGAAAAGTTACTGAGTTTTTCTTCCTTTCTATCTCCTAACCTAAATGTGCCATACAAAAATGTAAAAATAAGTCTGAGGAACAAGAGCATTATTTACTGCCAGGTCCTGGCTTGCCATGATTCTTGGGTCAGATTGTCTCAAACAGCTCACAGTGATTTTTCTTTCTCCATTCTTTTTTGTCAAGAAGCTCCCAACTCACAGAGCCCCCAGCAGCTCCTCCAGCACCCAGACAGGCAGAGCCCAGGCTGTGCCCCTGCTTTAGCACAATCAGATTGCAGCAGGCACAGCCTGGCAGATCAGTCATCTCTTCAGTACAGCCTGTTTGAGTTGGGCTTCTGCAGTGCTGGAGTTTAAAAAAACCCCAAACCCAACAAAACTCCTCTCCCCCTTTAGGCTGAGGAGTCAGGAGTTTATATTCTGCTCCTCCAGGGTCATGATGCTCTTCACACAAAACCCATCACAAAAGCGAGACAACTGAATCATCCCTTGAAAAAAGAAGGGAGGCCACTGTTTTGGGAAAGAATAAAGTAATTCCTCAAGCACCTGACTGAAGAACTTCTAACATATTTTTAACTGTTTTATTTTAGAAAACCTGCAATCCTTTCCCCTAAAATGCTCCCTCACTCCTGACTAACTTTGGTTTGGGCAGGTAAAAGATGAAAATTACGAACTGAGAAGAACTTCAGGATCTGAGCTGCTCCAATTCACTTACCACAGCCAGCCAAGAGCCCTCTCTTTTTATTTACTCCACATTTCTAAATAAAAAGGCAGCAGCCACTAGATCTTGGTAGTTTCTAAAGAGCCCTTTAAGTTCATGAGGCAAGAGGGAAGCTGTTGCGTTGGACTTCCTTGGAATATACATGAGAATTTAAAAAAATAAAACTTAAAGAAAGGGTGGGAAAAAAGGCCTTTTCTCCTTCTTCTACTGCCAGAATGAAAAAACACACAGATATACAGAAGTTTTACTCTTTCACTTTAAATAGAAGATGTATCACTGCATAATTTGCTGATCCCATTTTCAAACCTGTCACTTTCTGGTAAAGCCTTCAAATATCCAAAATCTGGAAGAAGGAGAGAAATTACTGGCAGCTTTTATTTCATCCAGAACTGGTGGCTCAATATGCACAAGGCAGGTGAATCTCACAGGGGCCACTCATTAATGTGCCAGGACACTGCACTAATGTGTCCACAAGAGCTCTAAGTGCAAGCAGCTTTCCCAGCAATTAGATACCTTTACACTCTACAGAACTATTGCACTGGAATTTCTCTCACAATCTTTTAAGATAAAAACCTGATTAAAATACCAACAGTGTTTTTTTGGCTCTCTGCAAGGCTTTATGACCAGCTGAAGAATTACTTTTCCCCAGATGCTGCAAAAACTAAAATGCCCTTCTCATAACCAGATGTTTAATTTGGGTTCTCTTCCGTAATGTGTAGCTGCCTGAATTTTGCTATTAAAACTTGCAGGCAGTAACTGCAGAGAAAATGTAACAACACCTCTCTGGGTCTCTTGCACACTGAAAAAAAAAAAAAAAAAAAATTTGACTGCTGCAATTTATTTTGAGGGGTTGCTAACATTGTACAAGGCAACTCCAGTCTCTAAGCAGTGTCCAACATTGTGAACCGTTGGGTTTCTTCTTTATTTTGGAATCATTAAAGGTTTTGCACTCACCATTGTAATTTTTCTAGAATGAGTGTTTTCAAACATAATTTTTAAACCCACGTATGTATTCTTACCTGTGAAAAACACTTAAATAGCACACACCGAAACAAAAAAAAAAATCACAAGGACAGGAAAGGCCAGCCCCTGCCTACCCACCCCATCATCCCTGCCAGAGATATCAAACCCCTTTTAGAAGGTATCCCTTGAAGAGATCAGATGCATTGGTAAGTTTAAAGAAAGCATTGGTAAGTTTAAAGAAAGCAAAAATATCAATTCAAGGGGGGTTTTATTGTTTGGTTTTTGTTCTTGTTGGTTCTTGTTGTTTTGGTTTTTTTTTAAGGGAGGAAGAGAGGGGTAAATCAATAAATCAGAAAACTTGCTAAGCAATTTCCCCCACTCAATGAAAGTCAATATTTAAGCAATCTTTAGCAGAAAGCAGGATTGCACTGCGAATACTCTGTCAGTGGATTGGTTTCAGATGGAATATGAGTAGTCTAGATACAAATTTCCCTGACATAAATATAATGGGACATTAGACCCTTCTTCCCCTCCTCCATAAGAAAACAAAATTTAAATACAGCCTTGCCTCTCCTCAGGGTGTGCATTTAATTTTGCAGTCAGAAAGTCTTCTGTGTTTAGCCATCTGTAATCCTGAAACTGTTGGTAGAACTTACAAGATGAACATTCAAGTGAAGATGAAGAAACCTATGTCTGCTAAAATAAAATTTCTCTTTGGTAAAAAATGTAGAGGGCGCTGACAGGAGATTGCTCCTGTCTCCATTAGTCTCAGGCTTATGCCTGGAAAAGTCAAATCAAGATACTGTACCACTGAATTACTTAACTTCAGCTGACTTTTCTCACTGCACTGAAATATCTGAAATAAAACATTCTGCATTGAAGAACAGCGACAAACCCCCTCCCTTCAAATGATTTCTCTACATGATCTGGATTCTGCATGAAAACTCGGGCTCCCAGTCACCAAAGACATAAATATTTGTTTGTGGTCTTCAAAGGATGCACAGACAGGGCAGGCAGGAGCTGGGCTGAACTGTTTTTGCTCAACACTGAAGCTTCCATATTCTCCACACACTAGCTGCAAACTCCACCAGAAATCCACATGGCCTGTAAGGTGTATAAATTTAAAACAATGTCCTATACAGCACCTAATAAAATCTTCCGTCTAACACTTAAGGCGGCATCAAATGATTGTTTATAAATACACTATAAACACCCCACGTTTTCCTTTGCTTTTTGGCAGTCCAAGGGTTAAGGGGTCTTTTGTTGGTTTTACATTTTTATTGTATGCTTTTTTTGGGCAGGTTAAAAAGGCTTATGGCTTCTTAAGGCCAGGTGGTAGATTAGAGGCCTAACTTGGTATCCTGTGGTAAAAATAAATGTAGCCCAGGTCTTTGGGAGGTCGTTCTGAGGCACAGACTCTAAGGTCGTTGTAGATAACCCATCTGAAAGGAAAACAAGATTGATGACATTGCATGAGTATAAAAATCACCACAGGTTTATCAGGGACTTCTCAGACCCAAGCCTCAAAGAATTTAAAATCTAAAAGTAGGCATTGCAACGGGAACAAAGGATCAGAGAAACAGCAGAACCAGCTGGCAAAGTCAGGAATTGAAAAGGAGGAGGGATGTGCAGAGGCATGTGTAGTTACAGCTCAAATGAAGGGAAATCAGGGATTCCCAATGTCAAATAATGGGAGCATATCAAAACCACAGCCAAAACCAGCACCACACCAGTATCAGCCCATAGTTACATGGGTTTCTATTGATGGGCAACAAAAGGAAGTTGGGAGGAACTCAGATAAACTAAGCCAGATGCAGAACCAATGCCCCAAAATGAATAGAGATTTGGAATGGCAAGCACAGGAGAGCCAAAGGTACATTTCCCTAAAGACTTCAGTGGGATCAGAACTGACTCTGTGATAAATTTCATTTTTTTGTTGAGAAACCTACAGATGATAACAGCCCATGTTGTCTGCCATGAGCATGCCCTGCTCTGCACAGATGCTTCAAATCAAACATTTGCTCATCCCAAGTGTCTCCCCCAGCTGCACTCACCTTCCTTCCTTTCTGAGGTGACAAACGTAGTGGCCACTCATCGTGGATGTTCCCATGTGGCTGATGAACCCAAACAGCTCATACCCTGTTTAAAGAAAAATAAGTGGCACCCTAAGCCTTTCACTGCTACCACTGCAACATGACCCCAGGGAAAATGTTATTTCTAATACTGGAGAAGCAGCTAAGCAGTCCCAACTCAGACTCTGCATCCCTAAACTCAGTTTCTGTTAACACTGCAGCATGTTCCAAACTTAACTAGTGGCTCAGATTCACTGTCAAACATCAGACCAATCCAAGTCAAACCCACAGAGACCTGTGCATATACTGCAGGGTTGTGATCACAGCCCCTACTAGGAAAAAAACCAGCAGATTCATTCCCAGCTGACAAGAGTCCCATAGAAAATGCCATACAAGGAGTTCATTCTGCACACAAACTAGATATATCTGTACATGTGATCATAGATCTCCTATAAATACAAAAACACAGAAGTTTGTATTTCAGCAGCCCATAGAAGAAAGGACAGGAAAGAAAGCTCCTCCTTTAACAAAAGGACAATTTTTATGCTTAAAGTCTCTGGAGAACTCTGCACTGATTCTTGATTCCCACCCATTCACACTATTCACCTGAATTACCACTAAAAGTAAAAGGGTACCCTCTTTCAGGATATTACATAAAGACATGGACCTGGATTTTGCTGGAGAGGGCTTTCTGGAGCCATTTTACAGAATCGGTTATCAGGATTTCAGGCACTCAGAAAAGGGTCTCAGTCTATAAAGGCTAAGTACCACAAAAAATAATTATTCCAAGTTTGGGATTTTTTTTTTTAACCTAATGATAATCATTGTTTCCCATGCCTCCAAAAGACTTAAGATTGATATTTATAAAATTAATATGCAACCACAGACACAAAAATCAAATTGTCTGTTTTTGTTTTTTTCCAAAGATCTTTACTTTCAAGACCAGAGGTAGAAGTTTAAAACATACTACAGGTATTATAACTGGTCCCTAAAGACCCTTCAAAAAACTTTCTGTGACATCCTTAGCACAGCCACTGAGCTTTTGTACTCCAGTGCAGTGACATCTCCAGGAGGTTCTTCTCAACTTTGCCTGCAGTACATTAGCCCCATCTTGTGGTTTATTTAGCAGCAGTATGACAGAGAATCTCAACCAA